>NC_031990.1:70196542-70284739 GCF_001879085.1 Nicotiana attenuata
CCTGGTCGTATGATGACATGACTGGTCTGAGTACATCTATTGTGGCACACAAACTGCCAACTGATCCGACATGTCCGCCGGTAAAACAGAAGCTCAGAAAGTTCAAGCCAGATATGAGTCTGAAAATCAAGGAAGAAGTCACCAAGAAGCTCAAAGCCAAAGTCCTCAGGGTAGTGGAATACCCAACATGGTTAGCTAACATTGTGCCAGTTCCAAAGAAGGACGAAAAGGTTAGAGTCTGTATCGACTACTGGGATCTCAACCGGGCCAGTCCGAAAGACGATTTCCCCTTACCAAACATACACATCCTGATCGACAACTGCACCAAGCATGAGCTGCAGACATTTGTGGATTGTTTCGCTGGTTATCATCAGATCTGGATGGACGAGGAAGATGCTGAGAAAACGGCTTTCATTACGCCGTGGGGAATGTACTGCTACAAGATGATGCCGTTTGGGTTAAAGAATGCAGGGGCCACCTACATGAGGGCCATGACCACCATTTTTCATGATATGATACACAAGGAGATCGAGGTGTACGTAGATGACGTTATCATCAAGTCCAAGAAGGCCATTGATCACATGGAAGATTTGAGAAAGTTCTTCAACAGATTGCGGACATACAACCTAAAGCTGAATCCCGCAAAGTGTGCATTTGGGGTTCCCGCTGGAAAATTACTTGGGTTTATTGTGAGCCGCCGGGGAATAGAACTGGATCCATCAAAGGTCAAGACCATTCAGGAATTGCCACCACCAAAGAATAAAAAGGACGTGATGAGTTTGTTAGGAAGACTCAACTACATCAGCCGGTTCATAGCACAATATACGGTCATCTGTGAGCCGATATTCAAGACGCTAAAGAAGGATGCCGCTACCAAATGGACGGATGATTGCCAGAAAGCTTTTGACAGAATCAAGGAATACCTATCAACACCACCGGTTTTAGTCCCGCCTGAGCCAGGTAGACCTCTACTACTCTACATCGTAGTGCTAGATGGTGCCTTCGGTTGCGTCCTGGGGCAGCATGATGAAACAGGGAGGAAGGAATAGGCCATTTACTATCTCAGCAAGAAGTTCACTCCGTATGAGGCCCGGTATTCTCTTTTGGAACGCACCTGCTGTGCTCTGACTTGGGTGGCCCAGAAGTTGAGGCACTATTTCTGTGCCTACACTACATATCTCATATCAAGGATGGATCCTTTGAAGTACATCTTTCAGAAGCCCATGCCCACTGGCAAGCTAGCCAAGTGGCAAATCCTGTTGAGTGAATTTGACATTATTTACGTAACTCAGAAAGCAATCAAAGGACAGGCACTAGCAGATCATCTTGCCGAAAATCCCGTGGATGGAGAATACGAACCCCTAAAGATGTATTTTCCTGATGAAGAGGTATCATTCATAGGAGAAGACATTGTAGAAGCCTATGATGGGTGGAGAATGTTTTTCGACGGAGCAGCAAATTTCAAAGGAGTTGGCATAGGAGCGGTCCTAGTATCAGAAACCGGTCAGCACTATCTAGTGTCAGCTAAGCTCAGGTTCCCCTGCACCAACAATACGGTCGAGTATGAAGCCTGCATCCTAGGGCTCAAAATGGCCATTGACATGAACGTTCAGGAATTGTTAGTAATTGGGGATTCAGACTTACTCATACATCAGGTCCGAGAGGAATGGGCAACCAAGAACTCTAAGATACTCCCGTATCTGCATCATGTGCAAGAACCGAAGAAGAGGTTCAGAAAGACGGAATTCCGACATGTTCCCAGAATCCAGAATGAATTCGCCGATGCACTGGCCACCCTCTCATCCAAGATACAACATCCAGCCAAAAACTTCATTGATCCCATTCCAGTAAAGATCCATGATCAGCCAGATTATTGTGCCCATGTTGAAGAAGAAGCAGATAGAAAACCTCGATTTCGTGATATCAAGGAATATTTGGCAAAGGGAGAGTACCCAGAACTTGCAAATCCTATTCAGAAGCGCACACTTCGGAGGTTATCCAGCAATTTCTTTCACAGTGGAGGAATCTTGTATAGGAGGACTCCTGATTTGGGACTACTCAGGTGTGTCGACACAAAGGAAGCATCCAAGCTGCTAGAAGAAATCCATGCTGGGACCTGTGGTCCACATATGAATGGCTTTGTTTTAGCCAAGAAGATACTCCGGGCTGGTTACTTTTTGATGACTATGGAAACAGACTGCATCCAGTATGTCCGGAAATGCCACCGCTATCAAATATATGCAGACATGATAAAAGTGCCTCCCAATGAGCTTAATGCAACAAGCTCACCATGGCCTTTTGCCGCCTGGGGAATGGATGTCATTGGACCAATCGAGCCTGCCACCTCCAACGGGCACAGATTAATCCTAGTGGCAATTGACTATTTCTCCAAATCGGTCGAAGCAGCATCTTACAGAGTAGTAACTAAGAAAGTCGTGGTAGACTTTGTCCGTGACCGCATCGTTTGTCGGTTCGGGATTCCAGAATCAATCATCACTGATGATGGCTCCAACCTCAACATCAAGATCAGACACAAGAATTCTACAGCCTACAGGCCTCAAATGAACGGTGCTGTAGAAGCCGCCAACAAGAACATTAAGAAGATACTGAGGAAAATGGTAGAGAAGCATAAGCAGTGGCATGAGAAGCTATCATTTGCTTTATTGGGGTATCGCACCACAGTCCGCACATCAACTGGGGCAACCCCCTATATGCCGGTTTATGGTACAGAAGCCGTCATTCCAGCCGAAGTAGAAATTCCTTCCTTAATAATCATACAGGAAGTTGAGCTCGACGATGCAGAATGGGGTGAAGAGTCGTTACGAGCAGTTAGCTCTCATAGATGGAAAAAGAATGAATGCAGTTTGCCACGGTCAGCTTTACCAGAACAGGATGTCCAAAGCCTTCAACAAAAGTGTCAAGCCGAGACGGTTCGCACCAGGGCAGCTGGTATTAAAGAAAATTTTCCCGCATCAAGATGAAGCCAAGGGGAAATTCTCTCCCAACAGGCAAGGTCCATACATGGTTCATCGGGTTCTGACAGGAGGAGCCCTTATACTTGCAGAAATGGACGGAGAAGTCTGGCCGAAACCAATCAATTCAGATGCAGTCAAGCGCTACTACGTGTAATTTATATGCTTTCCTACATGATGTAATTGAACTACGTCTGACCTGATTCCTGTTTAAGAGGGGATAGGTAGGCAGCCTTATGGGTTCGGTCACAATTCAATAAAAATTTCATCCCCCCGATATTGGAAATTGGGGCAGAATTTTGGGGAGAACCCTCAAAATTCCGAAGTTGACTTTCAGCCATTCATCGCACGCAGCCGTCAGAAGCAAATCAACCCGTTTAAATTGGGGCAGAATTTGAGGAGGACCCTCAAAATTCCGTAATAGAGAGGTGCAATGTCTTGAGCCACGTCACAAGTCGTCGGTTCATCTTAAAAGTTGTTTCTTAATATATAACTTATGTCATATTTGCTTTTTTTTACAAATTCATGCATGTTTATATCGAAATTGCCTTGTTTAAGCAACACTACCCCCAACGATACATACCGTATCACCAGATCTAAGCCGAACGGGTCGAACAAGGCCATCAGGGAATATGAACTAACCTCCCTCTGCAACCTACAATTTTTCTTGGTTGCAGACACTTGGACTGCAAAAGCATCTGACATACCATAACACTCACGAGATGAACATTGTTCAGGAATACGACTTCTTCAAAATTATTACACTTACCAGCCATCTGCTATTCAAGTGCACCGGCGATATTCCCTGTCCCCAGCAATCACAATATCACAAACCTGCTATCAGCTAAGAACACCCTATTTTACCCATTTTATTTCTATATTTTTTTGCATTGCATAAGTCTACTCATTACTGCCTTCCGAGACTAAACAGCTATCGTCCATCTGCAGTTTCTGCTTGCATATAGGGCCTATCATTCTGCCTTCCGAGACTAAACACTGTCTCCATCTGCATTTTTCTGGCATTACAATAAGGGCTACCATTCTGCCTTCCCGAGACTAAACACTGTCTCCATCCGCGATTTTCTGCATTGCATAAAGGTTACAGATTCTGCTTCCTTCCGAGACTCAAAAACGGTCTCCATCTGCATTTTCTGCATTGCATAAGGCTACCATCTGCCTTCCAGGAACTTAAACACTGTCTCCATCTGCATCGCCATGCCTGAAAAGATTTGCCACATTATTTACACTTGCAATGGATGAGATAACGCACTATTATTTTTTGCATGGCTGAAAGATCGACCACATATTACACTTGCATGGCTGAAAGATCGCCACTTTATTTTTCGGGCATGGCTGAAAGATCGCCACATTTAATTATACACTTGCATGGCTGAAAGATTCGTCACTTTATTTTTCGCACGGCTGAAATATCGCCACTTTATTTATGCTTCATGGCTGAAAATATCGCACTTCATTGCATTTCAATGGGGCTGAAAGATCGCCCATTATTTTTCGCACGCTGGAAAGCATCCGCTACTTTTGTGTTACGCTGCAATGCTGAATATATCGCCACTTTTCATTGGCATTTCGATGGGCCTGGAAGATCGCCCACCTATTGCATTTCATGGGCTGCAAGATCGCCAAATTATCTGAGGGCGTCATTCGTTTGGGAGGCACAATTTACATAGCCCGAGACACCATGTCTATGGCCCAAAGATCCCTTTAATCTCTTGCATATCATTATTCAAGAGCATCATGGTTCGGAGGCATCTTTCTCAATCAGCCCGAGCAGCATCATTTCATGGCTTGCGAATCCTTTAAAGTATACGCTTCATGGCCCAGAGACATCAATGGTCTTGAGGACGTCATCCTAACCCGTCCAAAACAAACATTCATGGATCCAACGGAACTTTACATCATGTTTAAATTTGCGCACAGAATATATGCTCATATTGCTTATTTACAGTAAACCGACCGAGCAACGACCTATCTCAGCAGGAGCAATTCCCGCTCCAGTTCCCGCAGCCCTTGTAAGCCCCGTAAAATTTTTGGCTCAAAAAACCTAGTAATCTTGTGTGTGATCGACTCCGAATATGTTGTTAGGAATGTGTACAATTCTTCACGGCGACTTGCGAGCCGCGGTTCGGACCCTAGTTTGATCTAAGCTTTTTAAAGAAATCAAAAAGAATCAATTTTTCCCAGAAAAAATGCCATTCTGCGGCCCAGAATGCGGTCGCAGATCTAGTATGCGGACCGCATTCCTACCGCATAGTGAAACAGTGGTTTGGTTAAAATTGAGGTCAAGATGCGGTCCATTATGCGACCGCATAACAAATATGCGGACCGCATTTCCACCGCAGAATAAGGCAGTGTGTCAGTCAAAATTGAGGTAAAAAATGCGGTCCATTATGCGACCGCATAATTGATATGTAGAACGCATTTCCGCCGCATACTCGAACAGTGGGATCAGGTTTTGGGGACACTTGCGGTCCATTATGCGGACCGCATTTCGTGTGTGCGATCGCAGAATGCGACCGGAGACCTGACTCGACCCCAATTTTTTCTAAAAACTTATACCCGACCCCTTTTAATAAAACACCCCGACCCCCTCATTTTTAACAAGTTTCTGAACAAAATAAGAGAGAGGAATAGAGGGTTCTTGAGAGAGAAAGTCATCTCCATCAATTTGATTCTCCAAAACTATCCGGGCCGGGAAATTTCAAAGTGTGTGTCTTCATCCCCATTCTTGCAGGTAAAATCCCTAACCCTTTTCATTAAGTTTCAGGTTTAAACTAGGGGGGGGGGGGAGTCTCATGCATTGGTTCTTGGAAATAATGGTTGAACTCATACATGCATGCCTTTCTATAACCTAAAACCTAGTGGGAGTAATTAGGTGGGAGCAAAGACTTGTGCAAAGAAGGGGTTAATAGCCTAAATATGTTCGGGTAGTGATTTTGAACCTTGAATTCTAAGCTATGTGTATTAATTTGTGCACTATATTGACGTTGCTAGATTTTTGGTGAATTTGAAGTAGAAATTAAAAAGGAATTCAGCTCCAGGTATGTATGGCTAACTTTAACCGTTGTAAAATCGCCATGTTTGGTGTCCAAATACTTGGTATGTGATATCTTCATGGATTAGTTGTAAAGTTAAACTCCTGTGAGTAGTATGTGTTTACTTGTGTGAACCATTTGTGAATTCATGTAAATATTGCGCCTTAAACGTTGTTGGTTAAGGCGTCCGATATGATTGTGCAAGTAAATGGCAATAAACCAAGTTGTGATTGCGAATGTGTTATGTGATAAGAACTGTGGAATAAATGATGGAAAGGAATCGAAATTGGTGAATTGAGATAACCGTGGTAACATCCTTTGTGGCTAGTTGTGGAAAATTATTGTTGTGATTTAAATGATACAACAGGCTGTTGAAAAAGATGGAAATGGCATTGATAGTCATATAAACCCTGTGTGAGTTGTGTTGTTGTTCCTTGAGATGTGTTGCTGTTGTTATTGGGATTTGTTATTGTTGTTCCTAAAACTTGTTGCTGTTCTCCTTGTAAATTGTTGTTGTTGTGGTATTGTTTGTGAATTGTGATTGCTCGGTGGGATCGGGTTGCACGCCGCAACACGAAGTAATAAGGTGTGGGTTGTGGTGATAAGGGTGGCCGAGGTAATAAGGGTGGCCGAGGTAATAAGGGTGGAAAGTGATCGATATCACTATTGAAATGAAACATGAGAACATTGTGAAATTGAAAATAGGGAAATGATGATGGGGAAAAGGAGAGATTGTCAACTTGTTTGCCTTGATTGTTTTCCTTATGTGTATTCAATTGTTGTTTCCCTCTATTGTTTGTTACTTGTGTATGGTTTGAGGTTACTCAGGGTAAAGTTTGTTCTACATACCAGTACAATTCAAATGTACTGACGTCCCTTTTGCCGGGGGCGCTACATTCGTATTATGATTGTAGGTGGATCCGTAGCAGGTACTCCAGCCCACCGATCGTAGCTCCCACTTCGTCTTCCATCAGCTTTTTTGTGAGCCCCTTTCCTCTCGGGGCCCTGCGTGGCTCAGGCCGCTTTGTTTCCGGAGTTTTATTTTGATTTTTGTGTAAGGTATAGCCGGAGCCTTGTTACCGGCAAATACTGTATTATCCTGTTGTACTTTTAGAGGCTCCGTAGATAGTAGATGTGGGTTAAGAACTCGTGTAAATCTATGTTCATATGTTGGGAAAAGAATTTGTAATTTCATTAACTATTATGTACGTATGTATGTTTTGCAAAAAGGTGTTCTAAGTTAATTATATGGCTAATTCTTGGAATATTGAGTAAGGAAAACATGGGGTAACACGTGGGTTAGGAAAGGCACCCAGGTCCGCTTGACTGGGGGCTACCCGATCGGGCGCTGGTCATGTCCCTCGAATTTGGGGCGTGACAAACTTGGTATCAGAGCCTAAGGTTTTAAGGAGTCCTAGGATGTCTCGGAGCCGTGTCTAGTAGAGCCCTATTTATCGGTGTGAAGTCGACCACATATATAAGTGGGGGGTTGCATGGACATTTAGGGAATTTCCCACTTCTTTGTTATTCTGTATCGTGCGGTGAAGTGAAATGTGAAAGTATCTATGTCTAACTCGTGCTTTGTTCCGAATTTTTCAGTAATGGCACCTAAGAAGAGAGCTAGACTCGGCCTTGGGGCCAATGCCACCCCGAGGGAGGCTATGAATCATGTACCTGATGCCGTGGGTGAGAGTGACTCCCCGGCCTTGAACCTACCTGGCCCGTCTGTCCTAGACCAGAGTGTTCTTGTTCCTGCAGCGGCAGAGGGTGCCACCATCCCTCCTGCCCGATATTCCTGATTCTGGCACCGTTCCAGCTTCCGGTCCCGGGGTTTCTGATGGGGACCTTAGAGGAGACATCCATATGTTGACCCAGTTAGTGGCCGCCCAGGCCCAGAGATCTCATGATGCCCCTGTGTCCTCCAGCGGACAGGGAGATTCTGCCAGTTCCAGAGTTAACCAGTTTTTGCAGCTAGCCCCTCCAGAGTTCTCCGGCACAGACCCAGAGGCCGATCCGCAGGAATTCCTTGATGAAATGTATAAGACCCTCCGAGTGATGAAAGCTTCAAAGACAGAGGAAGTTGAGTTGGCATCATACAGGTTGAGGGGAGCAGCGTATTCATGGTTCGAGATGTGGGAGGATTCCCGTGGGGAGGGAGGACCTCCGGCCAGATGGGATGAGTTTGTAGATGCGTCCATGGACCAATTCTTGCATGCTGAGACAATAGCAGCCCGTGCCACTGAGTTTGAGGCCCTCAAGCAGGGCAGCATGAGTGTTTGGGAGTACCACATGGAGTTCATGAGATTGTTCAAGTATGCTCCTCAGTTATTGTCGACCATGGCCGCTCGAGTTAGGCAATTTGTTCAGGACCTTAGTTCCTTGGTAGTGAATGAGGCTGCTACAGCGGCCTTACACTCGGATATGAACTATGGAAAGATTGTGGGATTCGCTCAGGCCACAGAGGCAAGGAAGTTGAAGATTCGGGCGGAAAGGGAGAATAGCAGCAGGGCTCGATCAGCGGGTCACTCAGGGAGATCAGCTCAGGGGAGAGGGTCGTTAGGGCCGTCCCAGTCATATGCTCAGTCCTCAGCGAGCGCACCGCCATCTCTGCACAGTTATCAGCAGAGCAGCCGCATGAGACCAGGTTCAGACGATAGGAGGCCCCATCAGTCCGGTCGTTCAGGAGGGAGATCACAACAGCAGGGGAGGGCTCCATGCCCCAAGTGTGGGAGGTTTCATACAGAGACTTGCTACTTGGATATCCCGGTGTGTTTCAGATGCGGGGTGAGGGGTCATATTCAGTGAGACTGTCGTGTGCCCAGTCAGGGCATGAGTAGGGGATCTGCTCAGTCGTTCGGTTCTTCAGTCGCCACATCATCTGTGCGTCCTCCAGCCCCAGCAAGACGTGGTACAATTAGGGGTGGCGCTCGTGGTAGAGGTGGACCCAGCCGGTTCTATACTTTGAGTGGTCGCCAGAGTGCAGAGGCTTCTCCAGATGTGGTTACAGGTATCTTGTCTGTTCAGGCCATTGATTGTTATGCTCTTATTGATCCGGGGTCCTCTTTGTCTTATGTCACCCCATTCATTGCTTCAAGCTTTGGGATAGAACCCGAACAACTTCATGAGCCGTTCTCTGTATCGGTTCCGGTTGGTGATTCTATTACAGCCGCGCGAGTTTATAGGAATTGTGTTGTCACGGTATGTGGTCGCGTTACCACGGACGATCTTATCGAGCTTGGAATGGTGGATTTTGATGTGATTATGGGGATGGACTGGCTTTATTCGTGCTTTGCTAAACTTGACTGCCGAACGAGAGTCATGAGACTCGAGTTCCCTAATGAGCCGGTTATCGAGTGGAAAGGGAATGATGTGGTGCCGAAGGGTAGGTTTATTTCCTACCTTAAGGCTTCAAAGATGATTAAGAAGGGATGTATCTATCATTTGGTCCGGGTGGCGGACACCACTTCAGAAGTGTCTACCCCCCGAGTCCGTGCCAGTCGTGAATGAGTTTCTCGAAGTGTTTTCGGACGAGCTTCCAGGGATTCCGCTAGATAGAGAGATTGATTTCGGGATTGATGTATTGCCAGATACGCAGCCAATATCTATTCCACCATACAGAATGGCTCCAGCAGAGTTAAGGGAGTTAAAGGAGCAGCTGAAGGATTTATTAGAAAAAGGGTTCATACGGCCGAGTGTGTCGCCGTGGGGTGCTCCGGTTCTCTTTGTCAGGAAGAAGGATGGGTCGCTCCGGATGTGTATTGATTATCGGCAGCTCAACAAAGTCACCATCAAGAATAAATATCCTCTGCCTCGAATAGATGATTTGTTCGACCAATTGCAAGGTGCAAGGTTCTTCTCCAAAATTGATCTACGGTCCGGGTATCACCAATTGAAGATTAGGGAGCAGGATATTCCCAAGACCGCTTTCAGAACTCGCTATGGTCACTTTGAATTCTTGGTCATGTCTTTTGGGCTAACCAACGCCCCGGCAGCCTTTATGGATCTTATGAATCGTGTCTTCAAGCCATTTCTAGACTCCTTCGTGATTGTTTTTATTGACGACATCCTTGTTTATTCGCGGAGCCGGGAGGATCATGCCGATCACCTCAGGGCAGTTCTGCAGACTCTTCATCAGCACCAGTTGTATGCTAAATTTTCAAAATGTGAGTTTTGGTTGGAGGTTCTNAAATTAATTATATGGCTAATTCTTGGAATATTGAGTAAGGAAAACATGGGGTAACACGTGGTTTAGGAAAGGCACCCAGGTCCGCTTGACTGGGGGCTACCCGGTCGGGCGCCGGTCATGTCCCTCGAATGTGGGGCGTGACAGCCCTATTAGACCTTAACCATTTATCCCAACCTGAATATTCCGTCCGTTCTTGAAAGGTCTCCATCGGCATACTCCGCCGACGGATCCCGATCTATATATGGCCTGATTCCTGTAAGACCAGGGATATGTAGGAAGCTCAAAAGCCAGGGCACGGCCAACCTTTTCAAACCATTTCATTCGGTCAAAATTGGTCATCATATCTTTACCCAACAACTCTTTCATCCTTCCCGGGTAAAGAGGGGCAGCTGTTGATACCTAATTTTTCCCTGTATATTCTTATATGCAAAATATCTTTAAAATAGCATATATATGCATATATAAGTATGTCCAAGCATTTTACTATTTTCCCCATAATTTTTTAGGGTTTTCAAACTAATTTATTTTCCTTTTCATCCATAAAAACCCAATACTTATTTCCAAAATTATTATTTTGGTAATTAATTTATTGGAATTTTATATTTATGCTAAGATATAGCTGAGGTAATTTTTTGCATATTTTTACAAATTTATTTAGTATTTTTTAAGCTAAATTGCATATAATTGCAATATTAGCCCTTTTAAGATTCAATTGCGTTTTATATTCATAAAATTAAGTCCTGTATTTTTAAATTGTTAATTATATATTATAAATCATTTTAGTGCTTTCAATTAGTGTTCAGAAATTTATTTACTATTTTTTTAATTAAATGGGAAAAAGGGGCTATTTAACTTATAGCCAGATTTTGGCTTTCTAATTTTAGCCTAAATTAAAACCCAATACCCAAACCCAATTAAACCAACCCAAGACCCAAGCCCAATCCTAAGTCTACCTGACCCAACCCGGATCAAACCTTGACCGTTGATCAATTTTGATCAACGATCTAGATACGCCCTTACCTAATTAAGCCCAAACAACCCCCCCAAAGCCCTCTCATTTCTCACTCAACCGACTCTCTCCTCTATCTCTCCATCTCTGGTTCTCTCTAGAACCTTCCCCCTCCCCCTCCGCTCCGATGAGTTTCATCCATCTTCTCCGGCCACCTCCTGGCCTGAATCCATGGTGATTTCACCACCCACTGGCCCTCTATGGCTCCTATACACGTGTTCGTTGGGGTTTCATGGTCTGAGCACGAAGAAGCTTCATCCAAACCTGGTTCGATTCAAGTTTTATGGCTATCTCCGGCCTCGCTCCGGTAAGCCACGTCTGTTTTGAGCCTGGCCTCGCCTCCTCCTGGTTAGATCAACAATGATCCAAGTCTTTCTCACCAAACCCTAGCTTCTGTGGTTCTTATGATTTCTTTAGATATGTTCTAGATCCAGGTTTTCCCTAAACTTTTAAAATGATTTTTGATTTTTCTTTTAAAAAAACCATCGCTTTCAAAACCTTTATTTTTCTGACCTAGGGTTTTTGAGTTATGTTTCTCTGATTTTCTTTTTCTCTTGTGTGCTTCTCTGATTTTCTTTTCTCTTGTGTGTTTCTTCTACTATGTTTCTCCTACTGTGTTCTTGTTAAGTTCTTCTACCATGTTCTTATCAGTTGCTTCTACTGTGTTATTTGTGTGTTTCGTCTACCTTGTTTTCTCCTACTGTGTTATTGTTAAGTTGTTCACCATGTTCTTATTTGTTTCTTCTACTAGTTCTTCTACTGGTTTCGCATGCTGTTCTTTTACTATGCTTATCATGAATTCCTACTACTAAGAGAGCATGCTAAAGGTCTCAGTTCCTTTCTGAGACCTCTGAACCTGTTTCAATTAGTATCTTTTCCATTAATCACTTGCCCTTTCGTCTCTGCACTCGGTTAATGGCAAGAACCCTAAATTTGGGGGTTCATCCGAGTTTTGAGACCATTGGCTATGTGACTTGCTTGTGCTTCATCTCTGAACTTTCTTGATTTCAAAAACCCTAATCTTTTGGACCTATTTGAGTTCCTAGAGTTGTTTCATCTACTGCTTCATTAAGTTTCAAAATCATTGCTTCAATTTTGTTTCTTCATATGGTTCTAACTTTTGCTAAACTCTATAAGACCTTTACTTGACCCCTTTTTCGCGTGCTATCGCTGAATTACCATATTCCTATAGTCTACTACTTACTTATTTTGCAATTGCATGACACTTTCACTTTGTCATTAATTCAGCCTCGCATGCCTGATGCTTGTGTACTCTTTATATGTGCTGAACTTCCCTTCTAAATGGCTTTCAATTGTGATTGGTTTCAGACTTTCTTTGTATAAGTTTGATTGATTTTGTTTTCATGTTTGCTGACTTCCCTGTTACTCGATTTGAGTCAAAAGTTTTCCTTAGTTTTTCTAACTTGGTTCATTCGTGGACCAATGCTTACAAAATCTCTGACCCCCTTGATTTATTGAATACTGATGGATCCTTACCTTATTTGTTTTAAACCGTGTATTTCAAAATTCTTCCCTTAATTAAAACCCCTATGTATTTACCCCTAATTGCCTACTTTGCACAAGATATTTAGTTGATTTCTTTCCTTAAATAGTTTTACCGTTTGAATCTGAATTCCTTAATTAAAGGAAGTCTTGTATTGATTGATTTTTTAATTGATATTCAGTTCCTTAATTATTTTCTAACCTTGTTTCTGTCTGTTCTTCACACTATATATGCACGACCCTTTCATTGACAATAAGAGACAATTAGACACAGTCTTTTATGAACTTACACTTATACTCAAAAAAGTATTTTCTTTTGTTTGCTTACGCTGTGGCCTGTTACAAGACCTGTTGCTTGCTCTCTATTTGTTTCTTTGAAACTGGTATGTCCCGATTTAATTTTCAGCACCACAACAATGTGTTTATTTACTATTTTTGTATCCCTGTTTACTACTTATGTATAGTTCAACACGCATTATAGCTTATTGATTTCTTTCTACCTGTTCTATTATGAATCCCAAACCCCTGCCCCCTATGTGTTTAAGCTATGGTTTAAGGCATGGCAGTATGCAAGTTATTGTCCATGAATTGAACTTGATCCCCTGGGGATCCTAGCCTCTAACAGTATGTGTTCTGGCAGGCTTATAGGTGTGCCAGCATTCCCCATTGTTGGGCATGCCCAAAGTCTGCATTTTTGCCTAAACGACAGGCTCTTTACAATCCCCTATTCCCTTGATTCCCCTTGTGTGTGATTATCTGTAGTTGATTCCCCCTTCCTCTTCCCTTTTAGCACTCTATTCTGCACTTGCACACCTTCTTAGTCTTTAAGTTCTGTCCCCCTCTTGTGAGCCTTGCCTTGGGACCCTTTGAGCTCCCTCTGAACTTGGACACTTGAGGGCTGGCCCTTCCACTGCACTTGTCCCAATCTGATAATACATTTGGTTGTGAGCATTGTCCGGAGTCCCTTTGAGGCTCTTAGGGAACTTTGACACACTCAAGTGGGAGAAAGGGTTTGGATCATGATCTCATGGAGTTGGTTTACCTCATATTTCAGACATGAAGTCTGAATCAGGCTATCCTTGGCTGTACTTTTGTTTATATTTTTCTGATGTATTTTTTTTACTTTAATCTGGGCTGTAATAATTTGTAATAAACTCTTGGGTATGGCTAGTGAAAAGGGTGGGTAACTATGTATGCAAAAAGGGTAGAAATCATGCCTATAGGTTTCAAACAATTTCTGCATTTAGATATCATGTTCATAGGTTTCAAACAATTTCTGCATATAGAAATCATGCCTATAGGTTCTTAAAATAAATTCTGCATTTAGATATCATGTTCATAGGTTTCAAACAATTTCTGCATTTAGATATCATGTTCATAGGTTTCAAACAATTTCTGCATATAGAAATCATGCCTATAGGTTCTTAAAATAATTCTAAATTAGATATCATGTTCATAGGTTTCCAAAACAATTTCTGCATTTAGATATCATGTTCATAGGTTTCAAACAATTTCTGCATATAGAAATCATGCCTATAGGTTCTTAAAAATAAATTCTGCATTTAGAAATCATGCCTATAGTTTTTAAAACAATTCCTGCATTTATACCATGTTCGTAGGTTTTCAAACAGTTCAGCACCTAGATATCATGTGCATAAGTTTTAAAACAAGTCTTCTGCATTCTACACCACGTTCAAAATCAACTACGCTTAGAAAGCATGTATATAGGAACTCTTAATCGAATCTGAGCCGCTTCATTCACATATGGATATAAAATCAGTAATAAGGGTGCTATCAGTTGCAGAGCTAATAATCAGTTCGTTTAAATCTGGCCTCTCTTTTAATAATCTGATTCCCACACTTAGCAAGTTTAACGAGTATGCATTCAAACAGTTTATTTCAAGCTTTACTATTTCTGAATTCAGTAGATATCATGCCTATAGGACCTCTTCTCAACACTTAGTCAAGCCTTAGGGTAAAATTAAATCTGTTTCTGTTAATAGCTACAACCAGCAGGTAGGCCTGATTCGGGCTTCTTATCTGAATTGTGTAATAAGTCAGTTTGCCTCAACCTTTAAGTCCTCGCATGTTTAATTTTTAATCAGACCCTAATTAGTATGTCTAAGTCATGCTAATTATGTGCTTCTTTTGTTTAAAGGGGGTATATCTGAGCCATGATCGAAGCTACCAAAACAGCCCGGGAAAGAGGATGGGTGTTGTCATGTGTCGTGGGGTCCAACCTGCTACATACAAAAGTCTCCCACCCCCGTGCCTCAAAGTTTAAACTCCTTCTCAGAATTTTGACTCCAGCAGTCAACCAGCCAGGGGTGGTACCTGGGATTGCCAGGTACTATGCTAGCCAGGGACGAACCTCCTCACCCTTTTCTAACTTTTCCATGTACAAGGTCTCATCCTCCTCATTGAGGCTAAGGTATTCGTTGAGGTACTTCCCTTCAAATAACACTTTCAGATTCCGAACCTTGGTCACTTTGGAGCCCTTTTTGATGTGGGCTACATTGCAGTAAAACTCTTTGACCATGTGTTCGTTGGCATCCACACACTCTTCTAGAAAATGCTCCCAGCCCACTCTTGTCCTAAACTGCCTCAGCACGTTGGGATTGTGAGGTAATAGGTCTTTGTCAATAAAACTTCGCTCCGGGATCAACTTTCTCACCGGTCACCACTCCCGAAATTTATGATATGCCACCTCGCTCACAAATCTATCTTGCCAAACCTCCGGCTTTCTGGTTCTAGCAATGCCCCCACCTGAGTCTCACCTCCTTCTCCTACTTCCTGTTCTCCCCCAACTTCCTCCTCCGCACCTACTGCACCCTCTCCAGATAATGAAGCTGTGGGAGAGGTGGAGTATTTCCCACTACCTGCTGCTGAGCCCTCAGATGACTCAGAAATGACATTAGTTGGTGCTTGGGCAGTGGGTGATGGTGGAGGAGTGTCTCTTAGTCTAGGTCTTTCTGGCTAGTCTTCCATGTATTCTGACACGGAGTCCGAAGAAATGTCCCTTGATGGCTCATGCTCACTCCCCGAGGAATGGGAGGCAGCTCTATCAGCAGCTTTTATTAGTTTTCTGGTCCTTTTAATGTTTTCCCGAGCTTGGGGAGTGAGTTTTATCATCTTCTTCTTCCCTCCCCGGGAGGATTCTCCTCTGCCTGGTTGTTTACCACGTTGTCTCACCATTGTCTGAAAGCATAGTTCAATCAGCTTGTTAGTATCAGTGTGATCAGTTAAGAATAAAGTTGCAAAAGCAGAACAAGAAATGTTGCAGATTCACCCAGTGCGGACCGCACAAAATCAACTACGGCCGCACTGAGGTCACCGCAGACCGCACAAAATCAACCGCGGTCCGCACAGAGGCGGGGTTCAGACCCACTCTCTGTATCTAGGCAGTGCGGACCACACAAAATCAACTGCGGCCGCACTGCCTGAGGTTCAGCAATCAGGAGGGTATCAACGCGGTTCGCACAAAATGGTAGTGCGGACCGCACTGGGACACCGCGGACCGCACAAAATCGACCGCGGTCCGCACTGAGTGCCTAGTTGTGGCACTAAATTAGGGTTCCATGTATTTTGATTTTGGGTCCAATTTTTCACCTAAGTAGTGTCTCTACATGATTACCCATTGATTTTAACTATCTATGGCTATTTTAACCTAAAAATTAACAACCCTAACCTACTTAATTGAAGAAAAGTACAGAAAGTATGAAAAAAGGGAAGAAAGAAAACACAAATCAAAAGAAATTAGCAAAAATTAAACAATTAAGAGAAAGATAATGGTACCAGATGTGAGAGTTAATGAAAAATAACAAGTCCAAGCAGTTGAGTGCAAGCAAAAGAGATGGTGAACAGTAGATTTAGGGTTCTGAGAGTGAAAGGTGCGAAAAGGGTAAAAGAAGGGCCTCAGGCCCTATTTATAGAAAAGGACATGGGGCCCAGTCTAAACAACCAGTGCGGACCGCACAAAATGGACCGCGGTCCGCACTGCAGAGCCATGATCCAGTTCAACTTAGCAACCCACTGCGGTCCGCACAAAATGGACCGCGGCCGTAGTGGTCCACTGCAGACCGCACAAAATGAAGTGCGGCCGCGGTGGCAAACTTCAGAGAGTCATCACATCGCCCTTTACCAGTGCGGTCCGCACAAAATGGTAGTGCAGACGCACTGGCAACTTCAGAGACCTGTGCATTTTCTCAATTATGTCCTGCACTGCATCAACTCAATCCTGTAACATCTCACAACCAGTTAGCCCAAAAATCAATCCTACACTACAATGAAAATCAAATAAAAACAAGAAGAAAAACACATGGGTTGCCTCACAAGAAGCGCCTGATTTAACATCGCGGCACGGCGCATGTTACCATCCAATCATTTGAAATGAACAACAACCACCACATGGCTATCATCAAACTTCCCCAAATAATGCTTGACTCTATGCCCATTCACTCTATAAACTTCCCCACTTTTGTTCTTTAAATCAAGAGCACCAAACAGCGTCACACATACTACTTCAAATGGTCCGCTTCACTTTGACTTCAGCTTTCCCGGGAACAACCTTAGTCGAGAATTGAATAAGAGCACCAAATCTCCCACTTTGAACTCCTTGCCCCGAGTATATTTGTCATGAAGGTATTTCATTTTATCCTTATACAGGGACGAACTAGAGTAGGCATGGAACCTAAATTCATCAAGCACATTGAGTTGCTCCACCCGAAGATTAGCAGCTATATCCCAATCAAGATTCAACTTCTTCAAGGCCCACATGGCCTTATGCTCCAACTCCACTGGTAAATGACATGCTTTCCCAAACACCAACCGGTACGGCGACATACCAATTGGGGTCTTGTAAGCGGTTCGACAAGCCCATAAAGCATCATCTAACTTTTTAGACCAATCGATCCTATTGGCATTGACGGTTTTGGACAAAATGCTCTTGATCTCCCTGTTAGACACTTCAACTTGGCCACTTGCTTGAGGATGATAAGGCGTAGACACTTTGTGGTTGACACCATACTTGGAAAGAAAGGCATCAAAAGCTCTATTACAAAAATGCGATCCTCCATCACTAATAATTGCCCGAGGCGTACCAAACCTTGTGAAAATGCTCTTCTTCAGAAATGCCACCACACTTCTAGTTTCATTGTTGGGCAAGGCCACGGCCTCAACCCATTTTTAGACATAATCAACCGCTACAAGAATGTAGGTGTTTCCACACGAGCTTACAAAAGGGCCCATAAAATCGATACCCCATACATCAAAGATATCAACTTCGAGAATGGTGTTTAGAGGCATCTCATCTTTCTTGGAAATCCCGCCCGCTCGTTGACATTGATCACACCTTTTTACTAGATCACTTGCATCTTTGAACAAGGTTGGCCAATAAAAACCACAACTCAAAACTTTTGAAGCTGTCCTCGCCCCTCCATGATGGCCACCATAGGGGGAGGAATGACAAGCCTCTAGAATGCTAAATTGCTCCTCCTCAGGTACACACCTCCGGATTACTCCGTCGGTGCAAATCTTGAACAAGTATGGCTCGTCCCAATAGAATTCCAGACTGTCCCGCTTGAGCTTCTTCCTTTGGTTAGAAGAGAGCTCACACGGGATGTTGCCAGTCACAAGGAAATTAGCAATGTCCACAAACTATGACATATCACACATCGACACAGAAAGTAGTTGCTCATCTGGGAATGTATCATTGATCTCTAGGCCATCACATGGCCTACCTTCCTCTTCCAATCGGGACAAATGATCCGCCACTTGGTTTTTGCTACCTTTCCGGTCCACTATCTCCAAATCAAACTCTTGAAGTAATAAGACCCATCGCATCAGTCTAGCTTTGGAGTCATTCTTTGTCATCAAATATCTAAGAGCTGCATGATCGGTGTGCACTATGACTTTGGCCCCCATAAGATATGGCCGAAATTTTTCCATGGAAAACACAATAGCCAACAATTCCTTCTCAGTCACCGTGTAGTTCCTTTGAGCCTCGTTCATAGTCTTGCTCGCATAGTACACTGGATGAAACATTTTGTTCACTCTTTGACCCAAAACTGCCCCAACTGCAACATCACTCGCGTCGCACATGAGCTCGAAAGGCAAGCTCCAATTGGGTGCAGTAATGATCGGGGTAGTGGTCAACTTATGCTTGAGAAGTTCAAAGGCTTGCATACATCTCTCATCAAACAAAAACTTTGTATCCTTTTCTAGCAACTTGCTTAGAGGATTCACTACCTTCGAAAAGTCCTTGATAAATCGCCGGTAGATTCCCGCATGCCCAAGAAAACTTCTAACCCCCTTGACAGAAGTGGGGGGAGGAAGTCTTGAAATCACCTCAATTTCGGCCTTGTCAACCTCAATACCATTCTTTGAAATTTATGACCCAAAACTATGCCCTCTTCAACCATGAAGTGGCATTTTTCCCAATTTAGCACAAGATTGGTGTCTTCACACCGGGCCAACACTCTATCCAAATTGCTCAAACACTCATCGAATGAATCACCCACAACACTGAATTCGTCCATGAACACCTCCAAAATATCTTCCACTATATCGGTGAAAATGGCCATCATACACCGTTGGAATGTTGCCGGTGCATTGCATAACCCAAAGGGCATCCGAGAGAAAGCAAAGGTGCCATATGGACAAGTAAAGGTTGTCTTCTCCTGATCTTCGGGAGCTATCAAAATTTGATTGTACCCCTAATAACCATCCAAGAAACAATAGAAGGCACTCCCAGCAAGACGATCAAGCATTTGGTCAAGGAAAGGCAATGGGAAGTGAACCTTGCGGGTCACCTTGTTCAGCTTGCGGTAGTCCATGCACACCCTCCATCCGGTCACTGTCCGGGTTGGAATAAGTTCATTATTAGCATTGGTCACCACAGTCATACCACCCTTCTTAGGCACACATTGCACCGGAGAAGTCCATGAGCTGTCAGAGATAGGATACACCACATCGGCATCTAACCACTTAATCACCTCTTTTTTCACAACTTCTTGCATTGCCTCGTTCAACCTCCTTTGATGTTCCAAGGAGGGTTTTGCATCATCTTCCAGAATAATCTTGTGCATACAAAATGCGGGGCTTATTCCCCGAATGTCGCCTAAAGTCCATCCAATTGACTTTTTCTGCTTTTTGAGCACCGCCAATGTGGCATCTACCTGCATGTTACTAAGACAAGAGGAAAGAATAACTGGTAAAGTTGAATTAGAGCCCAATAATTCATACTTGAGGTGTGGAGGTAATGGCTTCAACTCCAACATCGGGGGTTCCTCAATTGAAGGCTTCGTTGGAGGGGTCTTTCTATTTTCAAGATCCAAAGATAGTTTCCTAGGCTCATAATAATAAGAGCCCATACCATGTAAAGCATTCACGCACTCCACTCGGCCCTCATCATCATTGACATCAAGATTCAACAATACGGCCTCCAAAGGGTCCTCACATTGATCATTGCACTAGTATCATCAATTATCACAGCCGTGACAAGATCCACAAATGAGCATACTTCTGTACAATTGGGCTGCTTCATTGACTTGCACACATGAAAGATGACCTTTTCATCACCTACCCTGAAAGTGAGTTCCCCTGCTTCCACATCCATTAGAGCCTTCCCCGAAGCAAGGAAAGGTCTCCCTAATATGATCGGGACCTCATAATCTACCTCACAATCCAAGATCACAAAATCAGCTGGCAAGATAAATTTGTCCACCCGGACGAGCACATCATCAACAATACCCAATGGTCGCTTCATGGATCGGTCTGCCATTTGCAATCGCATGGAAGTTGGCCTCGGAGGCCCAATACCCAAAGTCTTGAAAACTGAGAAGGGCATTAAGTTGATGCTTGCCCCAAGATCACATAAAGCTTTGGCAAAGTCTGCACTACCAATAGTGCAGGGGATAGTGAAAGCACTGGGATCCTCTAATTTCGGGGCCATTGAATGTACTATAGCACTAAATTGGTGGGTCATCTTGATAGTTTCACAGTCCATTGATCTTTTCTTTGTAACCAAATCTTTCTTGAATTTAGCATAACCAGGCATTTGCTCCAAGCCTCCACCAAAGGCACGTTGATGGATAAGCTCTTCATCATGTCAATGAACTTTTTGAATTGATTCACACTTTTCTACTTGGCTAGCCTCTGAGGATAAGGGGGAGGTGGCCTTGGAAAGGGTTTCTTTGCTCTTGGCACAACCGGCTCAGGCATGTCAATTACGTGCTCCCTAGACGGGTTCACGTCACTTTGTGTTTCCACCTCAGCATCTTGAATATTTATGCTCACTTCTTCATTCACATTTTCATCANCACCGCCTTGTCCACTCCTAGTTGTCACAGCCATAACATGATTGTTTCCTCCCTTTGGGTTTACTACCGTATCACTTGGTAGAGCACTCTTAGGGCGTGTATTCAAGGACTGAGAGATTTGACCTAGTTGCACCTCCAAATTCCTAATTAAAGTATTGTGAGAAGCCAATTGCGCATCGGAATCCGCATTCTTTTTCATCATTTGTTCGAACATCATTTCAATTCTACCCATTTCATTGTTGGATGAACTAGGACCCTGGGATGGAAAAGGAGGTGGATTGTTCGGTTGTTGGTACATTGGGGGCCGTTGAAAGCCTTGCCCCTGATTTCCTTGGTTATTGTTCCACCCGCCTTGGTTGTTGTTGTTTCCACCCCAATTGTTGTTGTTGCCCCAGTTTCCTTGATTGTTGTGGTTGTTATTTTGATTTCCCCAGTTGTTGTTCCCTTGATGTTGATTGTTCCAATTGTTGTTTCCCTGTTGTTGGTTACCCCAATTGCCTTGAGATCGCCATTGTTGTTGTTGGTTGGAAGAATTGCCTCTTTGGCCTTGGTAATTATTCACATATTGCACCTCCTCATTTTTCTCATCATAGCCATCATCTTGAAATCCATTACCATCATTGTCAAATTGATCCGAATTCCCTTGGTTTTGTTGACCTCTTCGCCTTCTTTGGTTCACTACCATGTTAACACCCTCCATAACATTCACTTGGCGAGGATTTCAGACTTCTTTCAACTGTACCTTTGCTAATTGGTTCATTGTTGTTGTAAGTTCTGCTATAGCGTGTCCATGGTCATGTAGTTCTTTATGCAAATGAGTAACCGTGGAGTCACCCTGAGGCACATTGGCTCTACTTTTCCAAGCGGAGGATGTGTCAGCCATTTTATCAAGAATCTCACAGGCTTCATCATAAGGTAGCTTCATGAAATTACCCCCAGCCAATTGGTTCACTATGCATTGATTCATTGTATTGATGCCCCGATAGAAGTTTTGTTGTATCATCGTCTCTGTCATATCATCGTTGGGGCATTCTTTCACCTTAGTTCTGTATCGCTCCCAGATCTCGTGCCATGGTTCAGTAGGCTCCTGCTTGAAGGCTAAGATCTCATCCCTTAGTGCTGCCATGTGTCCCGGTGAGAAGAATTTGGTAATGAACTTATCCGCCAACTCATCCCAAGTTGTGATGGAATGGTTGGGAAGTCGCTCAAGCCAGTCCAATGCTTTCCCCCTAAGTGAGAAAGGGAAAAGCCTCAATCTAAGTGCATCCTCGGACACGTTGGTTTGCTTGCTGCCCCAACAGGTATCCACGAACCCCTTGAGATGTTCGTACGCATTTTGAGTGGGAGCACCGGTGAAATACCTACGCTACTCCAATAATGTCAGCATCACGTTGGTTATTTGAAAATTGCCCGCCCGAATCCGGGGCAGAACAATAGCACTTGCATAGCCTTGGTTGGGAAGAACTCTGGGAGCCACTCTTGGAGGTGGCAGAGGAGGGTCTGGAAAATTGTCATTTGCATTGGCCTGGCGGCCTCTACGTTGTCCTTGAGGTACAAGAGGCACCTCGTCTTCTCCAATGTCATCTACCTCCTTCCCCGCGTTCACATTTCCAAGAGGGTCATTAGCATTTAAAGCCATTTTGGTACCTGAAGTATTGACACACACAAATTAGTAACAAGAAGGAAAGAAGAACAAAACACAAATCTAACTAAATAGATAGCCAAAACCGTTAGCTCCCCGGCAACGATGCCAAAAAGTGATCGCTGCCAACTCCGCACTACTAAAAAGTAGCAAGAGGGGTCGCAATAGCTTTTACCCGATTTTGGGTCGGGATCGATATCCACAGAGAGCTAGAATTGGAATCGAGTATCTATGTAGTGTAGGATTGCATTTGTGTTCTTAATTACACTTCTCAACATTTTTGGGGTTTTCTTTATAATTCTACTTTTATCAAACTACAAATTGTAAATTTAGCTAAGAGCTATAATGCTACGAGTTGTTCAAATAGGTTTAAAAGGTACTAGGGTAGTGACTACCGCCTAGGTGGTCAATTGACGGGTACTTGAATCTAAGGCACGTTTGATACATTTGGGGAGTATGTTATAACCGTTGCACGAATTTACCCACTCTACACCTCTCGGTGGTTCAAGTGATTTTGTCCGAATTGGCTTTCTCAAGACCAATTGGGTATGCAATTTTGCTCAAGCAACTAGGGTTCAATTCGGGTATCACTCTCTCGAGGTTTAACCCTTTAATTGGGGCTATCAATCTCTTGAATACGCCCCAATTCATTGTTGGACTAATTTTGGAGACTTAGGCTCTCTTTCTCTAGAGGAGCTCAAGTCAACTCAACACAAACTAGTGTTTGCATCCACTAATTTAGAAATTAACCATGAAATTGGCCCAAATAACAAACACCCATAGTCAATTTAACCCTAAATTACAAGACCCATCAATTACCCACACTAGGGTTGAGCCACAACCCTAGCTTATGGGTCTAGCTACTCATAATTAAAGAAGAAAAACAAGAAATAGAAGAAGATAAACACATATTAATTAATTGCTAAGCTAAATACAAAGATTCAATGATGAAAAGTAAGTAAAAATGCCCAAAATGGCTAAGAAAAGTCGACCCACGAGCGCAGCTGATGTATTACAATATCTGATACCCTAAAAATGAAAAAAGAATCTATTTATATTAGGATGAAAAATTTGGACAAAATTGCCCCCGCGGGGTTAGTGCGGACCGCACAAAATGGACCGCGGTCCGCACTGGGCTCTTGACTTCAAAAATCTCACTCTCTGAACTTGGGCTCCACGGACCACACAGAATGGACTGCGGCCGCGGTGGCTTCTAGTGCGGTCCGCACAAACTCGAATGCGGACCGCATTGGCTTGAAAACTTCATTTTGCAGCTTCTCTGAATCTTGGCCCTGCGGACCGCATAGAATGGTAGTGTGGCCGCATTGCCTTCAGTGCGGACCGCACAAAACCTAGTGCGGCCGCACTACCTTAATGCCTGAAATACCAGCTCTCTGAATCTCCCAGTGTGGACCGCACAAAGTGTAGTGCGGCCGCACTGGGCCTGTTTTGCCTGAGCTTGCCTTGCCTTTGTCACTTGTGCATGTTTCACTCCTTTTGAGCCGATCTTTGACATCTTGTCACTTTGTTGATCAAACCTGCAATCAAGCACAACTTGTGAGCCTTTTGGGACTATTTTGTATGAATTTCTAATCAAAGCATAAGCGAGAAGGAGTATAAAATGAGTCAAAATCCCTAGTTATCAGTACCATCATATCCTATGGTGGAATTGGTCATGATAAACCCGCAAGCAAGAATTAAACACAGGACATCATATCCGTTGCTGCGTGCAACCCGATCTAACCTCAGTACCGTTGCAGCATGCAACCCGATCCAACCTCAATACTGTTATAGCGTCCAACCCGGTTCAATCTTAATACCAATCTACATGAAAACACCAACAAGAAACAAACGAGACAAGGAGCATAACATAATACCTTGGAGAAAATGTAATCATAATATGTTAAGGAAAGGATGAACATGAGTAGGGCATAGTAGACAAACTAACACTCCAAGAGCTATCTCAGTCGTATAGCTCAATAAGGCCCCAAAAGTGGCCAAAAACATGTAAATGATCAAGTAGTCTCATAGTCCAACATAGAATATGAGAATAACACAATAAATAAATAAAGATATAAATAAATCTAGTTCGACCCGCATGCTTTAACCCATGAAAATGCATATACACTCGTCACCTTGCATATACGTCGCCCCTAGTATATTTAGTACATGGCAAACAAGACATTTACAATCTAATTCTATCAAGTCAAGGTTAACCATAATATGTGTATCTTTCAGAATAAACCAATCCTCCAATACCGCTTTCCCTTTAGAACAAACCTCCAAACAACTCGAATCTAGTCAAATAATACTCAAACAAGTCAAAACAAGCTTGAGGAATAATCCTCATACTAAAAAGGTTCGATATTCAACGTATTTGGAAAAGTCAACAAAAATCAATATGGGCCACTTGGTCAAAATCTGGAATCAAGATCAAATCCCAATATTCCATTCATCCTCGAGTCTAAATAAGTGATTAGTTTCGAGATTCAACCTCAAATCGATGTCTAAATCTTTAAAATACACAATCTTAAGTTACTACCCAAAAATTTCTATTTCAATTCTTTAAAATCCTAGATTTACGGGTAAAAGTCTTTGGGGAACAATTAAAATTAATCAAAACAAAATTAAAAATCTGTAACCTTTGAAGTTGGAAAGAAAATCTTCTTAAAAATTGTCTCCTAACGAAGTCTAGTCTCAAATTGAACAAAATCAGTTAATCTCGGAACCTTCCCCTTTTTACCCATCTCCAGATACCAAAATTGTGAAATATTGTTTGCAATTGTGAAGCTTGCAAATTATACCAGTGGTCACAAATACGAAGGGTCACCTGAGTCACTAAAGGCACAAATGCTATTGGACCTTGGAAACTGCAATCCTAGCTTCGCAATTCTGAGGTTGAGCCCCCTCCCCTATCCCCCCCCCCAAATCTCAAAAATGCAAGTTAGCATTCGCTAATGTAAACCTTGCATTTGCTAACTTCTCATCACAAAATGCGATAAATGCATCACCAGTAATGGAGAAACTTAAAAACATAACTCGAAACCAATTCGAAACTCACCCCAGCCCCTCGAATCCTATTTCAAACATCCATACAAGTATAATAACCTTACACGAACTCACTCGTAAGCCCATAATATTAAACTAACATAGAAAAAATTAAGAATCAAGCATCAAACTCAAGAATTCAAATGTTCTTAAACATAAATTTTCAACTTACAACTAGAAGAATCGAAACAGCCTTGGGTCACTCGAGACCCAAAACAAACATCCGTACAAGTCCAAAATTATCATACAAATATATCAGAATCATCAAAATACCGATCCAGGATCGTTTTCCAAGAGTATTGACCATGATAAACTCCAACAATATATAAGCTCTAGAATCAAGATTTATTTTTATCAAAACACATCTAAACTTTACGAAAATTAAAATGAATCACGCATACAAGTCCTAAATCATCAAATACAGATATTCAAGGTTCAAATCACAAAACGGTAGGCTAGAACTCAAAATAACCTATCGCACCGTTACATTCAAGTTATCGATGTAATATTTGTTTGCTCCAAATTTTTCAATTTTAAATTACAATATAATAAATATTAACTAATTTTTTTTGGTAATTACATACTTATATTTCCTCAAGAACAAATTTTTACAACCATCACAGAAACTCCGACATACCAGCAGTTTGATCATTAGTCCCAAACTTACTAACACTCACCTCTACATCCTACTCTCTTTCACTATGCTGCTTCTTATGGATAGAAGTTTAGTGATTGCATACAGTTTTCTAGTCTACGAAATCTACGTGCTCTCACATGTAATTCTCTTATCAGTTGCCTTATCACTTGATCCGAAGTTCTTCTTTGAGCCTTGAAGATCCTTGAATTTCTTTCCTGCCACAAATGGTAGACTCCACCAGCTAGTGCCATCCTATATAGTTCTTGTTCAGCAGTTTTTCCTTTTGCATTCTCAATTGCCCATGTTATTTCATGCTGCCAGTTACTCACCCCCCTTTGAATACCTTGCCATACTAATAGTTTGGACCACATTTGTTTGCATATTCGCATTCAAACAATAGGTGGTCGATATCTTCATTCTCTTTTCCACACAGTACACATTACATATCCTCCATATTTGCCCAGTATGCAATCCTCTCCTTTGTTTGTAGTCTCCGCTGAAGAGCCAAGAATAGGATGAATATCCATTTAGGTAGCCTTGCATTATTGCATACCAACCTTCTCCATGGAGCTTTCTGAACTTCTCCTCGACGGAGACCATATATTTTTTTTATTGAATAGTTGCTCATAGCTGCCACATCTGCCTCAGTCATTCCTATCTGTTCAAACAGTAGTTTTGCTTTAATGATCTTCTGTACAATCCATGAGGCTTGAGTAGTCTTGGTGTCCCATACAGTACCTCTCTTTGTATAGTATGAATGAATTCATTTCACCCACAAGCAGTCTTTCTTTCTGCATATGTCCCATAGTAGTTTCCCAATAGCTGCCCAATTCCACACATATATGTCTAGGATATTCAACTCACCTGCAGCTCTAGGAAGACATAATCTATCCTACGTAATCAGTGCTTTTTTGTTAAGCTCACTTCCACCTGTCCATTGAAAGCTTCTGCAAGTTGATTCTACCAGTTGAGCAACATTTTCGGGAAGAACAAATACTTGTGACCGGTATGAAAAGAGCACAGATTTCACAAGTTGGAGCTTGCCTACATATGATATCTATCTAGTGGATGATTTAATCCTGGCCAACATTTTATCTAGAAGTGGTTTGCCTTGCACAATAGATAGCATTTTTGTAGTTAGGGGGATTCCTAAGTATCTAAAAGGCATCTCTCCCTTATTAAATTGAATAGCATGCAAAATATTCTGTTAAACATCCTGTTGGACTCCTCCAAAATACACTGAGCTTTTCTCAATATTTGCAACCAGACCAGACACTTATGAGAAGTGTTGAAAGTATTGAATCAGCAATTTTACCGACTGCAGCTCTCCTTGCAAAATAGTAGCAGATCATCTGCAAACCCAAGCTGTAGAATTTGCAGTTTCTTATACCTTGGATGAAATTTGAAGTTTTTTTCCTCACCGAGCCCCTTTAAACTTCTGCTGATATATCCATGGAAAGGACAAATAAAAAAGGGGAGAGCGGATCCCCTTGTCTCATCCCTTTTCTAGCTGGGAATGGTAACACCGGTTCACCATTGAGAAGGATTGAGTATGAAACAGTTCTAATGTACCACATGATCCATTTGACAAACTTTGCTGGAAACTGGAGGCAACTTAGGATTTGCTCAATATATGGCCATTCCACTGAGTCGTAGGCTTTCCTCATGTCTATTTTCAACATACATGTAGGAGTGATACCTTTTCTTCCATACCCCTTCACCAGTTCATGGCTCAATATAATATTATCAGTGATTAACCTTCCTGGGACAAAAGCAGATTGGCTTTTGTCCACAAGACTGTCCTTAACCCCCTGCATACGATTAATAAGGATTTTGGAGATCAGTTTATAAAACATAGTGCAACAAGCTATGGGTCTAAATTCAGATATTTTTGTTGGGTTCTTGATTTTTCGAATCAGTGTTATTGTTGTGCAGTTTATAGCTTTGTATATATCCTCGTCCGTGAAGAACTGAAGCACAACAGTTGTAACATCTCTACCAATCACAGTCCAAGCTTTTTTGAAGAAGAGTGCATTAAACCCATCACAACATGGAGCTTTGTGGTCATCTATGGTCATAAGGGCTTGATATACTTCATCATGAGTTACCTGTGCTATTAATTGCAACTGGTGTTGTCTAGTAAGTACATTCCCACGCTTCATGATCTTAGGATTTACTGCTGGTAGTTGATCAGTAGCACTGCCTAGGAGCTTTTTATAAAAACTAGTCACCTCCTCTACTATGTCTTCTGGCTGTTGCAGGATATCACCATTGGTTTTAATAAGGCTTTTGATCCTGTTTTGAGCCTGTCTATTCTTCAAACTAGCAAAAAAATAGGCAGTATAATCATCTCCTAGTTCCAACCATTTGTTTCTTGATTTCTGTTTAAGAATACTTTCCTCCACTAGGTTCCATTTATATAATTCAAACTTCACTTCCTTTTCTTCTGCAAACAACACATTTGATTGAGTGTGGCTTCCCATTTGTTTTTGAATATCTTGCAACTTCTGTCGATAGAACTCAATCTTCTCCCCTACATTCCTGAATTCTTTTTGGTTATGTTGTTTCAAATCTTTCTTCAATACTTTTAGTTTCCACCATATGTCTGCCATGTGATTCTTTCTGATTGGCCTACACCAAACATTTGCCACAACATTTAGAAAGTCTTTGTGCTCCGCTAGGCAGTTAAGGAATCTAAAAGGCTTTGGACTGTTCTTCACAGCTTCCTTGAGTTTAATACTTAGGGGGGTATGATCTGAAATCCCAGGGTTTAAAATCACCACCTCTGTAACAGCTACTATAAGTAACCATTTAGCATTTACTAGAGCTCTGTCTATCCAGCTACAAATTTGCCCATTTGACCATGTGAATCTTCTATCCATTGTACGTAGCTCAGTCATGCCACTAGTTTGCAAAAAATCATTGAAGTCCTTGATCTCATTCTCCTAAACTGGATTACCAAACTGTCTGTCATCTATGTCAGTTATAGCATTAAAATCTCCAATAGCTAGCCATGGTCTTTGAACAGAATTATTGACACTTTTAAATTCCTCCCATACGTCCTTCCTTGTCTCAATAGTATGCATTCCATAAACTGCTGTCAAATTGAATTTTAGTTGCAACTGAGCGATACTAATTATACCATGAATGGTCTGAGCACTTATGCTTGTTACTTCAAATTCCATTCTGTTTGGATCCCAAATAATCCATATTCTCCCTTTAGAGTTGTGTGAATAGTTTGCATACCATCTCCAATTTGCTGCAATCTTATTTATCACTCTACTAGCATTCTCCTTTTTTACTCTATTCTCCAGTATAGCTATCAGTCCTACATCATTATTTATAACGAACTTTTTTACTTCTTTTTGCTTATAAACTTTATTTACACCCCTCACATTCCAAGATATAATTCTCATTTATTTGGTCGCTTTGGTTTGGGTGCCCAGTATCACCTTGGTAGTTACATTGGCCTTTCTCCATTGCTATATTAGCTATCTCATAGCTGAGTGGGTTGAAACCATTCACAATATTAATGCCAGGATCTCCTCTTATGTTAGACTGTCCACTTTTTGCTGCAGATTTCCTCTTAGCTAGCTCTCATTCTGTTATTTTCTCAGCCTCATCAACTGCCCTTGTAGTATGTATCACACTCTTAGTTTGTTCATCTTCACCTTTTTTCACCTTGTCTGGTTCTGTTCTTCTTCTCCATTCCATCCTTGGTTTTAGCTGTTTCTGTTTGCCCTCAAGTACTGTCTGTGTTGTCCTGCAACTATGGCCAACTTGAAAACAAGTGTGGCAATATTCAGGTATCCAATCATACGCAACCTGTTGCTCAAAGACTTTGCCCATCGGATCCATAACTTTTATGACTCTAGGCATATCCTTTGTAACATCCATTTCTACTTGTAGCCTTGCATAGGAAATCCTCTAAATTTTAGATGTGCATTCATATGCATATAGCGGGATTCCTAAGCCACTCCCAATCCTACTGAGTGAATCCATACTCCAGCAGTTTAATGGCAAATTAGGCAGCTTAACCCATATAGAAATTGTCTGCAGTACTTCCTTATCAAAATCAAAATTAGGTGACCAGGCTTTGACAATTATAGGTTTATTTCTTATAGTATGTGGCCCTGACAACAACACAACATCCATATCTTCCACACTATTGAATTTCACCATAAAATACCCATCATTATGGAAGTAAATTTTTGGTTTATTGACAAAGTTCCACTACGCAGTACTGAAACGATCCAAAACACCTATTGAAGGGGAATCTCCAACAACATACAACACAATTGCGTGTTTCCTTTTCACTGCTTCACGATCAACCTCAGCATTATCTAGTTCAACTATTTTTTCACTATTTTTGACCATAGGAGCAATAAATTTGAGGTCCATACCTCTAGCTGCTAAATTGCTCCCGGCGAATAAGTTCACCCATTCCTTTTTGTTTTTCTGCTGCTCCTCATCCAATTTTTTATGAATTTGAACTTCTTACTCCGTAATTGGCTTCATTACTTCCATCTGTTGTGTATCCTTCCGTTGAATCTCCTTTTCAACCTCAATTCTCTCTGCATTTGGACTCTTCGCGGTGCCTTCAGAGTTTGGCTATGTTCGCCTTTGTCAATTGAAGGTGATCTAGCTTAAATCGCTCCATGCACAGGCGGCCATATCACGTTTGAGCTCTGCAACTGTTCCATAGAGCTCTACAAGTTTTGCATGTCCTCAATTCCCCTCGATTGTTCCTTTCCGTCAATTTTGTCAGAATTGCTGCTACCTTGTTTGAATTTGTGATCTGAATCGCTCTCTTTGGTCTCCCTCTACCCATGCCGGCAGAGGCGCACGTTAGCTCACCGTCGATGCGCGTCAATCCTCGATGATTTTAGAGAGAAAAAGTTAGAGAGAAATCAGAGCTTACTTATATGATGCAAGTTTTGCATGTCCTAAATTGCTTTTTAATAATCCTCTCTGTAACTCTTTCGCTATCAGATTTAGGGTTTATCTAACATGTGAGTTTATATATCTTGCAGAAAAATTATTCACACAAATTGAGAGTGTAGCATTCCGCTAATAAAAACAATTCAAGCAACTTGATTTTTGAAATTTTCAAACCATCATTAGCGTTAACCATGTGAAGTGCAATACTGAATGCCTTGTACATGCAAATTTCAATCCCACAGGACGCAGCGCATCAATCATGCCATTATATGAAAATACGAGAACCACATTATCACCCATGAGTCACAAGCAGATTACATACTCAATAAGCTAGAAACCCTTCACCTGATCCTATTCAGGAGAAAATCACAACAAACTCCCCATGCTTGTAGAAAATATCCATCCCAAGCCATGGTAGAAATCATCGAGAACTCTAAGAAGCCCATTTGTACATAACTAAGCCATCAGAACTGAATCCCTATAACTCAACGACTAAGTCACGCAGGTCACAAAATCCAAGAGTATTACCACAAAACACATGGAGAGACTCACCATATCATAAGAACACATATAACTGATTATACCCATCACCATGTTGATCCGATCTATCACCAAGTTGTCCCATTTCTCTGAGTTCCTTCCAATTGCCTTCAAGTTAACACTTATCCTTGCCCGCACACTACGACCCTTAACCCAAAGCTCACTACGAGAGATCCTAGCATAAAACCACATTGCCCTAAGGCCCATAAGCCATTGTATTGCCTCTTAAGCACCCCAAAAGTACCACAACTGAGACACCCACTCTGAAGAGACCTTTTATGTATTTAAAGTTGTTCTTTTTACCTTTCTGATATTGAAATGTCGAAACCACAATGATATAGAAATACTGCGACTCTCGACACCATCCAATGCAAATCTCATATTCTAGCCATATACAAATTAGGAAAATTCTCAATTGCCACAAATAAATCTTGAATCCATTAGAACATTCTCGAGTGTCATCCACTCTGCTCAAATCTCAATTGCACTGCCCAAATGGGCCGAACGACATGTGCCCCATTAGAATAACAACACCCATAGAAGTAACTCTACATTAACGCAACTGAGTAAATTCCTACTCCATGCGCACTACATTCATCACAAAAAACAACTCAAATCATTTCATTATTTTCATATACCCATAAAGTGTAATATAACCCGTATCCAGTAATTTCCTTATTCGAGTCATTCTCGATCTCAACCTCTGCAAGTTATAACTGATTCACAAGTATGCCTCAAACTGAAACTAGTACAACACATAACCATGCAATAAAATCATCGATAATAAACTCCTCCACTTGGCTCAAAGCCATAGAGCAAAACATTCGATAACTCACAATAACCATACTCTATTACTTCCATAATCCCGCACTAAAACTCAACTAAATCCTTCATATGCTCATGCAGTAGAAACTATAAGTACCTCAAATCATCCGCTAAACTCGCATTCATCCTCATGACAGTCAGGTCAACTTTCTCCATCGATCCAAACTCAAATTGGAACACATATATCACACTGGTAGAAAGAAATTCTCTACACAACATCATAAGGATCACACATCCGTAGATTACCCCGCAGGTGATAACCCCCTGCTTAACCTCAAACTGATATCTCTCTATACCTTTTCACAGCCACAACTACTACGCAATCACTTAATCTTCCCGAGTCTGAACTCATCAAAAAGACATAAGAATCTACTTCATTCAACAAATAAACAACATGAAATACCCCGTGGCAAGTACATATCTCGAGACCATTCGGCACATCATGATAGACCCAATAGTCCGTTACACGTCCCAGACAACTCTTCTCGTTACTTCAAAGCCATCCGAACGCATCCCGCAGTCACATGATAAACATCATATAGCTATCCAACAACTCATCGAGCCGCTGGTCTCACTCCTAGGGATACCACCGGACATAGAATTCCAAAATCACATACTCACACAACTTAAATCATCGTGCCCAAGTTGCGGTCAAAATCGAACTTAAAACATATCTCGTACCTCATCCATGGAATCACAAGTCATCGATGCACAGCTGATACCAAGCACTCACATCACATATGGGTAAGTGGAAGGAATTCAAAAAGATATGCTTCTGGCCGAATCGATGTAGCATGATGAGGAAAGAAAGATGGGTATGATACCAACTTGCCTCTAGAAGATAGGTATGGACGTCATCATACCGATCTGCAAGACTTTACTAGACACTTGCTCATGACTCGTAGAACCTATGAACGTAGAGCTCTGATACCAACATGTCACGACCTAAAACGCAGCTAGTCGTGATGGCACCTAACTCAACCCGCTAAGTAAGCCAAATGGTAGACAACACAACTCAAATAGGATAACAAGAATCAATAAATAAAATAACTAAGCTTTTTATACAAAATCCCAAAGATTGGTGGTATAAGTCATGGGCTTCTAAGACTTAGAATTTACAAAGCTGGTACGAAATAAATACATCATATGTTGGAAATATACATAAACATTTATAAATTCAAAGCTACCAAGAATAAGAGGCAGCTATAACCGAAATGCAGGTACATCTTCAGTACCAACTCTTCTGCATGCAAGGTGCAGAAGTGTATATGAGTACAACCTACCCACGTACTCAATAAGTAACAAACCAAACCTTAGGTTGAAAGCAGTGACGAGCTCGAAAGAAGGTCAATGTGCCACACCAATAGCCACTTTAACTCAAACTAATATAACGGAGGCACTAATAGTGATAGCTCAAGATATTATGTTCAGTTCATTCACAGTTAAGAAAAAGTAGACATGCTTTCCAGGTATAACAGTCATGTCAAGATATTTCAACTGAAAATCAACTAAACATGAGTTTATCAATAGAATTATATTTCCAATTCACAACATTGGATAAGAATTTCTGTTTACCAATTAGCATGAGGAAAATACGTCTCTAACATGTCAATATACATGTCAAGCCATCAATTACCATGTACCGTCTAGCATGAGGAATATAAATCTCTATGCCTACATGTCAAATCATGAATGTCACGATACCGTCTAGCATGAGGAAAAATGATCTCTATGCCTGCATGCCAAGAATGCATGTCAAATGAATGATTTCTTGGTGATATTCCCACGTACTCTCACCCTCAAAATACTTAAGCTGTTTTGTTTCAAATTTCCACTTCATCACACACACAAACACAATCACTCGGCATTCGAGTGTTAGGCTCATAAGCCCCTCGCCAAAGCATGTGTGTGTGTGTGTATATATATATAGTGCTCATTGCTAGTATGTCAGACTCCGGAGGGGCGAATTCTGCCCAAGCGCTAATCAAGGCTATAAGGCCTGTTGCAGGGTTTAGCCAATCCACAATAATTAATAAGCCAATAAGGCCTACTGTGGCATGTAGCTCAATCCATAATAATAATAATAAGTAGTAATAAAGCCAATATGGCATGCTGCAGCGTGCATGCTGATCTATAATAGCCCTCATAACAAGGCTCTTAGTCCCACCTCAGTCATCAATCTCCCAAGGGCTCATAATCTCGTACCATTCAGCCCAAACAATGATAACATGTGATGTAACAGTGAATGAGGAATAATGACTGAGATATGATATGCAAATGAAGAATCATGACTGAGTATATAATTACAGCTAGAGCAAAATACGCAAAACGACATAAATAGCCTCATTTGATCTCAACCAAATGATCACATAGCCTAAACATAATTTCTAACATGAATCACAACTCAATTATTCTAACTAGTAGGAATTACACGAATATAACAGCAAAACAAGTCCGGTCATAGTCTAATAGTCAACTTGAATCATGATCAATCCGATGCACGTCCACACGTTTGTCACCTAGCATGTGTGTCACCCCAATACATCTCTTATAACATAGTCCCCAGGATTAAATACCCTCAAATCAAAGCTTAGATATGTTACTTACCTCGAACAAGCCAAATCCAATACCGAGTAAGCCAAACAATACTTTATAAATGCCATCCCACACGTATCAACCTCCTAACAGCTTGAAACTAGCCAAAAATAACTAAAAAATATCAAATAATGTCTAAGAAAACAATCTCAAATGATAAATGTCGAATCTTTACACTTTTACTCAAAGTCAATCAAAAAGTCAAACCTGGACCCGCACCTCGGAATCTGACAAAACTCACAAAATCCAACATCTCTTTCAACTACGAGTCCAACCATACTAATTTCACTCAAATCCGACTTCGTATCGATGTTCAAAACTCAAAAATTGACTTTAAGAAAGTTTAGACAAAATCCCCAATTTCTCTTTTAGAATCATCAATCAAATTGCAAAATCGAAAATAGAATCATGTAATATAATTAAAATCGAGTAAAAAATACTCACCCCAATCCATGGAATTGCCTCCAAAATCGCCCAAATCCAAGCTCCATAGCTTAAAATGTGATAAAATGACCAAGATTTTCGAAATAGAGTACTTTAAACACTGCCCAAGAGGTACCCTTCGCAATCGCGGTCACCAACCTCGCGATCGCGATTCCAAAATTTTCCAGCAAAGATTTTACCCTTCGCGATTGCGTCCATTTCCCCACGATCGCGATGAACAAATTTCGATTAACCCTTCCCAAACTCTTCTCAGATAGCCTGTAGTGTATCCGCCATAACCTTTTGTAAGTAACTCCAAATGACAAATGGTTTTACTTTCTGAAAACTAGAAACAAAAGGCTACAATTTTTATTTTTGGATCATCTCTAAATTCCTTATAGATTGCAAGATATAAGCTTCCGAAGTTAGCTCAGTGACAATATAATTTCTTCTTCGCGAACACGATTCACAGGTCAATTTTTTCCATTTTACTCTTCGCAATCATGGCCTATGCTTCGATCGTGATGTACACCCCTATAGCCAAAAATCCGCAGTTGAAAATGGCCTAAAAATTGTCCAAAATCAATCCAAAACATACTCGAGCCCCGCAGGATCCTGCCCAGACATTCCAAAAAGTCCCATATCATAACACAAACATACTCAAGGCCTCAAAGCACGCATAACAACGTCAAAACCACAAATCGTACCTCAAATCAAACTTAATGAACTTTTGAACTTTTAACTTCCAAAACTAGTGCCGAACCATATCAAATCAATTCGGAATGACCTCAAATTTTGCACATAAGTCCCATATGACATAATGAAGTTATTCTGATTCCCAGAACCACAATCCGATTCCGATTTCATCAAGGTCAACTTGGGTCAAACTTAAGAACATTCCATACCTTAAAATTGCCATCTTTCACCAAATAGTGCCGAAACATCCTCGAAATATCCAAATGCAAGTTCGGGCATACGCCCAAGTTCAAATTCATCATCCGGACCTAATGGAGCCATCAAAACTTTGATCCGAGATCAAATACTCAAAAGTCAAACTTGGTCAACTCTTCCAACTTAAAGCTTCCTAGTTGAGAATCATTCTTTTAGATCAATACTGAATCACCTGAAAACCAAAAATGACGATTCGCACAATCCATCATACATTATATGAAGCTGCTCAAGATATCAAAGAGCTGAACGGAATGCAAATGCTCAAAACGATCGGTTGCGTCATTATATTCTCCTACACTTAAACATGCATTTTTTCTCAAACGTGCTAAGAGTCATTCCAAAGTTGTCAAATCACTGTGTAACCTTACCGTGCACATACCTGGGGGTGATCCCAGGTCACCACAATCCATATAGGTTTTTAACTCAACATAACCGAAGATTCTTCCTTCAATCTTATCCCATAAACCTTGGAACCCAATTTCCAACATTCGGAATACCTTACAAGACCCGAATCTCGCATCTACACACTATATTAGCCTGAAAAAGATGTATCATATAGGGAAAAAATCACATGCTCACAGGGACATTGCAACATCTTTAGTTGGGGGTGGCTTCTTGTATAACTGTTATTCTTGTATAATTGTGGATATGGCAGATTGGTACTTTGGTTGTTTTCATTTGATGTTATTGTATTTTCATGTGATGTGTTATATTAGTATGTTAATTAGCTTCTTAAACTTTAGTTTTTATACATAGTATGTTTTAGTTACGTGATGTTCATTAGATTCTTAATTTTTTATTTATTTATATATAGTATGTTTAGGTATGGCGATATCCTTGGTTTTCTTTATACCACGGTTCTATTTCCGAGTATGCCAATTTTCTTCTTGAACCGGGCAATTATTAGTAAACTTGAAATGTATTCCCTTGTTTTCCAGGTGGGCTCCTGATGCCAAAACCTGAAATTTATTCCCTTGTTTTCCAGGTGGGCGCCTGATGCCAAAACTTGAAATGTATTCCCTTGTTTTCCAGGTGGGCGCCTGATTCCAAAACTTGAACTGTATTCCCTTGTTATCCAGGGGGGCGCCTGATGCCAAAACTTGAACAGTATTCCCTTGTTTTCCAGGTGGGCGCCTGATGCTAAAACTTGAACTGTATTCCCATGTTTTCCAGGTGGGCGCCCGATGCTTCAACTTGAAATGTATTCCCTTGTTTTCCAGGTGGGCGCCTGATGCCATAACTTGGAACGTATTCCCTTATTTTCCAAGTGGGCGCTTGATGCCAAAACTTGAAATGTATTCCCTTGTTTTCTAGGTGGGCGCCTGATGCCTAAACTTGAACTGTATTCCCTTGTTTTCCAGGTGGGCGCCTGATGCCAAAACTTGTAATGTATTCCCTTATTTTCCGGATGGGCGCCTGATTCCAAAACCTAAAATGTATTCCCTTGTTTTCCAGGTGGGCGCCTGATGCCAAAACTTGAAATGTATTTCTCTTATTTTCCAGGTGGGCGCCTGAAGCCAAAACTTGAAATGTATTCCTTTGTTTTCCAAGTGTGCGCCTAATGCCAAAACTTGAACTGTATTCCCTTATTTTCCAGGTGGGCGCCTGATGCCAAAACTTGAACTGTATTCCCTTGTTTTTAGGTGGGCGCCTGATGCCAAAACTTGAACTGTATTCCCTTGTTTTCCAGGTGGGCGCCTGATGCTTCAACTTGAAATGTATTCCCTTATTTTCCAGGTGGGCGCCCGCCCCATTACACCAAAATAGACAAAATAAAAGAAACTTTTCTGGTCCAGTTTGGTACCGGGAACATCTGTGAGTGTTAATAGAATCATAATATCCAAAAGAGCTCTAAGAATTTAAAAGCTAAATCCCATTATCCAGGAGGGCCCTAAAATATTTAAAATTAAATCTCGTCTTAAGAGTGAAAACTTCAAAGCTAACTTATATTTCCTATGTTAGAATTTACGCTAAATCTTGTTATCTATGAAGGTCTTAGAAACTTACTAAATCCCATTATCCAGGAGGGTCCTGAAAATCTACGGCCGAGCCTGTCTGGCACAGGCTTTCCTCACTGAGGGTTCCTCCGGAACAAACGAAATTTCCTGCCCCTGTTTCAATCAAAGAAAATTTTATCAGTTTGAATGTGTGGTGGTTAGTTTGCAGCATTCTTGCTGTAGGTGGCCTTTCCGCTGCCATGCATTCTTCCAATTAGCTGCCTCTGACTGGCAAAGAATTGTTTGATCTTTTGATTTAAGCTCAACCACAGGGCCCTGAATGACCTGAGTTCCCCACACTCATCCTGCTATTTTACATTTTTATCCTTCCAATTGAACCTCTGTATTTCCCCAAAGTTCACGAAACCACTCTACCACCTGAACTTCCACTAACACCTCATTTTCCATTTTGCGTCATGCCATTTCTGGTTTTTTTTTGCCGCACTTTGCTTCGTGAGAATTAAAATTGGTAATAAGCTTTGAAATCCTCTCTTGCTTGCTTAACAATCCTAAAACTGGAAAAACTTAGAGAAGTAGACCCAAAAGAAAATAAAATGCAGTGATTTTGAGAATTAGGAGAGAAAACATTTGAAACAAGATGTCTGTTTGAGGAAGAACGGGAAAAGAGACTTATTTGAGTGAGGCAGCTGGCACCAATGATCATGACATGCATTTCGGATTAATCAGCCTAGTCCATTCAACCAAACACCTTTCAGTCTCCGTACTTTATGCCTCGGGGTTTCCATAATCCAATCTCTCTGCAAAGTCACTAACCTTACACGGCTTGTGGCGCCCTGAAGGGTTTCACCAACAAACCTCTCTCATTTGTTCATCTCTTAACTCGTCGTCGCCTTACGGTGCCCGTGAGGGTTTTCACCAATAAGACTCTCTCATTTATTCACTTTCCTTGTGTAGAACAAGGTGTTGCCCATGATGCGAATCATACCTCTATCTCGCCTGACTTGGCATCCCTCAAAGATTGATCGGAAGGTCTTTCTTTGGACCGTAATGTGGGCTTATGGATAGGGTTAGAAAGAAAGGATATCATAAAGGCTCAACACAACTTGAATGGGTTTAGAATTACAATTTTTGGAATCATATCTTTTACAAAACCGCAACTTCTGCCCCAGTTTCCTTGCCTTGGGACTTTGAATTTTTATTTTGATGGGACCGAACCGTGAGGCTGCCTACGTATCCTTAAAAAGAATCAGGTCGAACGTAGTTCATGACATAGGAATTGCTTTGTTTTTGTTACTTTTTTTTCCTTTTCTTCTTTTTTTTTCTTTTCTCTTCTTCTTTTCTTTTCTTTTTTTCTTTTGTTTCTTTTGCTTTACTTTTTTTCATTTTTCTATTCCTCTTATCTTTTTTTTTAATTTATATCTTCTATATCTGTATTTCTAAACTCTGATTCTGATTCCAAAAGAGGGGTATGAAAGAAAATAAATAAGGCTCAAAAGGGGTAACAAAGGATAAAGTGTTTAGATAGCATAATAAAATGCCTTCATCATTGCAATCTTCAAAACATGCCAAGTACAAACGACATAAATAGACAAACCAAAGAAATCATACATAATATCTTTTGACTGCATCAGAATTGATAGCCAAATCTACACATTTGCCTTCTATATCTGTTAAATATAAAGCACCATTGGACAACACTCTTGTTACAATGAACGGACCCTACCAATTTGGGGCAAACTTGCCTTTACCTTCCGCCTGATGTGGAAGGATGCGTTTCAATACTTGCTGACCCACTTCAAATTTCCGGGGACGCACCTTCTTGTTGTATGCTCTTGCCATTCTCTTCTGATACAATTGACCATGACACACTGCCGCCAGTCTTTTCTCGTCAATCAGACTTAATTGCTCCAACCAGGTTTTGACCCATTCATCATCATCAATTTCAGCTTCAGCAACAATTCGAAGGGATGGAATTTCGACCTCCACGGGTATAACTGCTTCAATACCATATACCAGCAAGTAAGGAGTTTAACCTACTGAAGTGCGAACAGTAGTGCGGTAACCCAGCAGAGCAAAAGGCAACTTTCATGCCATTGCCTAGAACGTTGCACCATCTTTCGAAGTATCTTCTTTTTGTTCTTATTAGTTGCCTCAACAGCTCCATTTTCCTTGGGGCGATACGGAGTGGAATTTCGATGCGTAATCTTGAACAGTTGGAATACTTCTTTCATCAAATGGTTGTTAAGATTAGCACTATTATTAGTGATAATTACCTTAGGGATTCCAAACCGACAAATGAGGTTCGAATGAACAAAATCGACCACTGCCTTCTTGGTCACAAATTTGAAAGTCATAGCTTTAACCCACTTAGTGAAATAATCGATAGCCACCAGAATAAACCTGTGCCTATTTGACGCCGCTGGCTCGCTTAGTCCAATGACATCCATGCCCCAAGCAACAAAAGGCCAAGGTGCGGACATTGTATGCAACTCAGATGGCGGAGAATGGATCAAATCACCGTGTACCTGGCATTGATGACACTTGCGCACAAAGTTGATGCAATCTCGTTCCATGGTGAGCCAATAATACCCTACTCGAAGAATTTTCTTTGCCAGAACATACCCACTCATATGCGGCTGTCGCACCCCCTTTTTTCCCTCCCCTTTTTACAGGGGAAGAAAGGTCCGGGTTTCGGCATTTATGGGGGTAATAACTCATTTCCTTTTGGGAATTGGGTATTTTGAAGAGTCGCCACCTAACGGATTATGGTGCATTAAAGCACCTAGAGCGATTAACTCTTGGATTGGTTTGCATTACCAGAGATTTAGGGTAAGGGCTCGAAATAACCTTGAGGGGAAGGTGTTAGGCACCTCTCTCGGTCCACAATTGTGGGTCCCGGCCGAACTTATACTTATGAATTAGTCCTTTAACAAATAAGTAGTGGAAACAAATAATTGCAAATAAAGCATGTTGGACATTGTATGACTCAGATAATAAGACAAAGGATTTGAACAAGTTGTGTACACATAAAAAAAAGAGTAAAGTTTTAAGCAAAAGGAATTTGGGAAGGAGGGGTCCTAGGTTGGTTAGCCTACATGATCACCCCACGCAATGCCCGGTAAACACTCCTCAATGAGGGGCTACACGTGACATTAGCGCGTAGTCATCATATCCCGTTCTACCCAAGTCCCTCCCCTTGGTTATAGCCTAAAGCCTTCTAGTAACCTTGACAACGCCTATGCGTGCACTACCCGTTCCTTTCTCGTGGCCCTGGAGGTATTTTAGAAACTCTAAATCTGGGCAGTTCTAGACAACCCCTAAGGTGTTTAAAAGGAGAAAATTCTAGGCGACAGGCAAGAACACGTAGGACTTAACAGATAAATGCAGCAAGAAGTGGTCAAGAGGCCCAGGTTTACCTCCACAAATAATGCACATAAACAGCACGTCTCAAACACAAACAAGAGTAGTTTTTGTTAGAGAAAAGACCTAAACAGGATATCTAAGTGGATGTTAATGCCCAGAGATATGCAACCTTATTTTTTATAAACTTGACAGTAGGGTCCTAATCATTTTGCCTACTGATTTTAAACCTGCTAAGTCTGGACAACTTAAAATAGAAAATTTACAGTTTCAGATTTGTAGAATTTAAAATCGCCCTATAGGCTTTCCTAAACGCAGAACAGTGATGTCCATGATAACTACGTTGATACAGTATAACAATGAGCAGTTTTTAAAACGGACTCTTGAGTTCCTATAGGCATGCTTTCAAGCAATAGTGAATGAAGACAGTGTTTAAAAGACTCATTAAAGAAATCGGACAATTGATTAAACCAGTTCAAAAAGGAACTAACATGGATTAACTGACTTGTGTAGCTAAATTGATTCTAATTCTATAGGCAGAATTTTTGATTTTATTCCCTATAAGCATGATATCTAGTTGTTAAGAGCTGATGTTAGAAACTTATAGGCATGATTTCTAGTGGGAAACAAATGTGAATACCCGTTGTAACAGAAATTGAACTTGATCACATTCTAATGCATGATATCTAATTACAAAGCCATTTAGGTCCTATAGGCATGATATCTATTATTGGAACCATTTAAACCCTATAGGCATGGTTACTAGTATAGCAAAGCAGACATAGCAAGTGTATTAACAAGACCCTATAGGCATGATTTCTACCCGTATTACCCCACAAATATATAACTACCCACCCTTTTCACTAATCACCCCAATATTCGTTTACAAATAATTATTACAGACCAGCTGAATAAATTACATAAATAGATAAAAGAAAAGAAGAAGTTACACTATATGGAGCCTGAAGCAGGCCCAAATGATTTCCCAAACCTCCAATAGCCTCAAACGCCAAATTCCATAGACAATATCATTGTCTAGGTGCGTCAGAGTTCCCTAAGGATCTCAAGGATTCCGGACAGTGCTCACACCTAGACTTTATAACCAAAACTGAGTAAGTGCAGTGTGGAAGAGCCAGCTCTAGTGCATCAGAGTTCGGAGGGATCTCATAGGGATCCCAAGGCAGTCACACACTGGAGGGGCAAAACTTAAGGATCTAAGAGTTGAGTGGGAGTGCTTGGCATGGTTTTGAAAAGGTTTTGATAGAAAGCAGTATTTGAAAAGACTCAGTAGTTTTATAAATGAGAGAATTGTTCAGTATAACAGTTTTAACCAGAGTTGTGTAACAACATACCACAGATAAAGCCAAACAGGTTCAGTAACACTCAGATAATAAACCTTCATACAAGGGTAATTGGGGCTGGGAACACACAATACAATTAAACAACATTCTTTGCAATTAAGGGGGTAGTTAACAATGGGTTCAGGGGTGCTAGTTAGGACATAGTGACAGGATCAAATATGCTTTAGGGGGTCATGGGATTAGGGATAACTAATGATATAACACAATAGGAACTCCAGAACCAACATAGAATCAAACAACTTAGAGTAACAAAATCACTTTGCAAAGAAAGGTTTGACTGGATAGCAAGTGAACCAATATTCAAAACAAGGTAGAGTCAAGTTTAAACAAACTACTAGTTCATAAGACCTGCTGGTTTTAGAAGTCATAAGACATAACTAGGTGAAGTAATAGGTCCATTACATGTTGAGCAGCAAAACAAAAGATAGAAACGGATTAAGAATATGATAAACTAAAGCAGTATAAAATACATTAGTTTGAGAACTTGAATTTAAAATCAGAACATACCAGTAAAGAGAGTAAACGAAAGGTAAAGAACAGGAGAATGCAATAATTAGCTTTGGCTTGCAGCCGGCTAATTTAGTAACAATAGTAAGTAACAAAGAAAGCAGAAGAGATTTTGAGTGTGAGAGAGATGTGAGCTAATGTCTGTGTGTGTGTCCGTATGTTAAGACTGTAGAAGAGAGCCATTTATATAGTAGTTTGAAAGCTAGGTAAAATAAGGTAAGAATCAAAATTGTTCAATAATTATAGAACTCAGAATAAAATCAGTTCGAGTCATCCCTTAATTAAGGGAATTAGTTCAAACGGTAAAGAGCAGGTGACATGTAAGGAAAGAAATCATTCATAGCTGGAATATAACAAATAAGGAAAGATTTCGAACAACGCAAGTATAGAACAGGTAACTAGGGCTAGGTTCAGAAAACTCTAATTAAGGAAATAATCAGTAAGAATCAAGTAACAATGAAGACAAGGTAAAAGAAAATCAATTAAGGCAAGCCAATCAATTAAATTGAGTAGAAAGGCAAGAATCGAAGGTTTAAGGGAAAGTGTTCAAATCAACCCGACAATATGGAACTTAGAATATTACACAGCTCAATCAAACAGGAAGTCATGAAAAAGAGTCAGCATGTTTAACATATAAATAGAGTAAGACATGGACAGTCAAGAATCGACACACAACTCTAGCAAACATGAAAGTTAAACAATACTGATTCAGTGAGAAAAGATGCAAGTCTTGATGTGAACAGTCAAGATGAACACAAGCACATAGGATCAGTGTAAGCTTAGGCTAAGAAACTCAGTAGAAGCATATCAAGGCAAGACAATCACGAGAAATCACAGAAACTCAAACGAGAACTGGTTAGTCACAAAAACCAAACGAAGAACCCTAAAAAAATTAGGGCTTTCAGGATAGGCGAATTAAAGTTGTAGTAAACTCATAGAATCAGTCCAAATATGTGAGAAATAGAAGTTTAAACACAAAGAATCAGTTAAACAATATTTTAAAAGAAGTTCTGAAAACCCTAGTTTTAGAAGAAGATGAAAAATACTTGAATATCACATGATTCTTGTAAAGAACCTCAAGGATAATGTAAAACATTCAAGAAACAAACTCAAATCGTCCTAGATCTGTACACCGATGTAGGAGGTATAGAAAAGAAATTAGGGTTTTGAAAGAAACTTATGCAGAGATGAAGAAACCTGTCCAGAAACCCAAAGGTCGTAGCAAACATAGAATGATTTCGCTTGAAATCACACTAGAATAGCCAAGAACAGGCAGGAGATGAACCCTAGATTCAAGTTGGAATGGCCCTGGTCCCTTGAGGACCTTAGAGAAGGCAAGAGTGGCATGAGAGAAGCCATTGGAGGCTTAAGAGACGATGAGAGGTCACCGGAGATGGCCGGAGATGGGGAGGTCGGCGTTTGAAGATAAGGGTTAGGTTTAGAGTGTTTTGAGAGCAGAGAAGATTTTAGGGCGGCGGGTGTATAGAAGTGATTAGGGTTAGGGGTCGTTTGGAATTAAAAAGGAAAGAACAAACACGGGCCATTGATCTTTCAGATCAACGGCCATGATCCGATGGGTTTTGGGTCGGGTAAGTGTATTTAGGGCCTGGGTCGGGTAATTTGATCATAATTTGGGCAGGGGTATTGGATTGAATTTAGGCTGAAATTGACAATAAATTTGGCTAAGTTTAAGTAGCCAATTTAACCCTATATAATTTATAATAAATAATAAATGATTTCTAAAAAATAATTTCGTGCACTAAAATGTTTTAAAATAGCTATTTAAAATTTTAAAAATATAGAAGATCATTTTATGCATTAATAATGTAATTGTACATTAATAGGGCTAATATTGCAATTATATGCAAATTGGCTTTAAAAATATAAATGCAATTATAAAAATGCACAAAAATATTTAGGCAATATTTTGGCATAAATATAGGATGTAGATGGCTAAATTACCACAACAATAATTTGAAGGATAATTATTGGAAATTTTATAAGTAAAAGGGGAAGAAATAAATCAACTTAAAGCCTTTAAAAATTATAAAAACCTTGTGCATGCTTATATATGCATATATATATGCTATTTTAAAAGTATATATGTCTATAAAATATATAGGGAAAAAATTGGGTATCAACAGCTGCCCCTCTTTACCCGGAAAGGATGAAAGAGTTTTCGGGTAAAGAAATTATGGCTAATTTTGATCGGCGGGATGTTTTGAGAAACAGAGGCCGGATTCCGGTCTTCAAGTTGCCTACATATCCCTGGTTTTACAGGAAGCAGGCCATGTGTAGTTCTGGATTCATTGGCGGAATATATCGATGAAGTCATTACAAGAACGGACACTAGGTGCCGAAGCGGCTATGGTGAGCGGTTAGGGTTCGGGACAGTTGAGGGAACTGGAGCGAGATCGCTCCTGCCGAGATAGCGGTTCCTTACTTGTTACCTGCAGATAAGGATGCTACAAACATGTATTTGTGCGAAAATTTTAAACATGATGCAGATTCCCTTTTGGACCATGAAGGTTGTCTTGGGACAGTTAAAGATGACGTCCTTGGACCATGTTGTCCTGGGCCATGAATTGTTTAGTGAGGGATTCGCAGGCCATGAAATGATGTTCTCGGTCCATGACAAATGGTGCCTCCGATTCATGACGCCTTTGAATAATGATATGAAAATTTGAGGGATCCTCAGGCCATGGCATGGTGTCTTCCGGCTTTGAGGATGATGCCTTTTAGAGTATGGCGCCTTTGGGCAGATTGGCGATATTTCAGCCCATGATATGCAATGACATGATGTTGACAAAACAAGGCTTAGTCTTGTGAAATGGAGGGTAGAGCTTAGCCCGATCGAAAAGCAAATAAGTAATACTAAAATAAGCAATATTTAAGTGAAAAGGGACAGTGCTTAGACCCATGCGAATGTGGAGGCAAGGATTAGCCTCATGCAGGTACGGAGGCAGGGATTAGCCTCATGCAAATAGGGAGGTAGGGATTAGCCTCATGCAAATAGAGAGATAAGGATTAGCCTCATGCAATTAGGGAGGTAGGGATTAGCCTCCTGCAAATAGGGAGGCAAGGATTAGCCTCATGCAGATGTGGAGGCAAAGATTAGCCTCATGCAAGTATGGAGGCAGGGATTAGCCTTATGCAAATATGGAGGCAGGGATTAGCCTCATGCAAACAGGGAAGCAAGGATTAACCTCATGCAAGTATGGAGGCAGGGATTAGCCTCATGCCGATATGGAGGAAGGCATTGGCCTCGTGCAGATATGGAGGCAGGGATTAGCCTCGTGCAGATATGGAGGCAGGGATTAGCCTCATGCAAACAGGGAGGCAGGGATTAGCCTCATGAAAATAGTGAGGCAAGGATTAGCCTCATGCAAGTATGGAGGCAGGGATTAGACTCATGCAAATATGGAGGCAGGGATTAGCCTCATGCAGATATGGAGGCAGGGATTAGCCTCATGCAAACAGGGAGGCAAGGATTAGCCTCATGCAAGTATGGAGGCAGGGATTAGCCTCATGCAAACAGGGAGTAGCAAATAAGAGTAGCATATGTCTTAGCTGGAGATATATTCAGTGTCTGATGGCTTGATTGCTAGTAATCTTGCTGTGTGCATATATTTGCAGATGTTATCGTTATGTCAGATGTGCTTGCGTTCAAAGAAAAATTGTAAGTTCTGTGAGAGGGGAGGTTGGTTCGTGCTTCGTCTACTGGCCTTGCTACGCTCCGTTCTGAAAACCTCTTCGAGTTCCCCTAGGTAACACCTGACTGTTATGGAAATAGAGTTTTTCGAAAAAATATGCAATCGTTGATAAAATAGAGTTATTTCAAAAATATACACTACAACAAAAAGGGGCTTTAGCGGCAATAAAAAAGATCATTGGCGTCAATAACAATTGCCGCTATACCATTTACCGGTCATTGATGTTTAGCCGCTGATATTGGGGTCGACAAAGCCTTTAGCGGCGTTTCTCACAAAAGCTGGTAAAGGTGTGACTTATTGCCGCTAAATATGATTTGCTATAACGGCAGTTGTTTGCGGCAATTATGATGTCTGCTAAATCCAATCTTAAAACGGTTACTAATGCTCTTTTTACGTCCATTTTTATAACCGCTAAATTCAAAATATTTGTCGCTATAGGTCCATAGCTTTAGCGGTAATTGTTTTGTGGCAATTAGAATAGCTATAATATTCCTTCTGAAAACAAATTAGTATGCCCTTTTAGCATCCTCTAATGGCTAGTAAATTCAATTAAATTACCGCTAAAAATCATTTTTAACAACAATTATAATGGCTACAATATCCCCTGTGAAAACATCATAATTTGCCCTTTTGGCATCTATTTTTGTAGCCAGTATATTCTGTTAAATTGTCACTAAGTCCAAGCTATAACGACAATAGTTTAGCCACCATTAATAATAGCTACTACATTCATTCAAAAAATTATCCAAATAATAAAACATAATAATATTGATTCATAAAAACATAATATATCTCATTAAATCTTAACAAACAAAAGGAAGTACTAATCCAAAATAGTAATATCACGATAACTTAAAAAATAAACTTATATTGTTTGAAGCAAATAGCTATTGTCATTATATAACTAATCCTTACAAATAATAGTCTTCAAATAATTTCTGCAATGCTTCATCATTTAGAAATCTTCCACCGGCTAAATTATCGATCATCAGACTGTATGACCTGAAATTACAAAATAACTATGTCAATAGAGGAAATATAATAGTCTTCAACTGGGATGTTTATTGAGCAAACATCGCCCTAAGCTAAAGTTGTTTTACTGTAGAATGACAGTTCCATTTTTTTCTATAGAATAAGACATAACAAATCCGACCGAAACAAATCAAACTGCAATAGTGTAGATAAGAAGTAAATCAGAGGAATTGGCAAGATATCAACCAAATCAAAAAAAGATTTAAGCTTTCAAAAGTGTGCAAGATCTCCAGGGCAATAAGGGTGAAAACCACTCCAACTAGTTTCTCATGTATTATCCAGAAAGTTACGCCACGATAAAATGACTATGATTTTTGTGATAATCAGTCCTGTCCAGATAAAGGTTCCAGGTCAGTAACCCAGAATCCGGGCGGGCAGTTTTCAGATAACTAATGTGATGTTGACCTTACTTGAGCAGCGTGGGTATTTCACGGGCGCTGCGGATCAAAATGCCTACAAATATCTAAAAGGGTTCGTGGATACATGTTGGGGTAGCAAGCAGACGAATGTGTTCGAAGATGCTCTTAGGTTGACACTTTTCCCGTTCTCACTTCGGGGAAAGGCATTGGATTGGCTAGAGAGACTCCCCAACCATTCCATCATAACTTGGGATGAGTTGGCGGATAAGTTTATTGCTAAATTTTTCTCACCCGGGCACATGGCGGCACTTCGAGATGAGATATTGGCTTTCAAGCAAGAACCCACGGAACCCTTACATGAGATTTGGGAGCGGTTTAGAACAATGGTGAAAGAATGCCCAAACAACGATATGACCGAGGCGATGATTCAACAAACCTTCTATCGGGGCATCAATACTACAAATCAGTTCATAGTCAATCAATTGGTCGGGGGTGATTTCATGAAGTTGTCATATGACGAAGCTTGCGATATTCTTGATGAGATGGTGGATACATCTTCCGCATGGCAAAGTAGAGCCAATGTTCCCCAAGGTGACCCTACGGTTATTCATTTGCATAAGGAGTTACACGACCATGGGCAAGCTATAGCGGAGTTGACAACTGCTATGAATGAATTGGCTAAGGCACAGTTGCAACAAGTCCAAAACCCTCGCCAAGTGAATGCTATGGAAAGTGTTAATTTTCTTACCAACAAGAGAAGGCAACAAAATCAAGGGAATTCTGAGCAATTTGATGATGATTGTGATGGGTTTCAAAATGATGGGTATGATGAGCAAAATGAAGAGGTACAATATGTTAACAACTATCAAGGCAATAGAGGCAACTCTTCAAACCAACAATGGCGACCCCAAGCAAATTGGGACAATCAACAACAAGGTGGTGGTAATTGGAAAAACAACAACCAAGGCGGTAATTGGGGGAACAACAATCAAGGCAACCAAGGGCATTGGAATGGTAATAACAACAATTGGAACAACAATGGTCAATGCGGGTGGAACAACAATGGAAATCAAGGCAATCGGGGGCAAGGCTTTCAAAGGCCCTCGATGTACCAACAACCGAATAATCCACCTCCGTTTCAATCTCAAGGATCTAGTTCTTTGGGTAATGATATGGGAAGAATAGAAATGATGTTCGAACAAATGATGAAGAAGAACCAAGATTCCGATGCTCAATTGGCTTCCCACAATACCTCTATCCGGAATTTAGAGGTGCAATTAGGCCAAATCTCTCAATCGTTGAATACTCGCCCAAAGGGTGCTCTACCAAGTGATACGGTAGTGAACCCTAAGGGTGGGAACAATCATGTGATGGCGGTTACAACACGAAGTGGAAGAGGCGGTGATGTGCATGCCTCGAAAGATAAGCAAGTTGTGGATGATGATGTTGAGTTGCAAGAAAATGATGTTCCTTTGGTAGTTGAATATGTGGTTGAGAATGAGGTGAACAATGATGTGAGGATTGACATTGATGATGCCGAGGTGGAAACTCAAGAGGCCGTGAACCCGTCTAGGGAGCACATAATTGACATGCCGAAGCCGGTGGTGCCAAAAGCCAAGGCACCTCTGCCTAGACCACCTCCCCCTTATCCTCAAAGGCTAGCCAAGCAGAAGAGTGATAATCAATTCAAAAAGTTCATTGACATGATGAAGAGCTTATCCATCAACGTGCCTTTGGTGGAGGCTCTGGAGCAAATGCCTGGGTATGCGAAATTCATGAAATATTTGGTTACAAAGAAAAGATCAATGGACTGTGAAACTATCAAGATGACCCACCAAGTTAGTGCCATAGTACATTCAATGGCCCCGAAATTAGAGGATCCTGGTGCTTTCACTATCCCTTGCACCATTGGTAGTGCAGACTTTGCTAGAGCTTTATGTGATCTTGGGGAAAGCATCAATTTAATGCCCTTCTCAGTTTTCAAGACTCTAGGTATTGGGCCACCAAGGCCAACCTCCATGAGATAGATGGCAGGTAGATCAATGAAGCATCCTCTGGGTATAGTTGATAATGTGCTTGTCCGGGTGGACAAATTTATCTTGCCGGCGGACTTTGTGATTTTGGACTGTGAGGTGGACTATGAGTTCCCAATTATCCTAGGGAGACCTTTCCTTGCAATGGGGAAGGCTTTAGTTGATGTTGAATCAGGTGAACTAACTTTCAGGGTAGGTGATGAGAAGGTCGTCTTCCATGTTTGCAAATCCATGAAGCAGCCCAATAGCACCGAGGTGTGCTCATTTGTGGACATTGTCACAGCTGTGATAGTGGATGACACAAGTTCTATGATTAACGTGGAGGATCCCCTTGAGGCCGTGCTATTAAATCTTGATGTCAATGATGATGCAAGCAGAGTGGAGTGTGTCAATGCTCTACATGGGATGGGCTCTTATTCTTATGAGCCGAGAAAATTGTCTTTGGATCTTGAAAATTGAAAAACTCCACTAACCAAACCATCAATTGAGGAGCCACCAGTGTTGGAGTTGAAGCCACTTCCTCCACACCTCAGGTATGAATTCTTGGGCTCCAATTCAGCTTTACCAGTTATTCTTTCTTCTTGCCTTACTAACATGCAGGTTGAGGCCACTTTGGCGGTGCTTCAAAGGCGAAAAAGGGCAATTGGATGGACTCTGGCGGATATTCGGGGAATAAGCCCCGCATTTTGTATGGACAAAATTATCTTGGAGGATGATGCAAGGCCTTCCTTAGAATATCAAAGGAGGCTCAATGAGGCAATGGACTTCTCCGATAGCTCATGGACTTCTCCGGTGCAATGTGTGCCGAAGAAAGGTGGGATGACTGTGGTGACTAATGACAACAATGAACTTATTCCCACTCGGACGGTTACCAGATGGCGGGATGCATGGACTACCGGAAGCTTAACAAGGTGACCCGAAAGGATCATTTCCCTTTGCCATTCCTTGACCAAATGCTTGACCGTCTTGCGGGGCGAGCCTTTTATTTGTTTTTGGATGGATATTCGGGTTATAATCAAATCTTAATTGCTATGGAGGACCAAGAAAAGACCATATTCACCTGCCCATATGGTACATTTGCTTTTTCTCGGATGCCATTCAGGTTGTGCAATGCTCTGGCGACCTTCCAACGATACATGATGGCTATTTTCACCGACATGGTGGAAGACATTTTGGAGGTCTTTATGGATGATTTTAGTGTGGTTGGTGATTCATTTGAAGAGTGTTTGAGAAATTTGGATAGAGTCTTGGCCCAATGTGAAGAAACTAATCTCGTTCTCCATTGGGAAAAATGCCACTTATGGTTGAAGAAGGTATAGTGTTGGGTCACAAGATTTCTAAGCATGGGATTGAGGTAGACAAGGCTAAAATCGAGGTGATTTCGAGGCTTCCTCCCCCCACTTCTGTCAAAGGGGGTGAGGAGTTTCCTTGGACATGCCGGGTTCTACCGGCGGTTTAGAAAAGATTTCTCGAAGGTTGTCAATCCCCTTTGCAAGTTGCTAGAGAAAGATGTTAAGTTTGTTTTTGATGAAAATGCATGGAGGTCTTTGAACTTCTAAAGCACAAATTGACCACTACCCCGATCATTACCGCACCCAATTGGAGTTTGCCCTTCGAACTAATGTGTGATGCAAGTGACGTTGCGGTTGGGGCGGTGTTGGGCCAACGAGTGAGCAAAATGTTCCATCCCGTGTACTATGCAAGTAAGACTATGAATGAAGCTCAACGGAATTACACGGTGACGGAGAAAGAATTGTTGGCCATTGTATTTGCCATGGAAAAATTTAGGCCATATCTTATGGGGGCCAAGGTCATAGTGCACACCGACCATTCCGCCCTTAGGTATATGATGACCAAGAAAGATTCCAAGGCAAGATTGATGAGATGGGTATTACTTCTTCAAGAGTTTGATTTGGAAATAGTGGAACGGAAAGGTAGTGAGAACCAAGTTGCGGATCATTTGTCCCGCTTGGAAGAGGAAGGAAGGCCGTGTGATGGCTTGGAGATCAACGATACATTCCCCGATGAGCAACTACTTTTTGTGTCAATGTGTGATATGCCATGGTTTGCGGATATTGCTAATTTCATTGTGACTGGCATCATCCCGTGTGAGCTCTCTTCTAACCAAAGGAAGAAGCTCAAACGGGATAGTCTGGACTTCTATTAGGATGAGCCATACTTGTTTAAGATTTGCACGGATGGTGTGATTCGAAGGTGTGTCCCGGAGGGAGAGCAAGTGAGTATTTTGGAGGCTTGTCATTCATCCCCCTATGGTGGCCATCATGGAGGGGTGAGAACGACTTCGAAAGTTTTGAGTTGTGGTTTTTATTGGCCAACCTTGTTCAAAGATGCAAGTGATTTAGTGAAAAGATGTGATCAATGTCAATAAGCGGGCGGGATTTCCAAGAAAGATGAGATGCCTCTGAACACAATTCTCAAAGTTGATATGTTTGATGTATGGGGTATCGATTTTATGGGCCCTTTTGTTNCCCCGAGAGCAGATGATGCCAACATCCAGTTGGCGGATCCACCGGAGGCTTTCTCCAGTCAGCCACAGGATGTACCAGATCCACAGCCCGTCCAGGTCCAGGCCCAGGTCACAGCAGCTGAGCAGCAGGATACCGGGAACCAGTCTGAGGTTCCCGAGCACACAGAGGACCCAGGGACCACTCATGATCCTATGCAGACAGACGAGGCTTAGGGAGTTTTCATATCCTTTCTTTATTATTTTTGGTGCTTATTTGGTTTAGTTGGCATTGGGGACAATGCCTGCTTTTATTTGAGGGGGTGCGCCTTATATTTTTGTTGGATGACTTTATATATAGTGATTCATTTTATACTTTCTTGTTTTTCATTTGGTCTGTATATAATTTTACATTTAGTTACTTTTATCGCATTTTTTATCTTTCCTTTGGTCTGTATATAAAGTTACATCATTGTATATATTCATTCCCCGTTATATATTCAAATCCCCTATTGTACATATTCATTCTATTTTCTATTTTCGCAAAAAAAATTCGTTTTTAGCTTCTTATATAGGCTCGTAGCCTTTTGTTTTGTTTTGGACCTTTTATTAAGCCTTTACGGTTCTTTCCAAAGGTGGAGTTTTGTGTGAACCGGGTGGCTCTTCCCAATGATAGATGGCGTGACAACCTTCTTAAGGGTTTGAGTCGGTTTTTGTTTTTGTTTTTGGTAGTTTGTAGTTAAGGGTACCTCAAGCAAAGCTTCACTTGGGCCTAGTACATTTGCCTTTGATCCCATGGTCAAAGACAAATTGTTGTGTTTAGGATGGTGAAAGTCGTGGCCTTGGGACTCTTGTGTTGACCGACAATAATCAAATGGTTTTTCGGACCATTGTGTGCTCAAATCGTATCTAAGGTCGTTGTGGGCCCCCGCCTCGATGTCTTTAGCAATCCCTTAGCTTGTGTGGTGAGAAATCGAATTGCGAGTCCAAGTCCTGAGCCATTAGTCTAGAACTTGCCCTGAATGTTTGTTGAGGCGAAATCTTAAGTGAAATTTGACTTGGGAAGTGATTATAAGCTCTCCTTGATCAAAATGATAGTTGAACAAATTCCATAGGCTACCAATGATATGATCCCTAGTTAACCCTTTTGAGCCTTAGACCTTTTTCTTTCAAGAACCATGTTACAAGCCTATACCCGTTCTAAAAGATACCCTCTCTTGGCACCCGATCTTTCCTTGAGCACATGGCAAAAGTATAAGTTTGGGGGGAGAGACGAGGATGACAACAAAGTGGTATAAGGCACAAAAATAAAGAAAAGGAAAGGCAATGAAAAAGAAAGAAAAGCAAAAAGACAAAAAGAATGCTCGATGTGAGAAAGAATAAAAAGGGATTCAAGAAAAGTAAAAGAAAGAAAGGTGTGGAAAGTTGAAAAAGGAGAAAAGAATTGAAATGCATAAGAAAGAGTGATAATGGGTCTCTCTAACCCCTTGGAAAGAGGTGAAATGACTCAAAGAGTCAAGTAAATTGTGCCAAATGAATCAAAAGAAGTGTTTAAGGGAAGATGGAACCCACTTAGACCAAAAAATTTCCTACCTTGGACCAAAAGCCTTCACAATGACTCCACAAAAGCCCTATATGATCTTGAGTTGAATGAAGCTTACATTAGTAGATACTTACATAAGGGGCAAGCATATGGTACCTAGAGCCGGACTTGTGACCTTTTCTTGAGAGAGATGAGTGAATTCCCATTAACCTGGATTTGTGTGTCAATACTCTAAAAAGGTGAGGTTTGCTTAGGGAGAGTTGAGGATGTGTGAGTTTGGGTTCCACAATGACTAAAGTAATTGAAAGAGTTCATTGATGTGTTGAGTCAACTCTTGATGCTCTTGTGTCACAATTGATCCATGGTTTTTCAAAGGTCAAATGTTGTTAATGATGCATTCGTATTAAGGGCAATTGTTAGTCCCAATTGATGCTTGTTGAGGTTACATTAGGATAGCTGAAAATTCTTGGATTTTCCCTTAAGGGGTGGGTCTTATTTTGTTTGCTTGAGGACAAGCAAAAGCTTAAGTTTGGGGGAGTTGATAACTAGGTATTTTGACGCGTTTCATGCTCCTTCTTGCTTATTCTTTGATTATAAAGTCTTACAAAATAGTCCCAAAAGGCTCATAAGTTGTGCTTGATTGCAGGTTTGATCGACAAAGTGACGAAATGTCAAACATCGCCTCAAAAGAAGTGAAACCTGCTAGTACCAAAGACAAGGCAAAACTCAGGAGAACAGGCCTAGTGCGGCCGCACTACTCTTTGTGCGGTCCGCACTAGAGAGATTCAGAGAGTCAGAAATTAAGGCTTCAAGCAACGCGGCCGCACTCCATTATATGCGGTCCACGGTGAAGGCTCCGCGGCCGCACTACCATTATGTGCGGTCCGCGGAAGAGAAGTTCAGAGAGATGAAATATGCCCAGGTTCAAGTCATCGAGGTCCGCGGTCATTATTTTGCGGACCGCATTGGAGACCTCCGCGGCCGTGGTCCATTTTGCGCGGTCCGTGGAGCCTGAGTTCAGAGAGCCAAGACTTCAAGACCAAGAGCCTAGTACGGCCGCAGTCCATTTTGTGCGGCCCGCACTGACCCCGCAGGGGCATTTTTGTCCAGTTTTTCCAGCTTAGTATAAATAGAATCTTTTTTCATTTTTAGGGTAATCAGTTATTTTAGAACAGCAGCTGCGCTCGCGAGAAGCTATTTTGTTGCCATTTTGGGCATTTTAGCGTAACTGTAACGATAGATTCTCTGTATTTTCTTTAGTGTTTAATTCATATGTCTTTTTCTTCATCTATTTTTTTGATTTTATCTTCAAGCATGAGTAGCTAAACCCATTAGCTAGGGTTGTGGCTCAACCCTAGTGTGGGTAATTGATGGGTGTTGTGATTTAAGGTTAGATTGATTATGGTTATTCGTTATTTGGATTCAATTTTATGGTTGAATTTATGAATTAGTGGTTGCAAACACTAATTTGTGTTTAGTAAACTTGGGCTCTTCTTGAGAAAGAGAGCCTAAGTCTCCAAAATTGACTCATCAAGGAATTGGGATGGACTCAAGAGATTTGATAGTCCCAATTAGAGGGTTAAACCTCGAGAGAGTAATTACCCGACTTGAACCCTAGTTGCTTGGGCAATTATGCATACCCAATAGATCTCGAGAGAGTCAATTGGGCAAAACCACTCTTTCTATCGAGAGGTGTAGAGTGGGTAGTATTGAGCAACAATTATAACATATTTCCCCAATCATGTCAATCTTGACTTGGATGCAATTACCCGTCAATTAGCCACCTAGGTGAAAGTCACTACCCTAGTGCCTTTTTAAACTATTAGATACCACTTGTAGCAATTCATCTCTTAGCTTAATCTAGTTGCATTTTCAATTAGTAGTTTGATAAATATAGAATTATAAAGAAAATCCAAAAATGAATAGATGACCAATTAACAGCATACACGCATTCCTCAACTAGATAGATACTCGACTCCAATCCTAGCTCTTTGTGGATTCGATCTCGACCCAAAATTGGGTAAAAGCTATTGCGATCCTCTCTCGCTAATTTTTTAGTGGTGCGGAGTTGGCAGCGATCACTTTTCGGCGTCGTTGCCGGTGAGCTAACGGTTTTGGCTATCTATTTAGTTAGTTTTGTGTGTTGTTCTTCTTTCCTTCTTTGTTACTGATTTGTTTGTGTGATTACTACAGGTACCCAATGGCTTTAAATGCTAATGACCCTCTTGGAAATATGCTTGCGGGGAGGAGGTAGATAAAATTGGAGAGGATGAGGTGCCTCTTGTGCCTCCCGGACCACGACGGGGCCGCCAGGCCAATGCTAATGATGTGGTTTTATGCTAGGATCTCTCCCGGTTGTGGTACTTTTGGGGTGCTTAAGAGTGAATACAACGGCTTACGGGCCTTAGGACGATGTGGTTTTATGCTAGGATCTCTCGTGGTGAGCGTTGAGTTAAGGGGCGTAGTTTGCGAGCAAGGAGAAGTGTTAACTTGAAGGCAATTCGGATGGAACTCAGAGAAATAGGACAGCTTGGTGATAGATTGGATCAACATGGTCATGGGTATAATCGGTTCTTTGTGTTCTTATGATGTGGTGAGTTTCTGCAGGTATTTTGTGGCAATACTCTTGGGTTTGGCGACCAGCGTGACTTGATTGAGTTAGAGGGATTCAATTATGATGGCTTGGTTATGTGAAAATGGGCTTCGTAGAGTTCTCGATGATTTCTACTACATCTTGGGATAGATATTTTCTACAGGCATGGGGAGTTTGTTATGCATTGTTATTTTTCCTGAATAGGATCAGGTGGAAGGTTTCTAGCTAATTGTGTATCTAATATGCTTGTGACTCATGGTTGATAATGTGCTTCTCGTGTTTTCATACGATGGCATGATAGATGTGGTGCGTCGTGTAGGATTGAATTTTGCATGTACATGGTTGTGGCTCGATTTTGAAGGGAAGGTCACGAATTCTAAGACAGCATGGATGAGTCCAAATGTTTAGATGAATGCTAGTACTACTTGGTATTACCTGAGAAGGGCACACATTTCAGAAGACGCATTGTGTTTTAACTTACGGATGCTTCATTGGTATTGCGGTACTCGCCTGGTTGAACGACTGCTAATATTCAGATTTTGCTTTGTGGCACGAAAGAATTATGAAAGTATTTATCGTGGAATTATTGTGTATGAAGAATGTGTCAATCACTTGAGTGGTCGAGTTTGGATCGAATATGGTAATTATGGTATTCCAGGGATTTGGAGACAGGGAGTTCTTAGAGGCAGATTGTTCCTTGGTTGCGGACAGTGAAGGTATAGTCAAAGTTAGACAACTAATAGTATGTGTTATGGTTAGGTTGTGGACTTTTGGGAGTTATTTATCTAATTATGGTGACCGGAGTTGATTTAGGGGCCCATTAGTAGGCCTAATGAGGATATGTATTCTACATCATATCAGATTTCTATACTCAACACTGTTATTGTTGAGGGGTGTGTCATTTAGTTGGGGTTAAGCATGTTCATGTTCCGATATGTTCTATGTGTTACTCTTCTATGCTACAATGGGTTGTGATCTGTTGGTTATTAGCATACTGGATGCATTTCTGTGTGGGCTTTGTGGCAAAATTTGAGCGAGATGGTAATTGGGGTGTTACATGGTTGATTGCCCCTTGGTTTTGGTCTGTCTAGGATGTGGTATATTGTGTTACTCACTTCTCCGTGGTTATGGTCATGCACTTCGTGTACTTAATGTCGAATTGTGTGTGGTTGTTAATTTTGAGCAATGTGGCTTGAGGTATTTCATATGGACCGGTGTTTGGATGGGCCACACATTGCAGAGAAATTATGTTAGGATATGATCCTTCGTGATAGGCTCGTGTGTCTTGGTTCTACTATATGTGATGGGCTCATAGCATTGTGTTTGTGGTGGTACTTGTTGAGTTTGCGGGGCGGTTCTCTCATTTGAGTCGTTTTCCATGTTTGGGTGAATATGAGTTTTGCTTATTGGTGCACAAATTGCATGGTATATAGCTCTAGGTGTTATTAGTGTGACATGTTGGTCGAATAGTTTGTACTGAGTGAGATAAGGTTATTGAACCTGAAATGAGCACTATCAGGATTGAGTAAGGTATGTTTGGAGATGTGATGATGTCACTAGTCAGCTTAGAATTTAGGCTATGGTTCTTGTTTGGTGAGAGGGCTTCATGGCTCGTTGATTAGATAGGTGGTTATGAGTCTCTGTGTGTTTCTTTCATCATTGGCAGTGTACAAAGGTTTAGAACAAGGTTTTAACTGATATGAGTTCTGTTACCGGTATCAGGTTTGATTTTGAGCAGCTATTGTGATCGGGAATTATTGCTACGACTATGCGAGATATGTGGTATATCATGTAATTACATCTTGGATTATGGTTATGGCTACCCGGAACATGCAAATCACACTCAGAAACGCACACCCTGGAGATTGTCAAATCACTTCTTCCACAGCGGAGGGAACTTGTACAGAAGAACTCCTGATTTGGGTTTACTAAGGTGTGTCGACGCAAAGGAAGCTTCTAAGCTACTTGAGGATGTGCATGCCGGGACCTGTGGCCCACACATGAATGGTTTCGTCTTGGCTAAGAAGATACTCAGGGCCAATTACTTTTGGATGACCATGGAGACAAATTGTATTCAGTATGTCCGCAAATGCTTTCAATGTCAAGTGCATGCCGATATGATAAACGTGCCGCCAAATGAGCTCAATGTAACAAGCTCACCTTGGCCATTCGACGTCTGGGGAAAGATGTTATTGGTCCAATCGAGCTCACTGCTTCAAACGGGCACAGGTTTATTCTGGTCGCCATTGACTATTTCACAAAATGGGTAGATGCTGCATCTTACAAAGCTGCAACCAAGAAAGTCATCGTAGATTTTGTCAGGGATCGTATTGTTTGCCAATTCGGAGTTCCTGAGTCCATTATTACTGATAACGCCGCCAATCTCAATAGTGATATGATGAAAGCTATGTGCGAAACTTTCAAAATCAAGCACAAGAATTCCAAAGCGTACAGACCTCAGATGAATGGAGCCGTAGAAGCTGCCAACAAAAACATCAAGAAGATACTAAGGAAAATGGTAGAGAACCACAAATAATGGCATGATAAGTTACCTTTTGCTTTACTGGGATATCGCACTACGGTTCGCACATCAACCAGGGCAACTCCCTACATGCTGGTTTATGGTACCGAGGCTGTCATCCCAGCCGAGGTGGAGATTCCTTCTCTAAGAGTCATACAGGAAGCTGAACTCAGCGATGTAGAGTGGATAAGGGGTCGCTATGAACAATTGGCCCTTATCGATGGAAAGAGGATGAACGCAGTATGTCATGGCCAACTTTACCAGAACAGAATGTCTAGAGCTTTCAACAAAAGGGTCAAACCAAGATAGTTCGCACCAGGGCAGCTGGTATTGAAGAAAATCTTCCCACATCAAGATGAAGCCAAAGGCAAATTCTCTCATAACTGGCAAGCCCCGTACATGGTTCATAGGGTACTGACAGGAGGAGCACTTATACTTGTAGAAATGGATGGAGAAATCTGGCCAAAACCGATTAATTCAGACACAGTCAAGAGATACAATGCTTAGATTATCTACATTTTTCATATGATGTAATTGAACTACGCTTGACTTGATTCCCATTTAAGAGGGGATACGTAGGCAGCCTTATGGGTTTGGTCATATCATAATAAAATTTCCATTTCTCCCTAGCTCAGAAACTGGGGCAGAATTTTGAAGAGGACCCTCAAAATTCCGGAGCAAGTCCAGCCAACGCCATCGCATGCCAGAAAGTCAGTAATCAGTTAAGAAACTGGGGCAGAATTTTGAGAAGGATTCTCAAAATTTCGAAGAAGGTTCAGCAAGGCCTATTGTCCGCAAATGGACAAAAGGTCATCTACCAAACTGGGGCAGAATTTTGAGGAGGACCCTCAAAATTCCAATATGAGAGAGCTGCAATGGCTTTGAAATGCGTTACAGTCATTAGTTCATCTAAATGTATCAATATCACTACCACAAAATAGGCTTTTAGCGGCAATCATATAATGGCAATAACATATTTGCTGCTAATTTATTATGTAAACGCCAATGTTACCGGCAATTGATTATTTGCCGAGAATAAATACTTTTTCCCAACAATTGACTTATAATGGCTACCAAACCTTATGCCTTTTACTAAATTCTTAACAAGTCCAAGAGCGGGATTTTTTTTACACTCCCTCCAAATTGTTTTTCATTTCCCTCCTTAATATTCATAATAATTAATTAGTCATTCTTTTATTCCTTTTTTATCCAGAAAAAGAGGAATGAACAATGAATCTTCACTGAAACCCTATCACCCAAAATTCATCTCTCTATTTCCTGTTCACTCAATTAGTCTGATACTTCATGTTCTTCCTCTTTTAACTAAAAGCTAACTGAAATTAGAGGTACGTTCTTCATTGCAGAGAGAAATATCACAAAGGAAGGTAACAACGATTTAGACAAGTTTTACTCAATATTCAAGATTACAGCAAGATGAAGAGGAAAAGTGGCTCAATGTAGAAGTAGAATAGATCTACAAAAATTGGTTGATTATACATACCAAACAGCTTCACAATGTCAACATTGCCGTTGACATATGCTAAAATAGGTACCGCGCTTCTTCTTCTTCGTCGACACTCGTCGGAGTATAGGAGCCTCTAAGAAGCTATTTTTCTGAAATTGAAGAAGCCAAGAGGCCTCTGAGCTCAAGGTCTGTTATTATCTCTATTTGTTTTTTAATTGTTTAATTTCTTTGTTTTATGTATTTTTATAAATTGCAAATATCTGTTAGAGATTTTTTTCAAACAATTTTCTACATCAGGTGCTTTATGGATTATTATTGGTTTTCTGGAGAATTTATTTTTATTTGATTTTATAGTCATTTTCTTTAGATTGTTGAACTCTTTACCTCAAGAGAATGAAATATAATCTCTGCATACGGTAGATCTGAAAAGAATAAACAAATCTTGAGGAGTCATAGCTAAAAAAAAGTATTAAGAATTAAAGTTAAGAACTATAGCTATATTGTTGCTCTGAATAGTTTTAATTCTTGAGAAGTTGATCTAAACCCGACATTTGGAGTAATTTGCATCAATGTTCCATCTTACAGCTGAATGATAATTCTTTTGTTTAATATGTCTGTGAGATATCATTGAAATTTGCCTGTGATATGAATGCACACTGCTATCAGCTGTTTTGTCATGTCCTTTGTTGCTAAAGAAAACCTCCACTTTTGTTGGATTAGGAAACTCAAAGGCAAACAGTGTGTCATAGGTTTCTTGATAATAGCTAGCACATTGGTTCTCGAGTCATGCTAAATTGTTTAGTTAAAAGTTAAACCATAGTTTAATTATAGATAAAGTGGTGATGCAGTGCGTTACACTGCCTTCAGTTTACTAACTACAGATGCAGTTTTGTTTGGCAATTGACCCATTTGTTGCTGGTATTTGTGCCTCATCTTAGTGGATGACCGCAATCTGTGGGTAGCTGATTTTGCTCAGTTTTGGACAACTGCAAAGGTATATCCTCAGTTCTCTCTATTACGCAACCAGTTCACGTGTTATACTCTTGCTTACTTGTTTTCTAGGGCACTTTGGATGTCTGAAATTCGTAACCTTTTGTGTTTGTCTATATGTGGTTTGTCACTGTTTTACAGGTTGTTAGTTCTTTGTGGAGTTCTAAATAATATAACCTTAGTTGATCAATAGAACTTTTTGCCGCAGTGACTTTGGTTGTTCAACATGACTGAGTGTTTACTGCGTGTTTGAAGATTTTCACTCCATCCAATCCTAACTTTTTTTATAGTTGTCTTGTATTATCAGCTTTTGTCAGTTGCAATTTGTTTATTTCACTGATGCATTTATCCTGAATTTCTATTTTCTTTTGTCCAATCAAAAGTATCGGTTCCTGATCACTTGTCTTTGTATTATTTAGGATTTCATTCCTTCTTTGTCTTTGTACTATTCATGATTTTATTTCTTTTTCAGGTAGTAATGAACTCATATAGAACACCTTATCATGTATTTCTTTACATAGTAGATTTACTGAAGAAGGAAAAAGTAAGCACCTTGTCTTGTGTGTTCGGTTTTGTTTAGCCAATGTGGTATCAACTAAAGCTAATTTTCCTTTGGCCATATTGTAGTGCATGGCCCTTAAGGAAACACAGAAAGAAGAAGAATAAAAAGCAACAGCTGTAGAAAAGGTAAAATTAAGGGCTGATAGGCAGTGAGATAATGGAAAGTTGAGTGCTATTACTACAACAACTGTGCATCCCCTTGATGATATACACGTGCACGTCATTTTGTTGTCCGAGTTTAATTTCTTTACACTTGACAATCTGACATTAATGATAACTATATATCAATTGTAATTACTTAAGTTGGGACTAATTAGTAAATTTTGTTGTCCGAAGATGCTTCCTATTTTCCTCTTGCTGTTATGTTCCGACGTTTGCAGCAAAATCTGTCATAACAGTATTTGGCCAAGTTAACTCAGTGAATTAACATAAGTGCTGTGGGTTCCTCATGTACTACTACATCTTGCAGTTTGTTTGTAACAAAAATAGGAGAAGAAAAGGGAGTAGATCCTCTTTCAGGACATATTGATCTAGCCACTTCCTCAAACCCTTGCATGTTCATTAGTTCTGTTGATTCTGTGTTGCAGATCTCTTCTTCTCTGTCCATCAGTGCAAACATAGCTCGATTTCCATTAGGAGTCGGAGCATCTAGTACAGTGATATTCTCACCTTTAGGTTTTACTGGTGTCACTAATTGGATTTTGATAATGTATCTACACTTAATAAACCTACCATTGGCCATAATGATAGCTTTCATGGTGTCTCTAAGCATGGTTGTTTTGGATATGATGATGGTTGGTGAGATCTATTTGATTCTTGCAGCGTGCTGAATCTTACCACTTCATGAAACAATTTACAAGCTCATAGAAAGTGTTCAAACATTAGGGTAGACAACCTGGATTGGTTTGTTGCTATAAGAAATAAAGAAGTTTGAATTGAATCAATGCTTTTGTTTGTTTGAACTGTTGATTATTATTTCATCAATTTGAAATTTATATGGTATTTATGAGCTATCCTGGTTTGTCACAGCCCTTGAGGTCTTGAAGAAATTACAATTAATCCTGTTTTTGGAGAGAATAATCATATCTGTGAAGTGTACTTTTTGTCATGCTGATACTAATATACCATATAGAAGGGATGTCCTTAGAAAGAAACGAAATGTTTAACCTTCTTTATCTGTAGATTAAGTCGCTACTGACTAGGAACCTTTATCTGGATAGGACTGATTATCACAAAAATCATAGTCATTTTATCGTGGCGTAACTTTCTGGATAATACATGAGAAACTAGTTGGAGTGGTTTTCAGCCTTATTGCCCTGGAGATCTTGCACACTTTTGAAAGCTTAAATCTTTTTCTGATTTGCTTGATATCTTGCAAATTCCTCTGATTTACTTCTTATCTACACTATTATAGTTTGATTTGTTTCGGTCGGATTTGTTATGTCTTATTCTATAGAAAAAATGGAACTGTCATTCTACAGTAAAACAACTTTAGCTTGGGTCAATGTTTGCTCGATAAACATCCCAGTTGAAGACTATTATATTTCATCTATTGACATAGTTATTTTGTAATTCCAGGTCATACAGTCTGATGATCGATAATTTAGCCGGTGGAAGATTTCTAAATGATGAAGCATTGCAGAAATTATTTGAAGACTATTATTTGTTAGGATTAGTTATATAATGACAATAGCTATTTGCTTCAAACAATATAAGTTTATTTTTTAAGTTACCGTGATATTACTATTTTGGATTTGTACTTCCTTTTGTTTGTTAAGATTTAACGAGATACATTATGTTTTTATGAATCAATATTATTATGTTTTATTATTTGGATCATTTTTTGAATGAATGTAGTAGCTATTATTAATGGTGGCTAAACTATTGTCGTTTTAGCTNAAGAAATTGGAAGAAGTTTCTGTGGTAATGCTTACTGAAAAATGCAGTGTTATACTTCAAAATAGCTACCACAAAACTTGGTGATCCTGGTAGTTTTACCATTCCATGCACTTTGGGAGGTGTAGATTTTGAAAAGGCACTTTGCGACTCTGGAGCTTCAATAAATTTGATGCCATTTTCTATCTTTAGAAAATTGGATCTTGGTGAATGAAGGACATAAGTGTTTCTCTTCAGTTTGCAGATCAAAGTACTAAGAAACCTAAGGAAATAATTGAAAATGTGCTTGTAAGAGTAGATAAGTTTGTTTTCCCTGTAGATTTTATAGTACCTGAAATGAAAGAATGTCCTGATGAACCAATATTTTTGGGTAGACCATTTCTTGCTACAGGAAGAGCAATCATAGATGTTCATCAAGGGCAACTAATCTTGAGAGTTAATGAAGAAAGAGTCATTTTTGATATGCAAAAGATACTAAGATTTTCACGAGATGAGGCATCAGCTTCATGCTTTTCTATTGACATGATTAGTGATCTTGCAGATGAATTCAAAGATAATCAATTAATTTCAGACTCAATGGAAAGATGTTTGACCAAATCAGGCACCGCACAAGATGATGATCCCACAATTAGGAGAGAAGCTGAAATATTGGAAAAAGATTCAGAGGATAAGGAGATGCAATCAGAAGAAGTTCAACCAAAAATTGAACTCAAAGTTCTTCCCTCTCATTTAAAATATGTTTATCTTGAGCAAGAATTATTTCCAGTAATTATTTCATCTTCCTTGACTGCAGAACAAGAAGAAAGACTAATCCAAGTCTTAAAATCATACAAAGGAGCCTTAGGATGGACTGTAGAGGATATCAAAGGGATTAGTCCAGCAATTTGTACGCATAGAATCCTCATGGAAGATAGCTACAAGCCAATAATCCAACCCCAAATGAGATTGAATCCTGCAATGCAGGAAGTGGTGAAAAAGGAGATTGTCAAGCTTCTAGCAGCAGGTATTATTTACCCAATTTCAGATAGCCCTTGGGTAAGTCCAGTTCAGGTAGTACCAAAGAAAGGAGGTATGACAGTTATAAAGAATGAAAATAATGAACTCATACCTACGAGGACTGTTACAGGATAGAGAGTCTGTATTGATTATAGACATCTCAATGATGCTACCAGAAAAGATCGTTTTCCTTTACCATTTATTCATCAAATGTTAGAAAGAATTGCAGGATATGGTTTTTACTAGTTTTCTTGATGGCTATTCAGGGTATAACCAAATACCAATTGCACCCGAAGATCAGGATAAGACAACTTTCACATGTCCTCATGGAACATATGCATACAGGAGAATGCCATTTGGTCTGTGCAACGCCCCTTCTACATTTCAGCGTTGCATGTCAGCAATTTTTTCTGACATGACTGGAAAATTTCTTGAAATCTTTATGGACGATTTTACACTCTTTGGCAAAACATTTGAAGATTGTCTTTACCACTTGACTTTAGTTCTTAAGAGATGTGAAGAGACAAACTTGATTCTGAATTGGGAAAAATGTCATTTTATGGTTACAGAGGGAATTGTTTTAGGACATAAAATCACTGCTAATGGGATAGAAGTTGATAAGGCTAAAATTAATCTTATAGCAGGACTACCCCCTCCCACAACTGTTAAAGGCATTAGAAGCTTTCTAGGTCATGCAGGTTTTTACAGATGGTTCATAAAGGATTTTTCAAGATTTCAAAACCTCTGACAAACCTCTTGATGAAAGATGTTAAGTTTGATTTTTCAGGTGATTGTATGATAGCTTTTAACACCCTTAAGGAGAAATTATCAACTGCCCCTATAGTTGTGTCCCCTGATTGGAGTCAATCTTTTGAGGTTATGTGTGATGCAAGTGATACGGCAGTTGGAGCTGTTTTAGGCCAAAGAAAGGATAAGTTTTTTCGTCCCATTTACTATGCCAGTAGAACACTAAATGAGGCTCAACTGAATTATGCCACAATAGAAAAAGAGTTACTGGCGGTAGTATTTGCATTTGATAAATTCGTTCTTATTTGATAGGAACAAAGGTGATTGTTTTTACTAACCATGCAGCTTTAAAATACCTCTTAGCCAAAAAAATGCTCGACCTAGATTGTTAAGATGGATTTTACTTCTGCAAGAATTTGACCTTGAGATAAAAGACAAAAAAGGAACAGAGAATCAGGTAGTTGACCATTTGTCTAGACTAGAAGACCCTCCCGTAGAGTTCACAGAGACAAAAGAAGAATTTCCTGATGAACACATTTTTCCAGTCAATTCTATTGTAACTCAACCACCCTGGTTCGCAGATTTGCTAACTACTTGGTTGGAAGATGGACACCCCAAGATCTCTCTTACTAGCAGAGAAAAAAGCTTATTTCTGATGCTAAGTATTACTTGTGGAATGAACCTTACTTGTTCAAAATTTATGCAGATAATATCATCAGGAAGTGTGTACCTGAAGAAGAGATGACCAAAATTTTGTATCACTGCCATGATGGAGCAATTGGAGGTCATTATGCTGCAAACCGTACGCCATTTAAAGTATTGGAGGCCAGATTTTTCTGGCCAACACTCTTCAAAGATGCCCGAGCATATGTTGCACAATGTGACAGGTGTCAGAAAACAGGTAATATCACTAAGAGAGATGAGATGCCATTACAATCAATACAGGTATGTGAAATATTTGATGTTTGGGGAATAGATTTCATGGGTCCTTTTCCTTCTTCTCATTCATTTGAATATATCCTTGTGGCTGTGGATTATGTATCAAGATGGGTTGAATCCATCCCCACAAGGAAGAATGATTCTCATACAGTGTGTAATTTTCTTAGAAAAAATATTTTTACTAGATTTGGCACACCTCGAGTCATCATTAGTGATCAAGGAACTCATTTCATGAATAGGCAATTTTTTGCTTTGCTATCAAAATATGGTGTGACTCACAAAACTGGAACACCATATCATGCTCAAACACAGGGGCAAGTTGAGGTTTCCAATCGCGAGTTAAAAAGAATTCTTGAAAAAATGGTTGGAATTTCAAGAAAAGACTGGTCTTTAAAATTAGATGATGCATTATGGGCATACCGAACGGCGTTCAAAACGCCAATTGGAACATCCCCATATAAGTTAGTCTTTGGAAAGGCTTGCCATTTGCCAGTTGAATTAGAACACAAAGCTTTTTGGGCACTGAAAGCATTAAACTTTGAATTGACCTCTGCTGGTAAAAAGAGATTTTTTCAGGTTAATGAATTAGAAGAACTGAGGTTGGAAGCTTATGAAAATGCCAGAATATTCAAAGAAAAAACAAAAATATGGCATGACAATTTGATCCGACAAAAAAGTTTCAAAATTGGAGATCAAGTACTTCTTTACAATAGCAGGCTGAGGCTATTTCCAGGAAAATTAAAATCTAGGTGGACAGGTCCTTATAATGTTACAGATGTTACTCCATTTGGGGCAATTGAAATTCAACAGATCAATGGAGGAGACAAATTTAAGGTAAATGGTCACAGGTTAAAGTTGTATTTTGGAGGACATTTTGAGCAACAACCATCGGTAACCTTGATAGCCTAAACATTCCGCTGTTAATAAGTCGAGCTGACGACATTAAACTCAGAACTATAATTTCTTTACCCGTAGCCATTGAGGGTGAAGCAATGGAACCTCATAAGCCCAATATAATTTATACGAATAAATGCTTAACCAATTGATCTGGTTAATATCCAGATTATTGTACAACCGGGACATCCCATGAAGACCTCTACAAAAACAGAGCCATCTATACAGGAGTAATTCCATGGTGGTCGGTATGCCTAAGTCACTGGTTGGTTAACCATCTGATTGTGTAAATTAATTATTGGCTCAGGTAAATTTTCTGGTTTATATCAAAACCAGGACCCCATGACTGTTAAGGTGTTAAATTAGTCCAGTCTATTACACATAGAACATGTGTAGTTACAGTTTCTTTCAAGCTTTCTTCTGTGACTGTAAATTTGAAAGCTAAAAAGATTTTTATTTTTATTTAAAAAAAAGTTCTTTAGTACTTTATGTATTTATAAAAAAAAAATCCGTAAATAAAGTACTACTCATATATAATTCTCTTTCATGGATTATTGTTTTACTGTGGATATTAAATTCACAAAATAAGATCTCTTTATTTTTTAAATATTAACTCTTTTCTTCTTATATCACATCATTTCCAAGTTTATTATTCCAATTTTGTGAAAGCAAGGATTTGCGTCTTCAACTCAAGAAATCATTGGAATTGAGAAAAGTTATGAACATCAACAGGTAGATTCAATAATTCTTTACTAGAACTTGCTCAGAATGTTTGTCAAGGCGAAATCATAGTTGGCACTAATTTCTGAAAAATGAATNAACATTACAAACCGAAAAAGCCCTAAAAGATTTCAGCAAAATAGTGTTTAAACTACATTAGTGGCGATTTACATAATGAGCAAGCCTATGGATAAAGAAGTACAATTCTTATTGATGGTGGCCATAAATTTATCAATTCTTAAGAGTCATAGGGAGAAGAAATGCAAGTTCTTGCCAAACAAAGATGGAATCATAAGAAAGGTCAATGTTTTGTGAGGTTGAAAAGGTTAATCAGTTTTAGGAAATGAGGAAATCCTTATCTTGAATAAATTTTCTCTCCACAAGGCAAACAATGATTTTTGAAGAGAGTCGTTCAAAAAAAAAAATTTGCTTTTTCCTCGAGGACGAGTAAAGTTCAAGTATGGGGGAATTTGATGAATATAAATTATTCATGTATTTTCATACGTATAAATAAGAATTTTTTAATAAACCATGAATAAATATATTCAATTCTCCTATATTTTCTAACAAGTTTGGCAGTGGAAAGATGAATTGAGGAAAGAATACTACAAGCAAAACAAGGAGGAAAAAGAGCAATGCACGTGGTAAACAAGAGTGAATCAAATTTTGAAGTCACAACATGAAGTCTTGAAGTTACAACATCAACTTTTTGAAGTCACAACTTCAAGACTTAAAGTTGCAACATCATCTCACATTTGCTACACATTTCTTATAAATAGACACTCATAATGTATTATAAAAGTGTGTCTTACGGGAGAAAACTAATCTTTGGACTCTCTCTTTGCCTTTAGTATTTTCTACTAGTAATCTTTCTTTTACAAGATCAATATTACTCCATAAATTCTTTGTTTTAAATTAGTTTTTATTACTTCGTAATGGAGTAACTTCTTTGGTTGGGATAGTTGATGAAGCTTGATATATATATTATAATACTATCTCAGTTTAATACATCCTTGGCTTGAAACTTTCTTTTTATACTTTGTATTGTGCCGTAATAATAGTTTTGATTAATCATTATTATCACTTCTACATATTTTTATCTCTAAGTTATTTTTATATTGATTTTGTAATTCTCAGGGAGCAAAATTGATATATAATAACCAATGAAGAAATAGTAGAGTGGGAATAATTTTTAGTAAACTATTATTCCAAGTTCATAATCTTGCTTGCCTCAGTTTTAATTCTCACGGAGGAATTGTTGTAGGCAAGATTATTGATTTTTGTTAGTAAAAATATTCTCACGAAGTTTTTACTACCTCATAGCACAATTCAAGCAAGAAAAATATTTTGGTCTAATCGTCACTAGTTTTAACTCAATTAATCACATAACCTCAAGGAGTGTTATTAATTGACTACTTCTTAGTGAGCTAAATATAATTGTATTAGCAATAAGCAATTATTCCTTAGAGAAATACATGTAAAAATTGAGATTTTATTGCAATATATTATCAAGTGAATTCAACGATTTCCAACTCTTTTAAATTATAAATCTTCTGCAAGTTCTTGGTTTTTATTTAAGTAATTAACAAGTTCTAAACCTCACTCACTTTTCATCAAATTGATTCTCTCAAATAGTAGTTGAAACATTAAAAGCCTGTAGCATAGATGTTCCAATCTTTGTGGGACGATATCATAAACTATACTAGAATTTGACAAAGCACGAGCAGGAAAATCCTATACACATTGGCCTCGTCAATGTATAAACCAGTAGGTCCCTGACCTGATCTCGTCACTACTCGACCGAGGTTAGGCTTGGCACTTGCTGGGTACCGCTGTGGTGTACTCATACCCTTTCTTGCACATGTTTTTCGTGTGCAGATCCAGGTACCTCTTCTCAGCCATACTTCCAGTGAGGCGAGGCGATCTTAGAGGCTTCGAGGTATATCTGCCTCGTCCGTAGATCCTAGAAGTCTTTCTCTATTCCTCCTTCAGTTATAGACTTTCTGTATTTTTCTTCGTTGATAGATTTCTAGAGTTTAGAAACACTATGTACTTCTGTAGCTTGTGATTCATGAGATTCCGGGTTTTGGGAGTGCTTATGTTCAGTTCGAGTGTTTTATTGTATATGCCGAGCAGCATTTTAAACTTCTTTATTATATTTACCTGTTAAATTGTTAGTTTTTGTATCTTGTTTCATTTTCGAAAATTGTTAGGCTTACCTAGTCATAGATACTAGGTGCCATCACGACAGTTCACAGAGGGAGAACTTGGATCGTGACATCATCTAACGCCACCTTATCTCTCTTCTCATTTTCAATCACTCCCACATTTTCAAGAACCTTTTCTCCTTTAAATTCATCACTTTTCTTTAAAATATTCTAATTTTTTTCCTCAACAAACACTTTCCTCTGAGTCTACTTTCTTTTCTCCAATATTTTCGGACTGATCAACTACTCCTCCAATTTTACAGGCCATTAATTTAATATGATATGATCAACATTTTAACTTCTTTTTCAACAAATTTAACTCTTTTCTTGCTTTTCCTACTCTTAAGAACACCCCCTTTTTGTAATCTTGGCTTCCTCTTCAACAGTTTTCTCTTTATCAATCTTTTCATCATTTAACACTGCAACTGAAATAAATTTTACAACTATGCAAGAAAATACATGAGCTGCCATAGCTGTCACAAAGAATTCTTGAAAAAGATCCATTTTTTTCTTTCCCAAATGATCAAAGATTGTTGAGATAATAATAAGAAGAAGAGTTCAAATTAGAAATGAATTTTGAAAAGGATATGAATGGTTAGGAAAATGTGGAAAATAATTAATGATGTGGAATATTACTATGCTTAAGGAATTTTCATACTACTAGTTTTAGAGTATGCGCGTTGCGCTTGTTTTTCATATCAATAAGTGCACATTTTTTAAAATCATACAAATAATATTAAACTATAGAATTGAGTTACAAAATAAATTTTAAAAGCAAACTCTTGAAAATAATTGTAACGACCCGACTGGTCGTTTTGAGTATCTGCACTTCGCTCGAAAATTTAGAGCCAAACTCTGTGTTTCAAGCCTTTAGAGCCTCATTCTAGACTTCCTTTATTTGCGTGCGCAGTCCAGTGGTATTGACCCGGGAGGCTTATATGCAAAAAAAAAAACTGACCAAAACAAGAATTTTTGCCTAAAAAGTTAATTTTAGTTGATTTCAATCAACGTTTTAAATAAATGGACCCGGACCCATATTTTGACGATCCCGATGGGTCTGTACTGAAATATGGGATCTAGGCGTATGCCCAGAATCGAATTCCGAGGTCCCTAGCTTGAGTTATGAATTTTTATTAAAAATTAAAAGTCTAAAAATCTAATGTTTTTAAGAATTGATTGAATGTTTGGCATTATTGATACCGGGTCCGTATTTTAGTTTCGGATCCCGATACAGGTCCAATATAATATTTTTGACTTATCTGTGAAATTTGGTGGGAAACGGAGTCGGTTTGACGTGATTCGGACGTCCGGTGGTAAAAATAGAGATTTCAAAGCTTTCTTGAAAATTTCATTTGATTTGGTGTCCAATTCGTAGTTCTAGGTGTTATTTTAGCGATTTGATCGGGCGAGCTAATTCATATGATATTTTTAGACTGGTGTGCACCTTTGGTTTAGAGTCACGAGGGGCTTTGGGTGTATTTTTGGATCATTGGTTGAGAGACTAGTAAAGTTAAGAAACTTGAGAGTTTGACCATGGCCAATATCGGGTTAAGACGACCTCTTTTCAGTGTTTTGAGTGCGCGAGCAGGTCCGTAGCGTGTTTTATTATTGAAATTCATATATAATTTGTGTCCGGGAGGTTCCGGATGAGTTTCGGGGTGGTTTCAGATCATTTCGGAGAAGTTTGTGTTTTGCTGGTTTCTGGTGCGACACTGTTCATTCGCAATTGCGAACCTTTTAGGCAATTGCGAAAAAACTGTTCATCAGTAATTGCCAACCATTTATGGCAATTGCGAAAACACTGTTTATTGGGAAATGCAAAGCTTTGTTCGCAAATCCGATATCTGCAGCCTGTTAAATGCTGAGAATTCCGAGTTTTTGCTTTATTTTTTCATATTTTTGAACCCTAGTTTCGAGGTGAGGCGATTTTGAGAGGGGATTTTCATGCCAAATTATTGGGTAGGTATCTTTAATCAATTTCCAACTATATTTCATGATTTTATACAAGATTTAACATCAAATTCATGGAAAACTATGGAAAAATTTGGGAATTTTGTCAAAGTTTTGAAAAATAAAAATTTGAGATTTGGGAGTCGAATAAGACTCGGATTTGAAAACAAAACACATATTTGGACTCGTGGGAATATGGGTAGTCAAGACCTACCTTTGGACCCGGGGGTTGATGTGACGACCCGACCCGTCGTCTCATGAGTTACCGCTCCATTTCCCCCATTTTATGCTTCTTCATGTTTCATTATCAGTATTTGGTGTGTTATAGTTGATTCAGATTGGTTTTGGTAGAAATGGGGCACTTAGTCTCTTTAAGGAAAGCTTGTTTTGGAAAAAGTCAACCGGAAGTTGACTTGTGTGTTAGAGGGCTCGGATATGAATTCCGGTGGTTCGGTTAGCTCCGGGAGATGATTTGTGACTTAGGAGCGTGATCGGAAGTGGTTTTGGAGGTCCGGTGTAGAATTAGGCTTGAATTAGCGAAGTTAGTATTTGGCGAATTCCGGTTGATAGGCGAGATTTTGATCCGAGGGTCGGAATGGGATTCCGAGAGTTGCAGTAGCTTCCTTAGGTGATTTTGGATGTGTGTGCAAAATTTCAGATCATTCGGAGGTGTTTTGGTCGGGTTTTTGATCAAATGCGTATTTCGGAAGTTTTGAAGAAACTTAGGCTTGAATCCGATGTGATTTAATGGTTTTAGCGTTGTTTGATGTGTTTTGATGATTGGAACGAGTTTGAATAATGGTTTAGTATGTGTTGGTGCTTTTGGATGAGGTCCCGGGGGCCTCGGGGTGATTCCGGATGGTCAATCAGACCAATTTTGGGCTTAAAAGATTGCAGGTTTTCAGTTATTTGGTTGCAGAAGAATTGCTCTTCGCGTTCGCATTGGTGAGTCGCGAACGCGTACAGGGAATTTGAAGGCAAGTATTTTTGGTCTACGCGTTCGCATCTAGGGCCTCGCGATCGCGTAAGGAAAGTTGGTCAGTCATCGCGTTCGCGTGAGGGAGCATGCGTTCGTGTATAACGAAGTTGGGGTTCCAGGGCTGTTGCCCTTCGCGTTCGCGTGGTGATGTCCGCGTTCACGTAAGAAGAAGGATCCAGACCTTCGCGTTCGCATGGATGCAACCGCGTTCGCGAAGGGTATTTTTGGCAGAGGCGAAATTTGGTCATCGCGAACGCAGGAGGACCCTCGCGTTCGCATAGAGGAAATAAGCCTGGGCAGAAGGGTTTTTATTGAATATTTAATCCGCGAGTCTAACCATTTTTCCTCCATTGTTGAGCACCTTGAGAGCTTTTTGGGAGAAATTAAAGAGGGTTTCGACGGGAATTGGTTGGAGGTGAGTCTCGTGACCTAGAAACATCATTTTATTGAAGAATCAACCTTTAAATTCATGGAAAATCTGAGTAAAATTGGAAGAACTAGGGCTTGACTTTTGAAATGAAAATTTGGCATTTGAGGGGGGGCATTTGAGCTCCGATTTTGGTAAATTTGATATGTATGGACTCGTGGCGAGACGAGAAATCCGGTGATGTAAATTTTGTAATTTTTCGAGAAGTGGGCCCGGGGCTCGGGTTTTGCCAACTTCGTGATTTTCGATGTTTTTCGAGTCTTTTCGATTGGGTTATGTTTCCTTAGCATATTGTGATGTATTCGCTCTGATTTTGGTTAGATTCGATGCGCGTGGAGGCCGATTTGAGGGGCAAAGTCGTCGAGAGCTAGATATTTCACCGGTTCGAGGTGAGTAATGATTGTAAATGATAGTCTGAGGGTTTGACACCCCGGATTTGCACACCATAGTGCTGTATTGAGGTGACTTGCACGCCGGATAGCGAGCATGGGGTAGAGCACCGTTGGGGATTGTGACTTGGTCCGTCCCAATTGATAAAATTACTACGTATTTGACTAAAACTACTTTTTATCATCATAATTTGGGCTGATTGTCATGTTTGGGCTTCGTGCCAACTATGTGAATCCTTCAGGGATTGATATCACGGTTTTCGCATTACTTTGCATATTATTTGATCTCGGTCCAAGGTCTTAATACTGTTTTGCAAACTCAGCCATCTTTCTAAGATTTGAAAACTTAAACTATATTTTATTGACGTTTTGAGCTGAGAGCTATTATTTTAATGTTGCCCAAGTGGCTTATGTGAACTTCTGGACTGAGCATGGATCGGGTTGCGCGCTGCAGTAGTGTTATATGTGCATTTCTGGACTGAGCATGGGTCGGGCTGCACGCTGCAGCGGTGTTATATTGATATTGAGGCCGAGATCCTGGTTGATGCCACGAGATGGCTTGATATTGCGCTTGGGCTGTAGGAGCCCCTCCGGAGTCTATACACACCCCCAGTGAGCGCCGTCGACGTTAAATATATGGATGGCTCGGGCTGCACGCCGCAGTGGGTACCGGAGTGTACCGTCATATGCATTGCATTGCACTGATGCATTTGTTCCTATTTGTCTTATTTGTCATGATATTTCAGCACTCTCATTTCATTGGCTTCCATGCTACTTCCTGCACTAATTGCCTGATATCCTGGTGCTATTTGTTGACGGAGTGTTGTGCCCGAGGGGCTGACTTTTGTGCTGGCTTGCACTACTTGTTTCGCATTCATTTGCTTGACTGTTGGAAAAAGACATTTTTAAAAGAGGTTTTAAAACTGAGCCCAGATATTTCTAAAGATTTCACGTTTTCACTGTTTTCTCAAAGGGTTATACTGTCCTATATAGCATGATGGATTGCTTTACGTGATTTCTTGCTGCTCAGTTATTATTTACTTTTATTACTCACTGAGTTGGAGTACTCACTTTACTCCCTGCACCTCGCGTGCAGATGCAGGTATTTGTTTACCCGGTAGCGGGTTTGAGCTGGTTGAGGATTTTGCTATCGTAGCTGAGCAAGGTGACCGCCAGCATTCGCGGCACCGGATTTCTTCTTTTTGATTCTAAATTTTAATCCATGTATTACAGGCCTTGTAGTTGTATTAAAAATCCTTCTAGATGCTCGTGACTTGTGACACCCCGGTCGGGCTGTGTTGGGATGGTTCCCTGTTTTTATCACTTTTCTTCCGCACTTATGGGAATTTTATTAATGGTTTAGACTTATTCATACTAAGTAATTATTAAAGAGTTATTGGTGTCCTGTTGGCTGGCCTTGTCTTCACGAGAGGCGCCATCACGACCGGTTTGGAAATTGGGCCGTGACAGTTGACTTTTTAGAAATTGAATAAAAATCATAGCTTTATTAATTGAAATTGTTTTCTCTTGCATCGTGTGGTGTATTCAAGTCGTCATTGGCTAGATTGAGTCGAGCGGAGGCGAATTTGTAGAGGAAAAGGCTAAGTTGAGTGTTGAGTTAGCCGGATCGAAGTAAGTATTTTGCCTAGCTTTGTTGAGGGAATTTTTTCTCCTATTTGTCATTGTTTGCTACATGCGGGGGTGACACATATATGAGGTGACGAGCGTATATGTATGTGCCATGGTTAATCATGCTCGGGGGGGTGGATTATGTTATATTTGTATTTGTAGAATTTTGTGACATTCTGCTTAATGCCTTGTTTGACTCTTAGATACTATGGACACAATATTAAATGATAGATATCAAGACATAGTTTGTTATAACTTGATCAAACTTGATGAAATTGTAAGAACACATTGATGTGTCTAATTCGGTTATCTCTGTGCGAAATCATTACTACAACCGAATTTCTTGAGATGCTAGGCTCTATACTTGTGTTGTGGATCATTTATGAGATTCGTGGAAGTATTTGAATAATATGGTTCTTGAGGGTTGTTGAACCATTGTTGACTTTGAAAGTTGTGATTTGGAATCACTGCCACAAAATAGACTTTTAGCGGCAATTATATAATGACAATAACATATTTGCCGCCAATTTATTATGTAAAGGCCAATGTTACCGGCAATTGATTATTTGCCGAGAATAAATACTTTTTCCCAGCAATTGACTTATAATGGCTACCAAACCTTATGCCTTTTACTAAATTCTTAACAAGTCCAAGAGCGAGATTTTTTTTTAAACTCCCTCCAAATTATTTTTTATATCCCTCCTTAATATTCATAATAATTAATTAGTCATTCTTTTATTCCTTTTTTATCCAGAACATAGAGGAATGAACAATGAATCTCCACTGAAACCCTAGCACCCAAAATTCATCTCTCTATTTCCTGTTCTGTTCACTCAATTAGTCTGATACTTCATGTTCTTCCTCTTTTGATTACTAAAAGCTAACTGAAATTAGAGGTACGTTCTCATTGCAGAGAGAAATATCACAAAGGAAGGTAACAACGATTTACATAAGTTTTACTCAATATTCAAGATTACAGCAAGATGAAGAAGGAAAAAGTGACTCAATGTAGAAGTAGAATAGATCTACAAAAATTGGTTGATTCTACATAACAAACAGCTTGACAATGTCAACATTGCGGTTGACATATGCTAAAATAGGTACCGCGCTTCTTCTTCTTCGTCGACACTCGTCGGAGTATAGGAGCCTCTAAGAAGCTATTTTTCTAAAATTGAAGAAGCCAAGAGGCCTCTGAGCTCAAGGTCTGTTATTATCTCTATTTGTTTTTTAATTGTTTAATTTTTTTGTTTTATGTATTTTGATAAATTGCAAATATCTGTTAGAGATTTTTTTCAAACAATTTTCTACATCAGGTGCTTTATGATTATTATTGATTTTCTGGAGAATTTATTTTTATATGATTTTATAGTCATTTTCTTTAGGTTGTTGAACTCTTTACCTCAAGAGAATGAAATATAATCTCTACATACGGTAGATCTGAAAAGAATAAACAAATCTTGAGAAGTCATAGCTAAAAAAAGTATTAAGAATGAAAAGTTTAAATTAGTGAAAGTTTAGAACTATAGCTATATTGTTGCTCTGAATAGTTTTAATTCTTGAGAAGTTGATCTAAACCCGATATTTGGAATAATTTGTATCAATGTTCCATCTTACAGCTGAATGATAATTCTTCTGTTTAATATGTCTGTGAGATTCATTGAAATTTGCCTGTAATATGAATGCACACTGCTATCAGCTGTTTTGTCATGTCCTTTGTTGCTCTCCACTGTAGCATATTTCTAAAGAAAACCTCCACTTTTGTTGGATTAGGAAACTCAAAGGCAAACAGTGTGTCATAGGTTTCTTGATAATAGCTAGCACATTGGTTCTCGAGTCATGCTAAATTGTCTAGTTAAAAGTTAAACCATAGTTTAATTATAGATAAAGTGGTGATGCAGTGCGTTACACTGCCTTCAGTTTACTAACTACAGATGCAGTTTTGTTTGGCAATTGACTCATTTGTTGCTGGTATTTGTGCCTCATCTTAGTGGATGACCGCTATCTGCGGGTAGCTGATTTTGCTCAGTTTTGGGCAACTGCAAAGGTATATCCTCAGTTCTCTCTATTACGCAACCAGTTCACGTGCTATACTCATGTTCACTTGTTTTCTAGGGCACTTTGGATGTCTGAAATTCGTAACCTTTTGTGTTTTTCTATATGTGGTTTATCACTGTTTTGCAGGTTGTTAGTTCTTTGTGGAGTTCCAAATAATATAACCTTAGTTGATCAATAGAACTTTTTGCCGCAGTGACTTTGGTTGTTCAACATGACTGACTGTTTACTGCGTGTTTGAAGATTTTCACTCCATCCAATCCTAACTTTTGTTATAGTTGTCTTGTATTATCAGCTTTTGTCAGTTGCAATTTGTTTAATTCACTGTGTGCATTTGTCCTAAATTTCTATTTTCTTTTGTCCAATCAAAAGTATCGGTTCTTGATCACTTGTCTTTGTATTATTTAGGATTTCATTCCTTCTTTGTCTTTGTACTATTTAGGATTTTATTCCTTTGTTAGGTAGTAATGATCTCATATAGAACACCTTATCATGTATTTCTTTAGATAGTAGATTTACTGAAGAAGGAAAAAGTAAGTACCTTGTCTTGTGTGTGGTATCAACTAAAGCTAATTTTTCTTTGGCCATATTGTAGTGCTTGGCCCTTAAGGAAACACAGAAAGAAGAAGAATAAAAAGCAACAGCTGTAGAAAAGGTAAAATTAAGGGCTGATAGGCAGTGAGATAATGGAAAGTTGAGTGATATTACTACAAAAACTGTGCATCCCCTTGATGATATACACGTGCACGTCATTTTGTTGTCCGAGTTTAATTTCTATACACTTGACAATCTGACATTAATGATAACTATATATCAATTGCAATTACTTAAGTTGGGACTAGTTAGTAAATTTTGTTGTCCGAAGATGCTTCCTATTTTCCTCTTGTTGTTCTGTTCCGACGTTTGCAGCAAAATCTGTCATAACAGTATTTGGCCAAGTTAACTCAGTGAATTAACATTAGTGGTGTGGGTTCCTCATGTACTACTACATCTTGCAGTTTGTTTGTAACAGAAATAGGAGAAGAAAAGGGAGTAGATCCTCTTTCAGGACATATTGATCTAGCCACTTCCTCAAACCCTTGCACGTTCATTAGTTTTGTTGATTCTGTGTTGCAGATCTCTTCTTCTCTGTCCATTACTGCAAACATAGCAAGCGATTCCCATCCATCCTTACAATCATATGTTCACCAGACTTTCTTGTGTACCTGCTTTTTTAGAAAACAGTGTATTTTGCACTTCACTAGCGACATCGCACCCTAGATTAAGCTCAGGATTGGCCTGATCAGATGGACTATTTGGACAGCTCTCAGCTTGTTCAAGCATTGTCTTATCACCTGTAGAAGCTACACTATCCAAAACATCAACACATTCAAGTTCTTGCCTCTCATCATGCACAACAATAGATTTAAAGCCTGCTGGTTTTTCAACTAGTTCAGCACGTGCAACAGTTGCATCAGTCAAAATGTTAATCTGCCCCTGTCCATTATTAAGTTGCTGCACAGCTTCATTACCTCGACAAACTTGAGTACATCCTTGATCTGAAACATGATCAACAGTAGGGTCTTTAGAGACTTGCTTTACCCCATCGCAAACCTGAGAAACCCTATTCAAAGCTGTAGTTTTAGAGCCTGCTATTTTTTCAAACAATTCAGCAGGTATAGCAGCTGGTTGATCATGTACATGCGTCAACTGTACCATATGTTGCCTTAGGATCCTTCAAATTAGTAGCTTGTTCAGTAGATGATTGAGCTCGATCCCCATTAGGAGTCGGAGCATCAAGTACAGTGATATTCTCACCTTTAGGTTTTACTGGTGTCACTAATTGGATTTTGATAATGTATCTACACTTAATAAACCTACCATTGGCCATAATGATAGCTTTCATGGTGTCTCTAAGCATGGTTGTTTTGGATATGATGATGGTTGGTGAGATCTATTTGATTCTTGCAGCGTGCTGAATCTTACCACTTCATGAAACAATTTACAAGCTCATAGAAAGTGTTCAAACATTAGGGTAGACAACCTGGATTGGTTTGTTGCTATAAGAAATAAAGAAGTTTGAATTGAATCAATGCTTTTGTTTGTTTGAACTGTTGATTATTATTTCATCAATTTGAAATTTATATGGTATTTATGAGCTATCCTGGTTTGTCACAGCCCTTGAGGTCTTGAAGAAATTACAATTAATCCTGTTTTTGGAGAGAATATTCATATCTGTGAAGTATACTTTTTGTCATGCTGATACTAATATACCATATAGAAGGGATGTCCTTAGAAAGAAACGAAATGTTTAACCTTCTTTATCTGTAGATTCGGACAATAGCACTTGCATATCCTTGGTTTGGTAATACTCTGGGAGCCACTCTTGGAGGTTGCGGAGGAGGGTCTGGAATATTATCATTAGCATTGGCCTGGCGGCCCCGTCGTGGTCCGGAGGTACAAGAGGCACCTCATCCTCTCCAATTTCATCTACCTCCTCCCCCGCAAGCACATTTCCAATAGGGTCATTAGCATTTAAAGCCATTGGGTACCTGTAGTAATCACACACACAAATTAGTAACAAAGAAGGAAAGAAGAACAACACACAAAACTAACTAAATAGATAGCCAAAACCGTTACATCCCCGACAACGGCACCAAAAAGTGATCGCTGCCAACTCCGCACCACTTAAAAAGTAGCGAGAGAGGGTCGCAATAGCTTTTACCCGATTTTGGATCGGGATCGAATCCACAGAGAGCTAGGATTGGAGTCGAGTATCTATCTAGTTGAGGAATGCGTGTATGCTGTTAATTGGTCATCTATTCATTTTTGGATTTTCTTTATAATTCTATATTTATCAAACTACTAATTGAAAATGCAACTAGATTAAGCTAAGAGATGAATTGCTACAAGTGGTATCTAATAGTTTAAAAAGGCACTAGGGTAGTGACTTTCACCTAGGTGGCTAATTGACGAGTAATTGCATCCAAGGCAAGATTGACATGATTGGGGAAATATGTTATAACCGTTGCTCAATACTACCCACTCTACACCCCTCGGTAGAAAGAGTGGTTTTCCCAATTGACTCTCTCGAGATCAATTGGGTATGCATAATTGCCCAAGCAACTAGGGTTCAAGTCGGGTAATTACTCTCTCGAGGTTTAACCCTCTAATTGGGACTATCAAATCTCTTGAGTCCATCCCAATTCCTTGATGAGTCAATTTTGGAGACTTAGGCTCTCTTTCTCAAGAAGAGCCCAAGTCTACTAAACACAAATTAGTGTTTGCAACCACTAATTCATAAATTAAACCATAAAATTGACCCAAATAACAAACACCCATAATCAATCTAACCTTAAATCACAACACCCATCAATTACCCACACTAGGGTTGAGCCACAACCCTAGCTAATGTGTTTAGCTACTCATGCTTGAAGATAAAATCAAAGAAATAGATGAAGAAAAAGACATATTAATTAAACACTAAAGAAAATACAGAGAATCTATCGTTAGAGTTACGCTAAAATGCCCAAAATGGCTACAAAATAGCTTCTCACGAGCGTAACTGCTGTTCTAAAATAACTGATTACCCTAAAAATGGAAAAAGGTTTTATTTATACTAAGCTAGAAAAACTGGACAAAAATGCCCCTGCGGGGTCAGTGCGGGCCGCACAAAATGGACTGCAGCCGCACTAAGCTCTTGGTCTTGAAGTCTTGGCTCTCTGAACTCAGGCTCCGCGGACCGCGCAGAATGGACTGCGGCCGCGGAGGTCTCCAATGTGGTCCGCACAATAATGATCGCGGACCGCGATGACTTGAACCTGGGCATATTTCATCTCTCTGAACTTCTCTTCGCGGACCGCACATAATGGTAGTGCGGCCGCGGAGCCTTCACCGCAGACCGCATATAATGGAGTGCGGCCGCGTTGCTTGAAGCCTTAATTTCTGACTCTCTGAATCTCTCTAGTGCGGACCGCACAAAGAGTAGTGCGGCCGCACTAGGCCTGTTCTCCTGAGTTTTGCCTTGTCTTAGGTACTTGAGGAGGTTTCACTCCTTTTGAGCCGATGTTTGACATTTCTTCACTTTGTCGATCAAACCTGCAATCAAGCACAACTTATGAGCCTTTTGAGACTATTTTGTAAGAATTTATAATCAAAGCATAAGCAAGAAGGAGCATGAAACGCGTCAAAATTCCTAGTTATCACCTGCCTTAACGCAATCGAGTAAATTCCTACTCCATGCGCACTACATCCGTCACAAATAACAGCTCAGATTATTCAATAATTTCCATATACCCATAAAGTGTAATATAACCCGTATCCAGAAATTTCCTTACTCGAGTCATCCCCCATCTCAACCTCTGTAAGTCATAACCGATTCATAAGTATGCCCCGAATCTGAATTAGTACAACACATAACCATGCAGGCAAATCATCGATAGCAGACTCCCCCACTTGGCTCAATGCTGTAGAATAAAACATTCAATAACTCACAATACCCCTACTCTATTAGTGTCATAATCCGGTACTAAAATTTAACAAAATCCTTCTTAAGCTCATGCAACACAAACCATAAAATACCTCAGATCATCTGTTAATCTCGCATTCATCCTCGTGATTGTCAGGTCAACTTTCTTAACCGATCCAAACTCAAATTGCAACGCATATAACCCACTGGTAGAAAGAAACTCGCCACACAACATCATAAGCATCATGCATCCATAACCCACTTGCTTAGCCTTACACTGACATCTCTTAATACCCTTTCACAGCCACAACTACTACGTAGTTACTTAATCTTCCTGAGTCTGAACTCATCAACAAGGCATGAGAGTCTACTTCGTTCCACAAATAAATAATATTGAAGACCCCTCGACAAGCACATATCTCGAGACTGTTCAGCATATCATGACATATTCAATAGTCCGTTTCACATCTCAAGCGAATTTTCTCATCACGTCAAAGCCATCCGAACACATACTGCAGTCACATGATACACATCATATAGCTACCCAACCACTCATCGAGCCGCTAGACACACTCCGAGGGACACCAGCAAACATTGAAGTCCAAAAGCACATACTCACACAACTTAAATCACTGTGCCCAAGCTGCGTTCAAAACCCGGCCTCAAGTCCCCCAGACTGGTCTATCACCAAAACACAAAAAACACATCTCGTACCTCATCCATGGAATCACAATTTGTCGATGCACAACTGATATCGAGTGCTCACATAACATATGGGTGAGTGGAAGGAATTACATTTGAAAAATTGAAACCTTCTTATTGGACGATCATGATACTTCCCAAATATCAAAATTCTTGATCAATGGAGTTCAAAGAGATATGCTTCGAGTTGAATCAATACAGCATGATGAGGAAATAAATATGGGTATGATACCAACTTGCCTCTCGAAGATAGGTATGGACGTCATCTTACCGATCTGCAAGATTCTACTAGACATTTGCCCATGACTCGTAGAACCTATGAACTTATAGCTTTGATACCAACTTGTCACGATCCAAAACCAGCTAGTCATGATGGAACCTAACCTAACCCGCTAGGTAAGACAAATGATTGACAACACAACTTAAATAGGATAACGAGAATCAATAAATAAATTAATTGAGCTTTCTATACAAAATCCAAAGGATTGGTGGTACAAGTCATGAGCTTCTAAGACTTAAATTTATAAAGCAGGTACAAATAAATACATCATTTGTTCGAAATATACATAAACAGATTTATAAATCTAAAGATAACAAGAGGCAGCTATAACCAGAACGTAGGTACATCTTCAATGCTAGCTCCCGCCATACACAGCAACATCGGCTCCAAAATCTGCATGCAAGGTGCAGAAGTATAGTATGAGTACAACTGACCCCATATCCTCAATAAGTAACAAACCTAACCTTAGGTTGAAAGAAGTGACGAGCTCGAAAGAAGGTCAGTGTCCCGCGCCAATAGCCAATATTAACCCATAATAATATAATGGAGGCGGTAAAAGTGATAGCTCAAAAGATATTATGCTTAGCTTATTCACAGTTACGGAGACGTAGAGATGCTTTCTAGGTATAACTGTCAAGTCCATATATTACAACTGAAAATCAACTAAACATGAGTTTATCAATAGAATTGTATTTCCAATTCACAACACCGGATAAGAATTTTCATTTAGCAATTAGCATGAGGAAAATACGTCTCTTTGCCTATATGTCAATACACATGTCACCCCAATACATCTCTAATGACATAGTTCACAGGGTTAAATACCCTCAAATCCAAGTTTTGATATGTTACTTACCTCGAACAAGCCAAATTCAATTCCAAGCAAGCTAAACAATACTCTAGAAATGCCATCACACACGTATCAACCTCCAAACGGCTCGAAACTAGCCAAAAAAACTCAAAAATATCAAATAATGCCTAAAAAAACAATACCAAATGATAAAAGTCAAATTTTTACACATTTACTCAGAGACAACCAAAAGGTCAAACCCGGGCCCATACCTCAAAATCCGACAAATTAAAACTCACAAAATTCGACAACCCATTCAATTATGAGTCCAACCATACAAATTGCACTCAAATCAGACTTCACATCGATGTTCAAAACTTAAAAATTCACTTTTGGAATGTTTAGACTAAACCACAATATTTCTTTTAAATTCATAATTCAAATGACAAAATCAAAGATAGATTCATGGAATATAATCAAAACCGAGTAGAAAACACTTATCCTAATCTATGTGGTGTAAATCGCCTCCAAAATTGCTTAAATCCGAGCTCTATAGCTCAAAATATGATAAAATGACCAAGGCCTTTGAAATAGAGTACTTTATACACTGCTCCAGAGGTACCCTTCGCGATCGCAATTCCAAATTTTCCAGCACATATTTTACCCCTCGCGATCGCGGCCCTTTTCCCACGATCGCGATGAACAAGTTTCTGTTAGACCTTCCCAAACTCTTCTCATATAACCTGTAGCTTATCCGCCATAACGTTTTGTACCTAACTCCAACTCACAAACGGTTTGACTTTCTGAAAACTAGAAACAAAGGCTATAACTTTATTTTTTAGATCATCTCCAAATTCCTTATACATTGAAAGATATAAGCTTCCGAAGTCAGCTCAGTGACAGAAAAATTTCTCCTTCACGAACGCGAAGTTTCCTCTGCGAGCACGATTCACAGGTCCACTTTTTCTATTTTATTCTTCGCGATCACGACCTATACTCTACGATTGCGATGTAAACCTCTGTAGTCAAAAAGCAGCAGTTGAAAATGTTTACTATCATCACGTAAAGCGCGGATAAATTGACTAGTTTAAAGATACTACCGAGATTGTAACTTCTAAAAAATTGATATTTGTTTATAATTTATTGTCTGATTATTCTCAAATACGGTATTTGTGTTATAGACGCATTGTTTAGGGGAGAACTTTGTAAAATTTGGCAAAAAGCTCTCACCTATTTTACTGTATAACCTTAAAAATAGTTTTTGCGGTTAAATCAATTAATTTTGTATTTTTGGCTTCCAAAAATCGATTCACTCACTTTTTCATTTGTGAATTATATAAAAATGAATAATAATTGAACAGAATAGTAGTAAGATAAAAGAAGAGAAAAATCTTATTGATCTGAATAGCTCTTCTTTCGTATAAGCAAAATACTGAATTGCCAAAAAAACTAAACACTGAGTTAGAACAATGTAATTGCGAGAATAAGTGAATGATTTTCAAATGAGGATACAATATAATTAATAGAGGTTTAAATAATATTTTTATTCGTAATTAATTTTGTTGTCCAGCTCCTGCCCGTTAACACTATTTATTGCATTAGTTATATCTTACCTAAGTAATTTTAACTGATCGCTTAATTATGATAAATTTCGTGTAATGATGGATTAATTGATTCTCTCTATCTTCCTAATTATGAGTAATTCTCTGAACCAGATTCGGTTCTATTTTCTCATGATCAATCCCAGGGCTAATAGTCACGATACTAATGTATTTTGCTTCGAGCATTTATTTTACACATCATTCTTCACTCCTTTTTTAATTTTGTTGAAAAATGTCACTTTTTAATTAATCTATTTTTCACTAATACATTTTCCATTATCTACTGTAGTAGGTAAACAACGAGCAGAACGTTAATTAAAATAAATTCTCAGCCCTAGTGGTGTATTTCACAAGCATATCGAATTTATTTTTATGTCTCCATAGCTGAAAAATAGTAATATTTACAAATACAATTACTACCAGACTTCCCAAAACTTTGATAAAGATAATATATACTACCAATTAACATGTAGAAGCATTATAAAGCCAAAATGATGTTTGAATTGAGATAAGACTCAATTAGAAAAATTTTGTTTTATACCTCGAAACAACGATCTCAGCATCCCATGTCATTCCATTAAAATTTTGTCAATAATTATTGGTCCCTACTTATCAAGGTGTCTGGTTTTGGCAAACAAGTAATTTCTACTCAGCTGCATATCACATGGTGGAAACATAAGAAAATTCTTTAAGAACTTATCATTTGGAAACACTTCAACGGTTCAAGTTAGATATAGAGTTATAGACGAATCACTTTCTTCTCCTTCTTTTGTCAGTATATGTAAGCAATTAAAGTTCGTTGAGCGAACAAACTAGAAAGCAAAAGGTTTGTTGGGAATGAAATGAATTGCATGGGCAGAAGATATCGATAATATTAACTTAGGAGGTTGAAACAGGTCGCAGTGGGATATAAAGCTTGTTGACTTAGCTTTCAAAGTTATCTAAACTTGTGTCTTGGAAAGGGAATTAACTTGTGTCTAGAAAAGTTCATATCTAAACTACAGTGTTAATCATACAAAATTACGGTGTTTATATACAATTATATTAACTTATCTTGTTTAGTGACAAAATGAAGTGAGAATATATATATCAATTTACTAATGTTAAGTATAACAAACATATCAGGTATTTATTTGTTTGATATAAATATAGGGTGCAAATAAAAAAATTTAATCATCTTCGAATGTCTATATTTCTCTCCGACAAATTGATTATGCAGATTTGGTTCCTCAATAAAATGATTGGTTTGCCGCTTAAATTTTAATTGAATGAGCATTGCATGTGACAGGAGGAAATTGACAGCTTGAGGTATTTTCCTGGGATGTTTCCTTAATTTCCAGATGTATAAAGAAACCGTATTAATTCCTCACCAAATATATATATATATATATATATATATATATATATATATATATATATATATATATATATATATATATATATATATAT
>NC_031990.1:70284757-70301222 GCF_001879085.1 Nicotiana attenuata
ATATATATGTATGTATTTTTTTATTGTAGGTTTTCTACGGCGAGAGAGAAGCACAAGCTGTTGGATATAACTGTACGTCGGTTGATGAGAAAAAAGAAAATCAGAACCTGAGCGGGCTGAGATATTTTAAAGAGAGCATAAGAGCAAGATGAACAAAAAGAGGATTTTATTAAATGATGATGAGCTGATTATATACACAAATAAGTTTCAGAGTCCCTGTGAAAAAGTTCCTTCTATAGTGGTAACAAACCAGAAAACAAGAAAAATAAATTAACAAACTCCTCAAATGGTTGAAACAAAATAATAACCTATGCAGTAAAACAAAGTAGATACAATAATGTTACAAAGCAGTAACATTAACTTCTAATACACCTCCCTCAAGCTAGATGGTGTGCAACAACACCTAACTTGGATGAAAAATGGCGACGGAATGAGTTTTTTGGAAGCAGTTTGGTAAGAGTATCAGCCAATTGGTCAGAACTAGGAATTTGCTTGAAGATAAGGCACTTATCGTTAACCTGTTGGCGAACATAGTGGAAGTCTGTTCGCCAACAGCTATATGCTTCATGCGGCTATGAAGAGTGTTGTTCTTACATAAGTAGGTGACACCAAGGTTGTCACTGAAAATTGTAGGTGCTGTGGGGATATAGACATGAAGTTCCTTGACAAGATTTTTTTACCCAAGTGATCTCATCAACAGCACTAGGAACAGCCCGGTACTCTACTTCAGTAGACGAGCAGGCAATGGTGCGTTCTTTTTTTGTTGACAAACTAACTGGAGTAAAGCTGAGATAAATAATATAACCGGTGGTGGAACTTCGATCAGTGAGGTTGTCGGCCTAATCAGCATCAGAAAACTCAGAGAGATTAAGATTGGTGCTTGGAGCAATCCGAAGGCCATAGTTGGCAGTGTTTTTGAGATATCGAATGAGGCGCTTAACAACCTTCCAGTGAGTTTCAGAGGGCGCGGTTTGGTTTGATTTGACTTTTCGGTTTGGTGCAGTTTCTCGGTTCGGTTTGTACACCCCTAGTTTTGACAGTTTCAACAATGTGCCTATGACGACGCTCGGTTATGACCACTCTTTGCGGTGTATAAGGACGTGATACAAGGTGTTCAATTCCAATTTTTTGAAGATACGGATCAAGACCTTTGTATTCACCTCCTCCATCGGTACAAAGAGAAACAATTTTCTTTTTTGAAAAAGTTCTCGATTAAGGCATGAAGTTTGGAAAAAAATGTCGCGAACCTCATGTTTGTTTATAATCGTGTAAGACCAAATGTATTGAGTGTACTAATCAATGAAAACACATTAACATTATTTTTTATCAATGGAAAGAATAGGTGATGGAACCTACAAATAACTAAAAAACTTTTGTAGTGAAGAAGTACTGTTTAGAGATAAATAATTGAATAGAAATCATTGAACTTTATTTGAACAAGATGAATTACAAAAAGTAAACTTGTTTGTTGATGAAACTAGCAGAGAAAATTAATTCAAAACAAATTTCAGAATTCTTGAATGGGGATGACCAAGACGACGATGCCAAACACGATGACGAACTGCTGTAGTAGTGACTTGAACACTAGGCTTGTTAACATTGAAGTTCGGCCATTCGTAGAGTCCATTCCTATTTCGGTCGGATACCAGTAGAGTCCATATTTTCAAGTCCTTCATAAAGAAAGAAAAGGGGATAAATTCAATTAAAGTTAAATTATCTTGACAATATTTTGACACAGAAACAATATTCTGTTTGATAGCAGGTGCCACAAACTGTTAGTCAGTCTAAAAGCTTTATTTGATGCAATTAATTCAGTATAACCATGATGAGTAATTGAAATTTTTTTTTTTATCATCTCCAATAGCTATGCCTTCCGAACCATTATATTCTTTAATATTGGTAGGCTCTGTGGTGACATGATGAGTAGGACCAAAGTCGAGAACCCATTGGTCGATTGCTGCTTGTGTACCTGAAAAAAAATTTGCCTTTGCCTCTAAATGATTATGAGACTGTGACCTGCAAACATTTGCAGTATGACCTTGTCGGTTGCATAACTGATAGCGAACAGGGTTATTGGTGGAATCATTGTTTGTGTAACTCCCTTGAGTAGGAGCATTAGTACAATTGTTGTAACGCCATTGTGAGTTGTTGTTGGGTCGACGAACATTGCGGTTGTTGGAATTATTGGACTTTTTGCGAGTTACCAAAGCAGTAATAATCGAAGTGGTTTCCATCTTCAATTCCTCATGTTTGAGAAAGAGCTCATGATAAATTAGTTTGGCAAAAACTCCTCGTAAGAGACGATGGAATCTCTTGCTCGGATTGCACCGGAAATCACATGAAAATTTTGCCCTAGACCACTCAGAATTTTCACAATCAACTCATCGTTGGAGATTGAAGCACCGGCAGTGGCAAGCTCATCGCACAGAGAGCGCACTTCATGGAGATAATCGGCGAGTGGACGGGAGTCATTGGATAGTCATGCGAGCTGATCGCGAAGGCTAAAGACTTGTGTTTGGGACCTGTTGGCATAAGCCATGTGGAGGGAGTCCCAGGCAAGTTTAGCAGTAGAGGCAGTAGCCACAGTTGTGGCTATTGTCGAATCGACAGAAGGCATTATGGCATTCTGGATCAACTGATCTTGACGGAACCAAATGTTGTAGATTGGATTCTCCACTTGTCTATCATTTTGTGTGATAGTTTTCGAAGGAGTGGGAGAAGTACCGTCAAGGTGACCGAATAGATTGTGCCCAGGCATGATCATAAAAATCTGGGCTTTCCATGTCGCGAAGTTATGGCTGCCAACAAGCTTTATCGACAGATGTGACGCGGGATTAAACTGAACAATAACACTAGAGATGTTGCTACTGGAGTCTGCATTTGTTACATCAGGGGCCATTTTAAGTGTGACCTGTGGTGGTAGTCAGAGGATCGAAAAAAACTCATGAGAGTCAAGGAGAGTGTTCAGATACCATATAAGAGAAAGATGAACAAAAAGATGATTTTATTAAATGATGATGAGCTGATCATATACACAAACAAGTTACAAAGTTCATGTGAGAAAGCTCCTTCTACGGTGGTAGCAAACCAAAAAATAAGAAAAATAAAATAACAAACTCCTCAAATGGTGGAAATAAAATAACTAACTTATACAGTAAGACAAAGTAGATACAATAATGTTACAAAGCAGTAACAGTAATTTCTAATATAGAGAGAGATCAAGTAGCGAATTGCGCAAAGAACTATAGATGGCGGATGATTTTGATTTCGAAGGTGCAAATTAAAAATCCCAGAAGCTAGCACTTTTAAAGAGTTTGGCTTCAAAAGGAGACCTCAAATACTCATATGAGGCCAAAGTAGCTTTAATTTGCCACATTAGTAGTCGAAGTCATGGTTATCTTTGTTGGAGTTTTTATCTAATTAGATAAGAGGTATGAATGGGTAATGGAGGGAAAGGATTTGGAGGGAAATGAAAAGTTTGAAGTTGTTTTCTTTACTAATGCACTTTGTCCCTCATCGAAAAATGGAAAAAAATCTTTGTGATTATATAGAGAAGCACATCTTTTAGTTCTTAAAGAGTAAAGAAGAAGTGGTGCCTCGCGCCATCGTTGTCACTCGCTCAGTTGGGCTTCGGCTTCAGATTCTGAAATGGTACCACATATGAATAGGTACCTTCGCACCTATTCAAAACAGTCTGTTTGGCTATAAATTCAAAGGTTTTGCCTTATTTTCTAGCACCGAAAATCTGCATACTCTCCCCTCTCTCTTCTGCATTTCTGTACTATTTTTTCAAAGCAAAACGTAAGCATAAGTTTGGTTTACTGTCGTTAGTTGAGTTCGACGAAGTTCTATAATTTCCATTACGCTATTACGAAATAGTTGATCCGTTCTATCCTGGGATGGATTAATCTAATAACATTGGGCAACTGTGAGCGGATTGAATTCCTTAAGGAAACACAATTTTCTGTTGGGCTAGAAAGTTTAATTTATTCTGTTTCTATTCTATTTCTGCTTCTGTTTTGTAACGACCCGGCCGGTCGTTTTTGAAAATTACGCCCCGATCCCCCATTAACTGCTTCCCCTAAGTTCATTTCTACTATTTTGGTTTGCCGGGACGTTCGGTGTTGAGTTTTGGAAAGTTTTGGGACACTTAGTCCCTAAATGAGAGCTTAAGTGTTGAAAAGTGGTCCGTAGTCGGAACAATATGAAGACGACCTCGGAATGGAAATCTTCCGTTAGCTTCGTTAGGTGATTTCGGGGTTGGAAGCGTGTTCGGAATGTATTTTGGGAGCTCGTAGCTCATTTAGGCTTGAAATGCCGAAGTTTAATTTTTTTTGAAGTTTCCGGTCCGATAGTGAGTTTTTGATCCGAGGGTCGGATTGGAATTCCGGAAGTTGCAGTAGCTCCGTCATGTCATTTGGGATATGTGGGCAAAATTTCAGGTCATTCGGACGTGTTTTGGTTAGGTTTTTGATCGAAAGCATATTTGGAGGAAACTTGTAGTTCTTAGGCTTGAATCTTTGATTTAATCGGGTTTTCGGTGTTGTTTTAGGTGTTTTAAGGATTGGTGCAAGTTTGAATAAGGTATTAGGTGGTATTGGTGCTTTTGGTTGAGGTCCCGGGGGCCTCGGGATGATTTCGGGTGGTTAACGGAAGAATTTTTAAAGTGTTGCAGCAGCTAGTTTTTTTCTCTCTTCTGGTATTTTCGCTTCTACGGCGTGGGAACCGCAGAAGCGGAGCCGCATAAGCGGCCATCCCATCGCAGGAGCGGAATTTGGGCTCCCTTCAGTTTCTGCAAGTGCGGAAGTTTGACCGCAGAAGCGGTTACGCACCTGCGAGGTATAAGTCGCAGATGCGGCCCTGGGTCATTGGTGAGAAACCGTAGAAGCGGTAAGTATTTCGCAGAAACGGCTACCGCAGGTGCGGTTTAAGACCGCAGAAGCGGAACCCCTGGATTTTAGCTAATAGCCGCAGAAGCGGCATTTGTTCCGCATAAGCGGGACCGCAGATGCGGTCCCTTAACCGCAGAAGCGGAAATCCCTGGGCAGAAATAGAAATTTCGAGGGTTTGAGTTCATAAGTTACAAAAATCAATTGAGAACTCGGGTAAGGGCTATTTTGAGTGAGTTTTGAAGAGAAGACTATTGGGTAACGTTTCCTTAATCCCTTCTAGTTATATTTCATCATTATATAGTTAAATGTATCATTGGAATTCGAATTTAGGATCAAAATTGGATAAATTTGGGGTAAAACTTCGTTAGCTAAATTATGGAGTTTTGAGTGAGCATTTGAACTCCGATTTGGGAGAATTTTTATATGGTTAGACTCGTGTGAGTACGAGGGTTCTGAAAATGTGAAAATTATTCGATTCCGAGGCGTTGGCCTGTAGGGCATTTTGGTCATTTCACCTAATTTTACGCCGTAGCTTTGAATTTATTAGCAAAACCAGGTGTTTGCGATGTTATTTACAATGTGTAATTGAATTGAATAGATTTGAGCCATTTGGAGTCGGATACTCGTGGCGAGAGCGTGATTTCTAGTTGATATTGAGCCGGTTCGAGGTAAGTGGCTTGTCTAACTTTGTGTGGGGGACCTTTTTCCCTTAGGATATGATCTTGAATATTTGAATGCCCCGTACGTGAGGTGACGAGCGCATACTTGAGCTAATTGTTGTAAATCCGTTTCTACTTGAAGTATTTAAATTGAGCTTTCTTGTTTACTTGTTCATTTTAACTGTAAGTTTGTACCTGTGCTAGCTTAGAGACTCATGTTTAGCTGGCTTGCCTGCTTATTTGCTTTAACTGTGCTATTTGTACTCTGTGAAGCATGTTAGGCTATAATTTACTACTTCGTGTCCTGATTTTTAGCATTGTTCCGAGATTTAGGAATCGTTGTTGTTGTGTGTTTAATTTGGGACTACGGGACGGCTTCCCGGGAGATCCCTCTGTACTTGAGATATTCTGTACTGAGGGTGCGGGATACCAAGAGATCCCCGTCACATGTGTTTCTATATATATATTTGGATACCAAGAGATCCCCGGTTTACTTATTGAGGATACCAAGAGATCCTCGGGATACTAAGAGATCCCCGACTTACTTATTGAGGATACTAAGAGATCCTCGAGATACCGAGAGATCCCCAGTGTTGATGATGAGGATACCAAGAGATCCTCGGGATACCAAGAGATCCCCCGGCTACTATTCCTTGTGAGGGCAGTTTTCCGTGTATTGTTACCTTTGCTTTCTATTACTGTTCTTCCTTATTTACCTGGTTTAGATTCTCGCTGTAGACTTTATTTAAACTATTTCTGTTATCTCATTATTTATTATGTTATCTCAGTAGGGCCCTGACCTTCCTCGTCACTACCCAACCGAGGTTAGGCTTGGCACTTACTGAGTACCGCTGTGGTGTACTCATGCCCTTCCTGCGCATGTTTTTCATGTGCAGATCCAGGTACTTCCTCCCAGACGTATCATCCTCGTGGTGGAGAGTCCTAGCTGAGACTTGAGGTACATCTGCTACGTTCACAGACCAGGAGTCTCTACTCTATTCCGGCTTTAGCAGATAGTTCCTTTTCTTTCCTTTCATGTTGTTTAGACATTGTGGTGTAGAGCAGTTTACTACATTCTATTAGCCTGTGTTTCCCGTGAGTTTCCGGGTTTTGGGATTTAGTTGTAGACTTCCGCATATTTTGAGTTGTATAGGCTGAGTGGCCTTATATACAGTTGTTACTTCCGTATGTTCAGTTTTAATTTATTATTCCGCAAATGTTAATTTGTTACTCCGTACTGTTAGGCTTACCTAGTTGTAGGAACTAGGTGCCATCACGACATGTTCATGGAGGGTGAACTGGGGTCGTGACAAGTTGGTATCAGAGTTCTAGGTTCATAGAAGTCACGGAACACAGGCCGGTTTATTAGAGTCTCGCTGATCGGTACGGAGACGTCTGTACTTATCTACGAGGGGCTATGTAACTGTTTAGGAAAAAAAATCTCCGTTTCATTTGAATTCCTTGTCGTGCGATATTTTGGACATCAATTCTAAGCTTCTGACTTCTATTCTCTCACAAATGGTGAGGACACGTGCTACTCGAGATGATCAGACACCCGCGCCCCCTACTGCAGCCGCTAGAGGTCGGGGCCGGGGGAGAGGTCGAGGATGCGTACGTGGTGCAGCCAGAGCACCTGCACGAGCTGCCGCCGAGGTACCACCAGCAGATCCAGCCGGAGCCTAGGCACCTGGCACACCTACTACTGCCACTACTACTCCAGCGATCCAGGAGACTTTGGCTCATTTCATGAGCATGTACACCACCTTGGCTCAGGCGGGGTTGCTTCCCCTTGCTGCAGCCACATCCCAGGCCGGGGGAGGAGAACAGACTCCCGCCGTCCGCACTCCTGAGCAGCGAGTGCAGGTTGAGCAAGTTCCCGAGATTATTCCGGCATCGCCTGCAGCACCAGTTCAGCCCGAGGATGGGTCAGCTGCTTCAGAGGACGAGCAGCGCAGGCTTGAGAGGTTTAAGAAGTATGATCCCCCAGTGTTCAGTGGATTAGCATTAGACGATGCCTTGGGATTTCTAGAGGAGTGTCATCGTATTCTTCGCACTATGGGCATAGTGGAGTCCAGCGGGGTTTCTTTCACTGCTTTTCAGCTTCGGGGAGCTGCCTATGACTGGTGGCGAACTTATGAGATAGACAGTCCAGTCGAGGCTGCTACACTGACTTGGACCCAGTTCTCGGATATGTTCATGAGAGAGTTTGTCCCCCAGAGTCTCAGGGATGCATGGCGCGCAGAGTTTGAGCATTTGCGCCAGGGTGCTATGACCATTTCGGAGTATGCTATCCGTTATACCAGGTTGGCCAGGCATGTACCGGCTTTGGTTGCTACAGTTCGGGAGAGAGTTCGCAGGTTCATTGAGGGTCTTATTCCACCGATCAGATCTAGCATGGCTCGAGAGTTGGAGATGGACATTCCTTATCAGCAGGTAGTGAGCATTGCTAGGAGGATTGAGGGTATGCTCGCCAGGGAGCGAGGAGAGAGGGAGGCCAAGAGGTCCCGAGAGTCGGGTCACTACTCTGGTGCCCGTACCCCATCAGCAGGTCGTTATAGCAGAGGTTATTCGGGTCGCCCTGTACATTCAGCTCTTCCAGCAGCCGGCAGTACTCCAGCTCCACCTCCACCTCAGGAGCCTTATTATTCACCTCCAGTTTCTAGCGCGCCTCCTGCGCGGGGTGCTTCCAGAAGTCAGTCCAGCAGGCCTAGTCCTAGTCAGTCATAGCCACCGCGTCCTCCCAGAGCTTGTTTTGAGTATGGTGATACACGCCACATGGTTAGGGACTGCCCCAGACTTGGTAGGGGTGCATCTTCACAGACTGCTCAGCCGCAGCATACTCCTCAGAGTTCTCAGGCCATGATCACAGCTCCAGCAGCTACCCCACCTGCCCAGCCGGCTAGGGGCGGGGGTCGGGGAGATAGAGGTCGCCCTCGAGAGAGGAGCCGGGCCAGATATTATGCTATTCCTGCTCGTACTGAGGTTGTTGCCTCCGACTCCGTCATTATAGGTATTATTCTGGTTTGTCACAGAGAGGCATCGGTTCTATTTGATTCGGGCTCTACTTACTCTTATGTGTCTTCTTACTTCGCTCCTCATTTGGGTGTGCCTCGGGATTCTTTGAGTGCCCTCGTTTATGTTTCTACTCCTGTGGCAGATTCTCTTGTTGTGGACTGCGTTTATCGGTCATGTTTGGTTACTATTCGTGGTTTTGAGACCAAAGCAGACTTATTATTACTCGGTATGGTGGATTTTGACATTATTCTGGGCATGGACTGGTTGTCGCCCCACTTTGCTATTCTTGATTGTCACGCCAAGACCGTGACGCTGGCTATGCCAGGTGTTCCGCGTGTTGAGCGGAGTGGTACTTTAGATCACACTCCCAGCAGAGTTATCTCTTTTCTTAAAGCTCAGCGCATGGTTGAGAAGGGGTGTGCCGCGTATTTGGCTTATGTGAGAGATGTTAGTGTTGATACCCCTTCTGTTGATTCTGTTCCAGTGGTACGGGATTATCCCGATGAATTTCCAGCTGATCTTCCAGGCATGCCGCCTGATAGGGACATTGATTTTGGCATTGATTTGTTGCTGGGCACTCAACCCATTTCCATTCCTCCGTATCGTATGGCTCCTCCTGAGTTGAAGGAGTTGAAGGATCAGTTACAGTAATTGTTTGGTAAGGGTTTTATTCGACCCAGTGTTTCACCGTGGGGTGCTCCTATTTTGTTCGTGAAGAAGAGGGATGGTTCCATGCGCATGTGTATTGACTACCGCCAGTTGAACAAGGCTACAGTGAAGAACCGTTATCCTTTGCCTCGTATAGATGATCTGTTTGACCAGCTTCAGGGCGCACATGTATTTTCTAAGATTGACTTGCACTCAAGGTACCATCAGTTGAAGATTCGGGAGCCTGATATCCCGAAGACTGCCTTCAGGACTCGATACGACCATTACGAGTTCCTTGTTATATCATTTGGGCTGACCAATGCCCCTGCAGCTTTCATGCACTTGATGCACAGCGTATTCAGGCCATATCTTGACTTGTTTGTGATTGTTTTTATTGATGATATTCTGGTGTATTCCCGGAGTCGGGAAGATCATGAGCAGCACTTGAGGACCGTGCTACAGACCTTGAGGGAGAAAAAGTTATATGCAAAGTTCTCAAAATGTGAGTTTTGGCTGAGTTTTGTGGCATTCTTAGGCCATGTGATTTCTAGTGAGGGTATTCGGGTGGATCCGAGGAAGGAAGAGGCCGTACAGAGTTGGCCCAGGCCGTCCTCAGCTACACAGATTCGCAATTTCCTTGGCTTGGCGGGTTACTACCGTCGTTTCGTGGAGGGATTTTCATCGATTGCTGCCCCTATGACTAGATTAACCCAGAAGGGTGCCCCATTTCGGTAGACAGAGGAGTGTGAGGCGAGCTTTCAGAAGCTCAAGACAGCTTTGACTACAGCCCCTATTTTGATGTTGCCTACCGGTTCGGGGTCTTATACTGTCTATTGTGACGCCTCGAGAGTTGGCCGCGGAGCAGTGTTGATGCAGGACGGTAGGGTGATTGCCTACGCGTCCAGACAGTTGAAGATACATGAAAAGAATTACCCTGTCCACGACCTTGAGTTAGCTGCCATTGTTCATGCCTTGAAGATCTGGCGTAATTATTTATATGGAGTGCCTTGCGAGATCTATACTGATCATCGGAGTTTGCAGCACTTGCTCAAGCAAAAGGATCTTAATATACGTCAGAGGAGGTGGTTAGAGCTGCTGAAGGATTATGACATCACTATCCTATATCACCCGGGCAAGGCCAATGTGGTGGCGGATGCCTTGAGTCACCGGGCGGAGAGTTTGGGGAGTTTGGCATATTTACCAGCTTCAGAGAGGCCTATGGCGATGGATGTTCAGGCCTTAGCCAGCCAGTTCGTGAGATTGGATCTTTCGGAGCCCAATCGAGTTCTAGCTTGTGTGGTTTCCCGGTCCTCCTTAGTTGATCATATCAGGGAGCGGCAGTATGATGACCCTCACTTGCTTGTCCTTCGGGACAAGGTTCAGCGTGGAGATGCCAGGAATGTGACCATTGGAGATGATGGCGTATTGAGGATGCATGGCCGGATTTGTGTGCCCAATGTTGATGGTCTTCGAGAGATGATTCTAGCAGAGGCCTATAGTTCGCGGTATTTCATCCATCCGGGTTCCGCGAAGATGTATCAGGACCTGAGGCAGCACTACTGGTGGAGGCGGATGAAGAAGGATATAGTTGGTTATGTGTCTAGATGCCTCAACTGCCAGCATGTGAAGTATGAGCACCAGCGCCCGGGTAGGTTGCTCCAGCAGATAGAGATTCCGGAGTGGAAATGGGAGCGCATCACCATGGATTTTGTATCTGGACTTCCACGGACACTGAAGAAGTTTGATTCCATTTGGGTTATTGTGGACCGGCTGACCAAGTCCGCTCATTTCATTCCTGTGTGTACCACTTATTCATCGGAGCGGTTGGCGGAGATCTATATCAGGGAGATCATCCGTTGCATGGTATTCCAGCTTCTATTATCTCAGACAGAGGTACTCAATTTACATCGCGGTTCGGAGAGCTGTGCAGCAGGAGTTAGGCACTCGGGTGGAGTTGAGCACAACTTTTCACGCCCAGACGGACGGACAGTCCGAGCGCACCATTCAGATTCTTGAGGACATGCTCCGTGCGTNCCTCCCTCTCAGGAACCGCAAAAGGGGTCGCCTTTCCGCTGAAGCGGAACCGCAGGAGCGTTGTGTGTCCGCAGAAGCGGACTCTGGTCCATTAAGTGAAAACCGCAGAAGCGGTTGTTTTTCCGCATATGCGGGACCGCAGAAGCGGTCCCTTGTCCGCAGAAGCGGAAATCCCTGGGCAGAAATAGAAATTTCGAGGGTTTGAGTTCATAAGTTACAAAAATCAATTGAGAGCTCGGTTTAAGGCAATTTTTGAGTGGGATTTGAAGTGAAGATCACTGGGTAACGTTTCTTTGGTCCCTTCTTGTTATATTTCATCATTTTATAGTTAAATACACCATTGGAATTCGAATTTAGGATCAAAAATTGGAAGAAACTTCATAGACCTAATTATTGAGTTTTGAGTGGGCAATTGACCTCCGATTTGGGAGATTTTTATATGGTTAGACTCGTGAGAGTACGAGGGTTCTGAAAATGTGAAAATTATTCGATTCCGGGGCGTTGGCCTGGAGGGCATTTTGGTCATTTCACCTAATTTTACGCCGTAGCCTTGAATTTATTAGCAAAACCAGGTGTTTGCGATGTTATTTACAATGTGTAATTGAATTGAATAGATTTGAGCCATTTAGAGTCGGATACTCGTGGCAAGAGCGTGATTTCTAGTTGATATTGAGCCGGTTCGAGGTAAGTGGCTTGTCTAACTTTGTCTGGTGACCTTTTCCCCTTAGGATATGATCTTTGAATATTTGAATGCCCCGTACATGAGGTGACGAGCGCGTACTTGAGCTAATTGTTGTAAATCTACTTGAAGTATTTAAATTGAGCTTTCTTGTTTACTTGTTCATTTTAACTGTAAGTTTGTACCTGTGCTAGCTTAGAGACTCATGTTTAGCTGGCTTACCTGCTTATTTGCTTTAACTGTGCTATTTGTACTCTGTGAAGCATGTATAATTTATTACTTCGTGTCCTGATTTTTAGCATTGTTCCGAGATTTAGGAATCGTTGTTGTTGTGTGTTTAATTTGGGACTACGGGACGGCTTCCCGGGAGATCCCTCTGTACTTGAGATATTCTGGACTGAGGGTGCAGGATACCAAGAGATCCCTGGCACATGTGTTTCTATATATATATTGGGATACCAAGAGATCCCCGGTTTACTTATTGAGGATACCAAGAGATCCTCGGGATACTAAGAGATCCCCGACTTACTTATTGAGGATACTAAGAGATCCTCGGGATACCGATAGATCCCCAGTGTTGATGATGAGGATACCAAGAGATCCTCGGGATACCAAGAGATCCCCCGGCTACTATTCCTTGTGAGGGCAGTTTTCCGTGTATTGTTACCTTTGCTTTCTATTACTGTTCTTCCTTATTTACCTGGTTTAGATTCTCGCTGTAGACTTTATTTAAACTATTTCTGTTATCTCATTATTTATTATGTTACCTCAGTAGGGCCCTGACCTTCCTCGTCACTACCCAACCGAGGTTAGGCTTGGCACTTACTGAGTACCGTTGTGGTGTACTCATGCCCTTCCTGCGCATGTTTTTCATGTGCAGATCCAGGTACTTCCTCCCAGACGTATCATCCTCGTGGTGGAGAGTCCTAGCTGAGACTTGAGGTATATCTGCTACATTCGCAGACCAGGAGTCTCTACTCTATTCCGGCTTTAGCAGATAGTTCCTTTTCTTTCCTTTCATGTTGTTTAGACATTTTGGTGTAGAGCAGTTTACTACATTCTATTAGCCTGTGTTTCCCGTGAGTTTCCGGGTTTTGGGATTTAGTTGTAGACTTCCGCATATTTTGAGTTGTATAGGCTGAGTGGCCTTATATACAGTTGTTACTTCCGTATGTTCAGTTTTAATTTATTATTCCGCAAATGTTAATTTGTTATTCCGCACTGTTAGGCTTACCTAGTTGTAGGAACTAGGTGCCATCACGACATGTTCATGGAGGGTGAACTGGGGTCATGACATGTTTCGTTTTATTTTTTGCAGAAATTATTTTCGAACATAGTTTGATAACAAGCTTAAGGAATTAAAAAAAATTTATATTTTGTGTTCATCTTACTTTATGCTTTGGGAGATTAAAATCCTAGCGATTTTCTATTCTAGTTTTGGAGATTAATCTTCGGATTATCTACTCCAGTTTGAAATTAAAGTCTTTATGACTTTCTACTCAATCCGAGATTAAAATCCTTGTGATTTTCTACTCGATTGTTTGTATTCGATTTGAAGATATAAAAACTTCACCGATTTACTAATTCTGGGTGTGTCAATTTCTTTTACAGAAAATGACAACGGGTACGGGACAATGGAATGGTTCTGTTGGAACTACTACTGCTACAATGGCTACTACGTCTTCAAGTCGCACAACTTTTGCACCAGCGATGAAACCGGCAGAAAAGCCCGAAAAGTTTTTCGGCATGGACTTTAAGTGTTGGCAGTAGAAAATCTTCTTCTACCTGACCACGCTTAGTTTACAATGCTTTATCAGCAAGGACATTCCAGTTTTGGGAGAAGAAACTCCTGAAAATGAGGGATTTGTGGTCACGGGGGCATGAAAGCATTCTGACTTCTTGTGCAAAAATTATATTTTAAGTTTCTTAGAATACGGCTTGTACAATGTTTATAGCATCATGAAAACATCACGAGAGTTGTGGAGTGCTCTTGAAAAGAAGTACAAGACAGAAGATGCTGGACTTAAGAAGTTTGTGGCCGCCAAATTTCTGGATTTCAAAATGGTTGACAGAAAATCTGTCATAACGCAAGTCCAATAATTGTAAGTGATTGTTCATGACCTCCTTGCTGAAGGTATAATCGAGTCAATATTTTTATTCAAGATATTATTACTAATTATATATTTATGATTGAAGGTATGGTCATAAATGAAGCGTTTCAAGTTGCGGAATTTATTAAAAAGCTACCTTGTGGAAGGACTTTAAGAATTACTTGAAACATAGGTGCAAGGAAATAATGATTGAAGACCTTATTGTTCGTCTACGGATATAAGAGGACAACAAGGCTGCAAAGAAGAAGTCCTGTGGTAACTCAACAATAATGGGAGCAAATATTATTGATGAAGCATCTACAAGTAACAAAAAGAGAAAGAAGCCATCTGGTACAAAGAATTACCCGAGCAAGAAGATATTCAAAGGTAATTTCCACAACTGTGGAAATGTTGGACATAAGGCTGTGGAATGTCGTGCATCGAAGAAGGACAAGAAGAAGAGTCAAGCAAATATGGTTGAAAAGAATGATGAAATGGAGGGCTTATGTGCCATGCTATTTGAATGCAGCTTGGTAGGAAATCCCAAAGAGTGGTGGATTGATTTTTGAGCCACTCACCATGTTTGTGCTAACAAAGAGTTATTTACCTCTTATGTTCCCGCAGGGCCCGACGAGACTATCTTTATGGGAAACTCCGCAACAACAAAAATTGAAGGAGTTAGAAAGATATCTTTGAAGATGACTTCATGCAAAAGTTGTGACTCTAAACAATGTTCTCCATGTTCCTGAAATTCGAAAGAATTTGGTCTCTGCTGGACTTCTTATCAAGAATGGATTTAAGTGTGTGTTTGTTTCTGAAAAAGTTGTAATAAGTAAGAATGATGTGTATATAGGAAAAGGTTACCTAACTGAGAGCTTTTTCAAGTTGAATGTAATAGCTATTGATATCAATAAAGTTCAAGCTTCTTCTTACTTACTTGAGTCAAATAATTTATGGCATGCACGTTTAGGTCATGTCAACTTCAAAACTATAAAAAAAATGGTTAACTTTGATGTATTGCATAAATTTGAGTACAATAATTTGAAATGTCAAATATGTGTGGAATCTAAGTATGTTAAACATCCTTATAAGTCGATTGGAAGGAACTCAAATCCTTTAGACTTAATTCACACAGATATTTGCGACATGAAGTCAATACCATCCCACGGTGGAAAAAGTATTTCATAACTTTTATTGACGACAATACTAGATATTGCTATTAATAGTAAATATGAAGCAATTGAGGCATTCAAGCAATACAAAAATAAAGTTGAAACACAACTAAAAAAAGGTCGAAATGATAAGAGTGATAGGGTGGCGAATATGAATCTCCTTTTGAAGAAATATGTTTGGAATATGGCATTATTCACCAAACAACTGCCCCTTACTCACCACAATCTAATAGAATTATGGAAAGAAAGAATAGAACATTAAAGGAGATGATGAATGCCTTGTTGATAAGTTCGGGTTTACCCCATAACTTGTGGGGGAAGTGTCACGACCCAAAAATCCACTAGTCGTGATGGCACCTAACCCAACCTGCTAGGTAAGTCGACTAATAACTATCCAATTTCAATAATATTAATAAAACAATTAAATGGAAGAAAAATATCTGAAACTTATACATTCCCCAAGAACTAGTAGTACAAATCATGAGCTTCTAAGAATAGAATTTACAAAGCTGATATGAAGTAAATACATCTTATGTTTGAAAAGTACATAAACAGAATTTTATGAATCTATAATTTACGGCTACCATGAACAAGAGGCAGCTACTACCGGAACACATGTACATCTTCAAATACAGCTCCCATCGAACACAGCAACCTCAACAGCCAACATCTGCACGCAATGTGCAGAAGTGTAGTATCAGTAAACTGACCCCATGTACTGATAAGTAACAAACCTAACCTAAGTTTGAAAGTAGTGACGAACTGGAACATAGGTCGGGTCCAACACCAATAGCCAACAACAGTTCATAACAATGTAAGGAAATTAAATGAAGAATTAGCTCAGAGATAAAATGCTCAGCCTTTTCATAGTTTTCCAAAAATAGTTCCGCTTTTCAAGTATATCACTGAAACCCAAATCCTTTACCGAAATCATCAAAAATATGCGTAAGTTTGAAAACTAAAATTTTTCCCAGAAACCTTTCATCAGGTAAATGTTCCATTTTCAGATAGCATGATGAAAGTATATCTCAATGCCTACATGTCAAGATACAGGTAAAATCATGAATATCACCAAAACCGGAAGGAAATGCATCTCTATGCATGTATCTTAAGTACGCATGTTAAATGCAATGCCTCTCAATGATGAACTCATGTACTCACACTCTCAGAGTACTTAACCTCATTGTCTCGCATTATCTCTTACAGTGCTCAATATTCAACACACTCAATCACTCAGCACTGTAAAACACTCGTTACGGCATGCGACCCGATCCAT
>NC_031990.1:70301242-70327260 GCF_001879085.1 Nicotiana attenuata
ATATATATATTTCCATAAGGTTCGTTGCGGCATGCAACCCGATCCATATACATATAGCCATAAGGTAGGAAACCCAACTTAAAATATTTTAAAGTGTGTGAGTGTTTGGCTAAAGTGCAAGTTCCTAAACCCAAAAGGGTGAAGATCGGACCGAAAACAGTTGATTGCGTTTTCATAGGATATGCAAGAAATAGTAAGGCATATCGTTTCTGGTTCATAAATCAGAAAATCCCGACATTCATATTAATATGGTAATCGAATCCGATAATGTTGAATTCTTTGAGAATATTTATCCTTATAAAAATGAATGCCAGTTGTCTAGTAAAAAATCTAAGCGACCTCGAGAAGAATCAAAGATAAGTTTGTTTAATGAGGAAAATCCAAGATGTAGTAAACGTCAAAGAACAACTACTTCCTTTGGACCAGACTTTCTGATATTTTTGTCGAAAAATTAGCCTCAAACGTTTAAAGTAGCAATGTCTTCCTCAGAAGCACAATATTGGAAAGAGGCGGTCAATAGTGAGATAGAATCAATTTTAAGTAATCATACTTGGAAATTGGTTGATCTTCCTCCAGGAAATAAACCTCTGGGAAATCCAAAAGGAAAATGAAAGTTAATGGTTCTATTGACAAATATAAGCCAAGATTAGTTGTCAAAGGGTTTAGACAACGAGAAGGTCTTGACTATTTTGATACATACTCACCGGTAATAAGGATTACTTCTATTCGGGTGTTAATAACGTTAGCCGCCGTGTATGGTCTTGAAATCCATCAGATGGATGTGAAGACAACCTTCTGAAATGGAGATTTGGAGTAAGAAATTTATATGGAACAATCTGAAGGGTTCGTGGTTCCTGAAAAAGAAAAGAAGGTGTGCCGACTTGTTAAGTCACTTTATGGATTGAAACACGCACCTAAATAATGGCATGCGAAGTTTGACCAAATAATGTTGGCAAATTGATTTAAGATTAATGAGTGTGATAAATGTGTTTACATCAAAAACACTCCAAATCATATATTCATTGTATGTTTATATGTTCATGATATGTTAATAATGAGCAAAGATATTGCGGATATAAATACTACTAAGCGTATGCTTGCTAGCAAGTTTGATATGAAAGACTTAGGAGTTGATGATTTAATTCTAGGAATTAAAACTCATAGGACTATTCAAGGTCTGGCATTGTGTCAATCTCATTACGTTAAAATGGTACTTGAAAAATTCAAGTATTTAGATTTTAAAGTCGTAAAGATTACGATTGAAGTAAATGTTGCTCTTACAAAGAATCTAGGTCAGAGCAAATCTCAACTAGATTATGCTTTAGTGTTGGAAAGTTTAATGTATATCGTAAATTGTACACGACCTGATATAGCTTGTGCAGTAAGTAAACCGAGTCGTTACACAAGTAATCCCAACCAAACTCATTGGATGGCAATGAAACGAGTTTTGGGGTATCTAAAATATACCCAAGATTATGCTTTGCACTACGATAAGTATCCTGCGGTAATTGAAGGATATGGTGATCCAAATTGGATCATAGGGTCATCAGAAACAAAGTCCACAAGTGGATACGTGTTTACTATTGGTGGAGGAACAGTGTATTGGAAATCACCCAAACATACATGCATCACTCGCTCTACAATGGAGTCTGAGTTTATAGCGTTAGATAAGGCTGGAGAAGAAGCTGAATGGCTCCGGAATTTCTTGGAAAATATTCCATTTTGGCCCAAACCAGTGGCTCCTATATGCATACATTGCGATTGTCAAGTGATGCAATAGGAAGGGCTGGAAGCGTTATGTATAACGGAAAATCTCGTCACATATGATGAAGACATAATACCGTTAGAAAACTACTCTCTAGTGGAATTATCACAATTGACTACGTAGAGTCAAAAGATAATGTGTCGGATCTGCTTACAAAAGGCCTAAATAGAGAGGCGGTTGATAAATCATCGAAAGGAATAAGACTATGGCCGAGGACAAGTCATTGTGGAGGTAACTCTACCTAGAAGACTGGAGATCCCAAGATCTAGGTTCAAGGAGATCAAACAAAGTCATTAGTGACGGTTCAACATTGTCAAATAAAATTTTGGTCTATTCTCGTGATGAGACAATGTTCAGTACCAAGGATAAAGCGTTAACACTTTTTAATGGTTTCTAAGTTTGATACATAGTATATCAAATAGTGTATCTATAGGATAACATATTTAGGAATCACCTATATAAGTGTGAAGTGTAAGCCGCTTCAAGGAGAATTCTGTAAGGCCAGTTCTCTATGAACTTATGAACTAGACGGTGTTCATGGCTGAAACGAACCCAACAATAAGAACCAAAGGTGGTTAAAGGGTTGATTGTATGACTTGTGCCTGTCTAGGTATACACCAAAGTTCGACGGTTCAAAGATATCAAATCTACCGATTGATCGAGTATATCCGACATAAGTTCATTATGGAAAGTTCAAAGGGAAACATACTTATCCAGATGCGATTAATCCTTACTTGTAAATCACACAGTTTTTCATGCATGAATATTTTCAAATAGCCATTCCCCATTCATGTGGGGGATTGTTGGGGTTTTTATCTAATTAGATAAGAGGTGTAAATGGGAAATGGAGGAAAAAGATTTGGAGGGAAACAAAAAGTTTGAAGTGGTTTCCTTTACTAATGCACTTTGTCCCTCATCGAAAAATGAAAAGAAAATCTTTATACTTATATAGAGAGGCACATCCTCTAGCTCTTAAAGAGTTAAGAAGAAGTGGTGCCTCGTGTTATTGTCGTCATCGCTAGCTTGGCTTGGCTTCGGCTTCGGCTTCGGATTCGGGTTCGGGTTCGGTCAATTGATTGATAATTTTTTGGATCAAATTTATTTTCCGTTTTCCATTATATAATTTTTTTTCTAATATTTTCTCGCGGGATTTTAATTCATAATTCGCGCTTCCCAACGGTCGGTTTAAGTTTAAAATTGATAACCAGACTTCTGCCGAAATGGTACCTCATATGGATGGGTACCTTCACACCTATTCAACCCAGTCTGTTCGGCTATAAATTCATAGGTTTTGCCTCATTTTCCAGCACCGAAAATCTGCATACTCTCCCCTCTCTCTTCTGCATTTCTGCACTGTTTTTCCAAAGCAAAACGTAAGCATAGGTGTGGTTTACTGTCGTTTGTTGAGTTCGATGAAGTTCTGTGATTTTCATTGCCGGTACTACAGAATAGTTGTTCCGTTCTATTCTGGGAGGGATTAATCCAATAACCTTGGACAACAGTGAGGGCATTAAATTCCTTAAAGAAACACAATTTTTTGTTGGGCTCGAAACTTTTATCTATTTCGTTTCTACTCTGTTTCTGCTTATGTTTTGTTTTTTTCTTGGGGAAATTATTTTCGAACACAGGTTGATAACAATCTTGTCAGAATTGCTGACCTCTAGAAATGTATTACTCCTACTATATGCTCGTGTAATTTTCCCCCACCATCCCACCTTCACTCGATAGCAGAGACACACTAACTACTCCAAGTGAGTCGTTGGAACCGTTATCTTTTAAAAAGAAACGCACATGCGACATAATAGGCTGAAAATTGCTTGAAATATAGTCTACAGTAAGGCCTCATTAAAACTTTACAGCCTTTGGCTAGCTAGCTTGCTCAATGTACATTACTTAAAGCTCAAGATCACGTATATGGCATGTCTTAGGGTAGTGAGGTGAAGGAGTATGATAATATACTAGTATATCATAGTACAGGAAAATATGAGGTTGTAACTTTAAATGCATCATACATTGTGGTAGTTGCAGCCTCAGAGACGGATAGGTCTTCTATTAATTGCCTCATTCCGTCTTTTTATGTTTCACGGTCGGGAATTATTGCCTGGGTCAAAGACACCGACTGGAATTACCACTAGTCCGTGGTACTCTATATAGCCCGTTTGGTCAAACTTCTAAAATCAGCTTATTTTGAGAATGTTTTTCTCAAAAGTATTTTTGGTGAGAAGCGGTTTGTGTTTGCTAATTAATTTGAAAAGCACTTTTGAGCAGTAATTAGTGTTTGGCCAAGCTTTTGAAAACTGCTTCTAAGTGTATTTTTCTCAAAAGTGCTTCTCAGAAAAGTGCTTTTGGAGAGAAGCTACTTTTTTCTGCTTCTCCAAAACTGTTTCTGCTTCTCCTCAAAAGCACTTTTTTCCTTCCAAAAAACACCTCAATTTTTGGCCAAAAATGCTTTTGACTAAAAAAAGCACTTTTGGCCCAAAAAAAGCTTAGCCAAACAGGCTATCAGTCATGCTCACCGCAAAAGTCATTCACATGGTATATCAAGACTTATATATAGGAGGATTTTACATTATATTAAAAACTAACTCAAAAATTTCCGATAATATATGCCAATTAATATCTCGAACTACAATATAGAAATATCTGCTCAAAGTTTGAGGGTAGATATAAAAGAATTTTGAATTAAATATAGATACAAGATTAGCTTGAATATAGACTTAGCATTACATTTTATTTACCTAGAACAAAATCGAAATAATTGTTTTGATTTACATAGAAAATAACAAGAATGTTATTATCATATACTCTGAGAAGAATATAATTTTAGTACTAAAATTATACTACTGAATTTAGACGTAGTAGTCCTTGAATAAATTAGAATCATGCCGAAAAGCCATATTTAGACAGAGATAGGCATGTGGGAGTATAGAAAATTTAGCAAATACTTGTCCTAAGAGGGTTAATGATATAAGTAGGAACTCTCAATTAGTATAAGAACTGAAAGAAATATTAATAAACGTAGATGAATACATATCAGATAATGAAAGTATATACTCAGTAATTAGTACAGAATTAGCTGAACGAGTTGTGACAACTCTTCTGATTCAGAAAATGAAAGGTTCATAAATGAAAGAAGAATATATAGAAGATTTAAATTTAGAATATCTACATTTTAGTAATCTTATGAATATTTCATAAAAATTGCATAATTTCGAAAGAAATAAGGGATTAGGTAGTAATCCATGTTTCATATGTAAATGGTATCCTAGTAGAAAGGCTAAATGTAAACTATGTTTATTTAGAAGAACGTACAAGATGTATAGAAGATGTTTTGACCATAGATTTAACAACCAAAGTAGAAGTAGATAATAGTGAGAGTAGTCATACAACAAATCTAAGAGATTCAATATCAGAAAGTAGACTAAATAATTTGGAAAAGAGACTATTTAAGATTGAAAAGGATAAAGGAAAAAATAGAGGAAATACCAAAAACCACTGTAGATCAAGAACCCGTAAATACAGAGTATGATACACTTATATGTATCGAAGATAAGAAATTTAGTACAATAAAAGTTTTAGCAAGAATAAAAAAAGAAGATATTGAAATCGAAACTTTAGCTTTAGTAGATAAGGGATGCACGAAATGCATAATAATAAAATATAGTAGCAAAAAATTTAATAAAAATAACTAAACTAGAGTTTGCAGTGAGTATATATATATATATATATATATATATATATATATATATATATATATATATATATATACGCGCTTTATCTACATAGTGATTAACTGATTATAAATATTATGGGTTCCATCCATTTGCATTGCTAACTCTAGTTTAGCTAGTGTTTCTTTTATTATTTTTTTTCTAGATTTGTCTTTACTGTTCAAATTATTAGTAGAGTATTAATTAAGTAAGGTGTTTAAGGAGAGAAAATGGTATCTTAGACAAATAATTTATGATTAAAGCTATTAAATTTCTTTTTAAGGAGTGCGCAAAAACTTGAAAATTAGATAATACAGACCGAAGGGAGCAAATTTTCTTTTAGGGTCTGTTTGGAAAGCCGTCATTTAATTGTAATTGGTATAATTACTAGGGTAGTAATTACACAACCTAGTAATTACACAGTATTGTAATTACGTCGACCTTTTTGTTTGTCATAATGTAACTACAGAGTAATTACAAGTATATTGTTTGGTTGCACAAGTGTAATTACACAGTTAAATCAAATTTTAAATATAAATTTAATTATTAAAAATTAAAAGTTAAGATTTAACAAATATATGTCTTTACAAATAATATTAAATTTGACATTTATGATAGATATTGTTTCTTGAAAATATATTAATTACTACTCATATATTTGTAAATAATATTGCAAAAGTACTTGATATAGATTTTTCTAATTAATAATATTTTATTTTAGTCAATTATAAAAATTAAGAGTACATATTTGGTAAGAACATCATGGACTGCATGCTTGATAAAATAATTAATATTTATAAATATAATATCATAACATTACTCAAATATTTTACGAAAAAATAATCTATCAATTCTAACTGAAAATAATGGCATACAATCTGAATTAATAAGTGAATACTACTAAAGCAAATAAAATAGAAGCGAAAATGCAACATAAATTTAAAAAAAAAACATAATACTCTTATATAAAATTACAACATAACATAAAATAAGTTTTAACATAATTTAAGTAACTATAATTCAAAAAAATAAAAAGAAAAACACAAGTCTATAACCTCATTCAACAATGAGATCCTACTTTAATGACATCACACATTATATGCTAAGTTTATTAATGATTTATTATTTTTAATACTAGAAATAGTTTCAAAACTAGAGTAATAGCAACTACAAGGAAGCACAAAAAATAAAGGTTGAAAAATGAGAATATTAAATAAATATTAAAAAGTAATCTATCATTTTTATAGCTAAGTTTCCATATAATGTCATCCAATAACAAAGTTCAACTCTAATGATATCACTCATTATAAGTCAAGTTTGTGGATGACTTGTTCTTTCTAAGATTACTAGTTATAATTTTTTAGAAAAATTAGAAAAATAACATAGCTAAGTGTAATTAAAAAATTAAAAAATAATTAAGAAAGAAATATAATATGAGAAATTATGTAGCAACACGTAAAGTAAATTTTAGTAATGAGAGACAAAGAAATAAAAATACATAATGTAAAAAAATATATTTGAAAAAAAACGAATTTAAAAAAAAATTAAAAAATTTAAAACTAAAAAAAAGAATAGAAATAAAAAGTAAATTAAAAAGAAAAGAAAAGAGATTCAAAAAAGTAACGTCGTAATCACATCATGTAATTACCACCAATTTTTAGTTCTCCTTGAATTGTAGAGTGCAATTACATCCCCTCAATTACATCCAATTACATATTGACCAAGTAATTGCTTTATGACAAACATGTCAAAACTGTATAAGTACACTCAATTACATCAAAATCCAATTATAGGGTGGCTTTCCAGACTTGTCTTTAAGTGACCAAACATATATGACTTTGTGGAGGAACCAAGTAGGACAGTTATATATATGTATTTTGGGTACCGGACTGATGAAATACTAATCGATCATCCATTTGATATTGCGATTGTCTATAGTTTCCCGATAAAAAGCAAAATATACCACGTTATTTCTTTTTATTTGTTTATGTTTTGATAGACAGAATTATCCGATACTTATGCTGATAACGAGGTAGCAAATATTTAATGAATTTAGTGGAAGTGACTACAAGATGGTCATCATTGTTAATTAAAAAAAAAAAGGGTCTCCCGCTAAAAGTAAGATGGTAAGTAGGGAACTCATTCTTTTTTCTCAAATTATATCGTCTCAACTACATTTGAAGCAATTTATAGTATGTCTGTACTGTAACTTTGAGTAATTAATTTATATGAGAAAGCATTTTGAGCCACATACCCAAGTTAAGATCCAAAGTTTGAAAGCAGGAATGCCTTATGAATTTCATTGACACTATTCATATCAGAACATAAGAGCAGCTTGAGAAACTAGAGTCTCTTTAGTGTAGCTAATTTAAATTAGACAAAAGAAATCACAAATAAAAGATTCTCTTTTGTAGTGTCAATTCATATTGCAAAGAATTAAATCAATCACTCGTACAGATGTGGGATATTTTGCTTACATACAAGACAAAATTAGAAATAGAAGTAAAACAATAGTACAACAAATTGCATTTTTTGAATGAATTTCAACATTGTTTGACTGAAAGATTCAGCTATGTATTAAAAAAAGACCTTTCAAATTATACATGAAAAAGATTTTATGTGGGATTCAGTGCTTACATTCGACTGGCAGGTAAAGACCCCAATCCCTTGGCAATCTCTCTTAGAGAAAATTTCTGAATCTTCCCAGTTGCTGTTTTTGGAAGTTCATCCATGAAAATTACAGTCTTTGGTATCATATAATGTGGCAATCTTTCCCTACAAAAGTCTACAATTTCTTTCTCCTTAGGCTTTTGTTTTACCTCCATTTTCAAACTCAAAAAAGCACAAGGCGTTTCACCCCAAAGTTCATCTGGCCTTGCCACAACTGCTGCCTCATTGACATAAGTGTTCGAATAAAGCACTGATTCTACTTCCACGCTGCTCACATTCTCACCTCCACTAATAATAATATCTTTTGACCTGTCCTTAATTTCTAAGTACCCATCAGGGTGCATTACTGCTACATCCCCTGTATAAAGCCAGTCATTTTTCATGCATTTTGAGGTAGCTTCTTGATTTTTTAAATAACCCAACATTATGCATCCACCCCTTAATACAATTTCCCCCATTGTTAATCCATCTCTCTTCACACTCACTCCAGATTCTGGATCCACTACGTCCACTTCTGTCATTCCTAAGCTCCTAATTCCTTGTCTCGACTTCAATTTTGCCTTCATATTTGCGTTTAATTTGTTCCACTTGGGCTTCCAAATACATGACACAACCACCCCTGCCACCTCCGTCATCCCATACCCGTGATTCACGACGAATCCCAACGATTCAACTTGGAGAACTACCGTGGCAGGGGGAGGAGCGCCACCAGTACGAAAGTGTACTGGATTTTTTAAGGGCTTAGCACAAGGTGAATTGGCTAACATGGTAAGTACCACGGGTGCACCGCACATATGTGTGACATTGTGTTTATTTATGGCATGAAACACAACATTAGCGTCAAATTTTCGAAGACAAATGTTGGTCCCACCAACTACAGCCATACCCCATGTGTAACTCCATCCATTGGAATGGAACATTGGCAGTGTCCATAGATAAACTGGCTGACTTGGTACGTACCAATCGATTAAAGAATCAACAGTGATAATAAAAAGAGATCGATGAGAATGTACCACTCCTTTGGGCGAAGATGTTGTACCAGAAGTGTAGTTCAATGTCATGGGGTCCCAATCATTTTCAGGCCGAACCCAAATGAAGTTGGAATCCCCCTTCACCACCATTGACTCATAAGTACATTCATGAAAATTCAAGATTCTTGAAAATGAAACGGAGTTTTCATCTTCTATAAGGACTAGAATTGGAGGGTTCACGTTAGATGGGAACAATGAAATTGAATCAAGTGCCAAAGAATATAGTTGGTAATCAACAAAGAGAAGCTTGGATTCACTATGTTGGAGCAGAACAGAGGTGGTCTTGGCGTCGAGGCGAGTGTTGATGTTGTTTAGGACAGCACCAGCCATTGGGACAGCGAATTGAAGCTCGAGTGTTTGTGGGATATTTGGAGCCAAAACAGAAACAACTTGGCCTTTTTTTATGCCAATGAGGGAAGAAATTGAGGAAGCGACGCGTAGGCATCGGGCAAATGTTTCGGACCAAGTGTAAGTAGTGGAGTTATAGACAATAGAAGTACTTTCCCCATAAGCAATAGCAGCTCTTTCCAAAAATGTTAATGGAGTAAGTGGACATGAATTTACAGAGCTTGGTTTCAATTGATCCATATATCTATGTTACTACTATATAGAGCTGTCTCTTTCTTCTACAAGCTCTGGTTCTGGTACGTTGCCAGATTGAGTAGTGCAATGTAAGTTGAGAGGTTTTTGCTTTAATACTGATGAGGAATGGGGATAGATTTGGCATGAGTGAGCATGATCCTGATACAGTCATACAGATGGATAAAGGGTGCTTAGATCCAATAATTGACTGGAAATAAGTTACTATAAATAAATAAACGTAAATGAATTGGACAAGGATAGATTTTAGTAATTTAGTGTTATGGGGCTTTTAAGGCTGTCTTTATAGGTCGAAATTTATTGCTGTGGCGAGAGTTTAGTTGAGGTAGAGGATCGACCTTTAGTTTCATTGCTGGTGGATCTCATAAATTCTCACTTGTACTTCCATGCAAGGTGGTCTTTCTTTTCCTTTTTTTCTTTTAATGTATATTTCTTTCTATTTCTGTGTGGATACACAATCTGAGAGGGAGAAGTGCAAATGAACCCCACTCTATGTGTGGGGAGAACTTCCAGCATTGTCAGAATTATCAACTCACTGTACACTAGCTATGTGTTACATGGAAGACATTAAAGAAAATGAAAATATCACAGATATATATATATATATATATATATATATATATATATATATATATATATATATATATATATATATATATATATAATCCAAAAAGTACCTTCTCACCAATATAATTTGTATGTTATAAACTTTAGTGTAGTGTTGTTTCTAGGTAAGTACTTTTTGGTGTAAGATTAAATTCTCACCATACTCTTAATTCAATGTCCTTTCTCTACTGGTGGTTCTCCACAAAAAATTTAAAAAAAGGTTTTAAAAAAATGGAAAAGGTGCAACTTATTTTCTGAAAACCACGCCTTCCAACAAATATTTAGCACCTAAAAAAAGTTTAGTTCCACCTCTGAGAGTAAAGTTTTCACTATATTGAGAGTGCTTTTGAAATTTGCTAGAAGAAACTTTGCAATGAATTAACGCATGAAGTGCATCAAGTACTACTACTGGAAGTCAAGATTCTGATGGCAAGTATCTCTTAAATTAATCTTCAGCGACACTGAATCGCACGTTCATCCTAACTAAGAGGAAGATAACCTATGTGCAATGTGCATCAACTCTTCGATCAGAAAAGATATGAAGATCAAAATTGAAACCATGTATGTTGTAACATCACCATCTTCAATCCTAAGTTGTATTTGGAGAGTCTTGAAACTTTTCTTTGGGGCACTATGTAACGATCCGGCCGGTCGTTTTGAGTGTTATGGCCCCGTTCCCCCTTTTATTGCTTCTTTTATGATCATTCTTGTTATGTGACTTGCCGGGGTGGTTGGTTTGGTTCCGGGGATATTTCATAATGAATTGGGACACTTAGTCCCTAGGTTGGAAGCTTAAGTTGAAAGAGTTGACCGGATGTTGACTTATATGTAAATGACTCCAGAAAAGAGTTTTGATGGTTCCGATAGCTCCGTAGGGTGATTTTGGACTTAGGAGTGTGTCCGGATATTGATTTGGAGGTCCGAAGATGATTTAGGCTTGAATTGGTGAAAGTTGGAAGAATTGAAGTTTGGAGAGTCAGGAGGTTTTATCGAGGGTCGACTTTGTAGTTACCAGGCTTGGGTTTTGGTTTCGGAAGTTGTAATTGGTTCATTGTATCATTTATTACTTTTGTGCAAAATTTGAGGTCAATCGGAGTTGATTTGATAGGTTTCGACATCAATTGTAGAAGTTGGAAGTTCATTAGTTTCAATAGGCTTGAATTGGGGTATGATTCCTGTTTTGATGTTGTTTGATATGATTTGAGGCCTCGACTAAGTTCGTATCATGTGTTTAGGATGTGCTGGTGTGTTGGACGGGGTCCCGAGGGCCTCGGGGGGATTAGAATGGAAATCAGATTGGGAATTGGACTTTGTGTAATTGCTGTAGGCTGTTCTGGTGTAACCGCACCTGCGAGGTTTTGGCCGCAGGTGCGGGGCCGCAAAAGCACCTAAGGGAGTCGTAGGTGCGGTCCAGCGTGTGTTGGGCAATGGTCCCATGTGCAATGGAATTTCCACATCTACGAGCCCGCGATGCAACAGAGTCTCCGCAGATGCAGATTTCGGTAAGAGGGGCTATCTTCGCAGAAGCGGGCGATTGGGCGCAGAAGCGCTTCCGCAGATACAGAATTGGGAGCGCAGGTGCTGAGTAGGAGGGCTTAAGTGAATTTCGCAAGTGCGGAGTTTCCACTGCAAAAGCGGTTCCACAGATGAGAATTTTTGGCCGCAGAAGCGAAATGCCTGGGCAGTGTATATATTCAAAGAGTTCCGAGATTTTATTCATTTTCGGACCTTAGGAGCTCGGGTTAAGACAATTTTTAAAGGGATTTTACTAGATTTCAAGAGGTAAGTCACTTTTGATTAAGTTTATTCATAAATATTGAATACCGATTGAATTTCCTACCAAGATTATGTATTTTTAAGGTGGAATTTGGGAGTTTTGGATTAGGGATTGGAGAGTAAGATTTAGAGATTTGAATGACGATTTGGAGTTGCAATTTGGTAATTCTAGTATGATGGGGCTCATGGTTGAATGGGCGTTCGGATTTTGTAACTTTTGGTGAATTCTCAGACGTGGTTGAATTTTTGACTTGTATTAAAGAACTTAGCATTATCATATAGAATTGATTCCTATAGCTTGTGTTGATTATATCGAGTTGTTCGTGGCTAGATTCGAGGCGTTTGGGGCCGATTCGCGAGGCAAGGGCTTATTGGAGTAGAGATTTGCACAGTTTGAGGTAAGTAACACTTCTAGTAACACTTCTAAACTTGGTTCTTGGGGTATGAATCCTTGAAATACGTGTTATGTGGTTGGTGTTGAGGTGACACGCATACTAGGTGACGGGCATGTGGGCGTTCACTGTAGTAATTGTGACCCATTCGATTCCTTGGTACTGTGTAGTCATCAAACCTTATAGCTATTCATGTGACCCCAGTGTGTTAGAGTAATCGAGCTACAATTCATGCTAGAAAACATGTTTAAGCTATGTTTATCATGTTGAGACCATTGGGTCCTTTCTGCTGTTGAATTATTTGCTTAAGTGGATATTTTGTACTCAATCATATCCATCATTGCATATCATATCTTAATCTCTGTTACTATTTATTGCCGTATAATATACCATTGTTTGGGCTGATTTGGCATTAGATTTGAGAGCCTTAGAGACTAGAGAGACAGATGACTAAGTTGGGGCTTGAGAGCTGTGATGTGAGAGATGTTGTGGATTGGGCTACACGCCGCAGCAAGCCTTCTTGGCTTTATATATATATTATTATTATATGGATCGGGTTGCACATCGTAGCATTCCTTTTAGGCTTTATTATTATGGGATTGGGCTGCAAGCCGCAGCAAGTCAGATTGGCTTTATATTAGCGCTTGGGCAAGATCCTCCCATTTGGAGTCTAACATACCAGTAGTGAGCGCAGGTACCGTACAACACTGAGTGACTGTTTGTGATGAGTGAGAGTTGATACAGTCGGACTGAGTACTTTAAAAGTGGAAGTACGTGAGGTTATCATTATGATGGATTAAATGTGACAAGTATATTTGACATGTAGATATAGAGATGTGACATTGCTCATATCAGTCATACTTGGCATATTTCATCTGTGTTGAAGTTGAAGCATGTGTATACCCCTGTACTGTGTACCACCTGATTTTGAGCTTCTCTGAGATATTACTGTCATATTTCCTGTCATAGTTCCTGTCATATCTATACCATTGAATTTTGGATTTGGACTATACCTTTGTTTGAGCTCGTCACTGCTTTCAGCCCAAGGTTAGTCTTGTTACTTAATGAGTACATTGGTCCGTTGTACTCATACTACACTCTACACTTTGTGTGCAGATCCAGGTACTTCTTGGCACGGAGGTTGCTAGTGTTGGGAGCTTATTCAGTTCGGAGACTATTGAGATAGCTGCCTTAGCGTCCACAGACCTTGACTCTCCTCCTTTTTCTTTTAGTTTTATTTATACTGTTCTACCTTACTAGATAGTGTTTCACTAGTCAGATCATGTTATTTTTTAGATGTTCATGTACTCAGTGACACCCGAATTTTGGGGAATTTTATATTAAGTTACGGTGTTTTCTTCCAATTATTATGAGATATTTATTATTTAAGCCTATTTCAGTATGTTTTTAATTAAAGAAGCCTGTTATTTGTGAGTTGCTGGCTTTCCTAGTATCGCGATAGGCACCACATGGCATATGTGTTTTGGGTTATGACAAGTTGGTATCAGAGCCTAGGTTACTTAGGTCTCACAAGTCATGAGCAGGTTTAGCAGAGTCTTGCGGATTAGTATGGAGACGTCTGTACTTATCTTTGAGAGGCTGCCGAATCCTTAAGAAAACTTTGCATTCTTGTAATCTTGTCGTGCAAATTTGTTGATTCCGGAAAGTAAACTTCTGTTATTCTATTCTCTGACAGATGGTGAGAACACGTGCTACCGGACCGGGTGGACGACCACTAGTACCACTAGAGGGCCACGAGAAGCCGGGGCCGCGACAAAGGCCGAGGTCCAGCTCGTACCGCAGCTAGAGCAGCATCTGTAGATCAGCCAGGTTCTCCAGCGCAGGAGCAGATTCCAGATGTGGTTGAGTCGGTGGGACCAGCTCAGGCACCAGGTGTGCCCATTGTGATTCTAGGCCTTCAGGGGGCTTTGGCCCAGATATTGACTGTTTTCACTAGCCTTGATCAAGCGGCATGAGTTTCGGCCAGGCCAGCCGCTTCTAAGGGCAGGGGAGGTGCACAGACTCCCGCCGCCCGTAATCTAGAGCAGGTGGTGCAGGGACTTCAGACATCAGGGGGTACTACCAGCCTAGTCGGTTGCAGTCGCTCAGGCCTAGGTGGGTCCTCTGATGAGTGACGAGGAGTAGAAGAGGCTAGAGAGGTTTGGGAGGCTCAGGCCTCCATCATTCAGTGGGATCGAGTCAGAGGATGCTCAGAACTCTTGGATAGGTGCCAGTAAAATCTTCGCACGATGGGTATTTTGGAGACTAGCAGGGTCTCATTTACTACTTCTGAGCTGTAGGGGCAACCTTCAGTTGCTGGGATGCCTATGAGCAGAGCAGGCCGGCCGGTGCTGCACCATATACATGGCACAAGTTCTCCATTCTCTTCTTGGAGAAATTTGTGCCATAGACCCGCAGAGAGGAGTTACATAGGGAGTTTGAGTAGCTACGCCAGGGGGGTATGTCAGTGACCCAGTATGAGATGAGATTTTCCGAGTTGGCTCATCACGCGATCTGGTTGGTTCCCACAGAGAGGTAGATGATTAGGAGGTTCATTGATGGCCTCAAATATGGACTGAGCTTTGTTATGGCTCGAGAGATTGCATCTGGTGCTATGTTAGATGAGGTGGTTGACATTGCTAGGTTAGAGCTGGTCCATAATCATGAGTGTGAGGAGAGGGAGGCCAAGAGTCCTCGTGGTTTGGGTGGCTTCCGCGGTGCTTCTTCTGGAGGGAAGTCCTACCACAGCAGGGGTCGTCCTTATAGACCCGCTCAGATGGCTCGTCCGGTACATCGTGGTGCATTATCTAGCCATGGTTCATACAGTGCTCATCCGGGCCAGTCATCTCTCAATACTCTCTCAACTTGGAGTTTGTCTCGTGCTCCATGTGTTTAGGGTTCGTCTATGCCGGGTTCTTCTAGCAGTTATTCTATTTCCCAAGGTTCGATTCAGTCCCCACCACCATTGACGGATCAGAGTTGCTAAGATTGTGGGGAGTTTGGACATGTGAGGAGGTATTGTCCCTTTCTCTTGAGAGGTCCAGTTCAGTAGAGGGGTCAGGTTATGACATCCGCACCAATTACTTCACCACCCGCTCAACTAGCTCGGGGTGGAGCTTAGGCAGCAAGAGATTGCTCTAGAGGGGGAGGCCGATCAGGTGGCGGTCAGGCTTGATTCTATGCTATCCCTGCCAGGCCATAGTCCATTACTTTAGACGCAGTGATCACAGGTATTGTTTCAGTATGCCACAGGGATGCTTCCACATTATTTGTCCATGGTTCTACTTAGTCATATCATCTTATTTTACTCGTTATCTAGATATGCCCCGTGAGTCCTTAGTTTCACCTGTTAATGTATCTATGCCGGTGGGCGATACTATTGTTGTGGACCGTGTGTACCGATCGTGTGTGGTGACCATTGGAGAGTTGGAGTCAAAAGTTGATATTTTATTGTTAGTATGGTTGACTTCGATGTGATTCTAGATATGGATTGTCTATCTCCATGTCATGCTATTCTGGATTGTCTTGCTATGACCATGATGTTGGAGATACCAGGTCTGCCGAGGATCGAGTGGAGAGGTTCTCTAGATTATGTTCCTAGCAGGGTGATTTCATATATGAAGGCCCAATGGATGGTTGGGAAGGGGTGTTTGTCATATTTGGACTTTGTGAGGGATGTTAGTGTTGATTCTCCTACCATTGATTCTGTTCCAGTAGCGGGAGACTTTCCGGATATATTTCCTGCAGACTTGCTGGGCATGCCACCCGACTGGGATATTGACTTTGGTATTGACCTGGTGCCGGTCACTCAGCCCATTTTTATTCCTTTGTATCATATGTGACCACCAGAATTGAAGGAATTAAAAGAGCAACTTCAGGAGCTTCTTGGTAAGAGGTTCATTAGGCCTAGTGTATCGCCCTGGGGTGCAGCGGTTCTGTTTGTGAAGAAGAAGGATAATACTATGCGTATGTGCATTGACTACAAGCAGTTGAACAAAGTTACAATTAAGAACAAGTATCCTTTGCCGCACATTGATGACTTATTTGACCAGCTTCAGGGAGCTAGAGTGTTCTCTAAGATTGATTTGAGGTTTGGGTATCACCAGTTGAAGATTCGGTACTCGGATATTCTAAAGACGGCATTGAGGACCCGTTATGGTCAGTATGAGTTCATTGTGATGTATTTTGCGCTGACCAACGCCCCAACAACATTCATGCATCTGATGGACTGTGTATTCTAGCCATATCATGATTCGCTTGTCATAGTATTCGGTGATGATATCCATGTGTACTCAGGTAGCAGGAGGATCATGCACATCATTTTAGGATTGTACTATAGAGGTTGAGGGAGGAGAAGCTTTATGCCATATTCTCCAAGTGTGAGGTTTGGCTCAGTTCGGTAGAGTTCTTGGGGCACATGGTGTCCAGTGAGGGGATTAAGGTGGATCCAAAGAAGATAGAGGCGGTACAGAGTTGGCCCAGAATGTCTTCAGCTATTGAGATTCAGAGTTTTCTCGGCTTGGCTAGATATTATCATTGCTTTGTGGAGGGTTTCTCGTCCATTGCAGCGCCTTTGACCAGGTTGACCCAGAAGGGTGCGCCATTCTGGTGGTCGGATGAGTGTGAGCAAAGCTTTCAGAAGCTCAAGACCGCCTTGACCACAGCTCTAGTTCTAGTTTTGCCTTCAGCATCGGGTTCTTATACAGTCTATTGTGATGCTTCTCGAATTGGTGTTGGGTGTGTCTTGATGCAGGAGGGTAGAGTGATTACTTATGCTTTATGCCAGTTGAAGCCTCATAAGAAGAACTACCATGTTCATTATTTGGAGTAAGCAACCATCGTTCATGCATTGAAGATTTGGAGGCATTATCTCTACGGTGTGTCTTGCGAGGTATTTACAGATCATCGGAGCCTTCAGCACTTGTTCAAGCAAAAGTATCTTAATTTGAGGCAACATAGATGGTTAGAGCTTCTAAAGGACTATGATATCACCATTTTGTATTATCCCGGAAAGGCCAATGTGGTGGCCGATGCCCTAAGTAGGAAGGCAGTAAGTATGGGTAGCCTTGTATTTATTCTTGTTGGTGAGAGACCGCTTGCATTGGATGTTCAGGCCTTGGACAATCAGTTCGTGAGGTTGGATATTTCGGAGCTCAGTCGGGTTCTAGCTTGGGTGGTTTCTCGGTCCTCCTTATATGATCGCATCAGAGAGCGCCAGTATAATGACCCCTATTTGCTTGTCCTTTTGGACACAGTTCAGCACAATGATGCCAAGGAGGTTACCATCGGGGATGATGGGGTGTTACAGATGCAGGGTCGAATTTGTGTGCCAGATGTAGATGGGCTACGTGAGTTGACTCTTGAGGAGGCCCACAGTTCATGGTATTCCATTCATCGTGGTGCCGCAAAGATGTATCAGGACTTGGGGAAACACTATTGGTGAAGGAGGATGAAGAAATATATAGGAGGTTTGTAGCTAGGTGCCTAAATATTCAGTAGGTGAAGTACGAGCATCAGAGACTGGGCGGTTTGCTTCGGAGGCTCGAGATTCTGGATTGTAAATGAGAGCGTATCACCACGGACTTTGTAGTTGGGCTCCCATAGACATCGAGGAGGTTTGATGCCATTTGGGTGATTATGGATCGGTTGACCCAGTCCGTGCATTTCATTCCACTTGGGACTATCTATTCTTAAGAGCGGTTGGATGAGATCTATATCCGTGAGATTGTTCGCCTTCACGGTGTGCTGGTGTCCATCATTTTGCGCACACATTTTACATCGTAGTTATGGAGAGCAGTGCAGTGAGAGTTAGGCACACGGGTTGAGTTGAGTACAATATTCCACCCTCAGATGGGCGAACAATTCGCGCTATTCAGATATTGGAGGATATGCTACATGCTTACATCATGAATTTTGGGGGTTCTTGGGATCTGTTCTTGTGGCTTGCAGAGTTTACGTACAACAATACCTACCAATCGAGCATTTAGATGGCTCCTTATGAGACTTTGTATAGGAGACAGTGTCGGTCTCCAGTGGGTTGGTCTGAGCCGGGTGAGGCTAGGCTATTGGGTACTGACTTGGTTCAGGATGCTTTGGACAAGGTTAAGTTGATTCTGGATAGGCTTCACATCACGGAGTCTAGACAGAAGAGCTACGCTGATAAGAAGGTTCGTGATGTTGCTTACATGGTGGGGAGAAGGTACTGCTCAGAGTTTCGCTCATGAAAGGTGTTATGAGGTTGGGGAAGAAGGGCAAGTTAAGCCCTCGGTATATTGGGCCTTTTGAGATACTTGAGATGTTTTAAAAGGTGGCTTACAAGCTTGCATTGCCGCCTAGTCTATCGAGTTCATCCAGTGTTTCATGTTTCCATGCTCCGAAAGTGTGTCGGCAATCCGTCTCATGTTTTGGACTTTAGCACGGTTCAGTTTGATGGTGATTTGACTTATGATGTGGAGCCGGTGGCCATTTTGGATCGGCAGGTTTGAAAGTTGAGGTCAAACAACATAGCTACAGTGAAAGTGCAGTAGAAAGGTCAGCCAGTCGAGGAGGCTATTTGGGAGACCGAGCGGGAGATGCATAGCAGATATCCAAGCCTATTTGAGACTCCAGGTATGATTCTAGACATGTTCGAGGACGAACATTTGTTTAAGAGGGGGAGAATGTTATGACCCGGACAATCGTTTAGATTATTATGGCCCCGTTCCCCCGTTCCCCCGTAGGGTGATTTTGGCTTGAATTGGTGAAAGTTGGAAGAATTGAAGTTTCGAGAGTCGGGAGGTTTGATCGTGGGTTGACTTTGTAGTTACCGGTCTCGAATTTTGATTTCAAAAGTTGGAATAGGTTTGTTGTGTCATCTATGACTTTTGTGCAAAATTTAAGGTCAATCGGAATTGATTTGATAGGTTTCGACATCGATTGTAGAAATTGGAAGTTCATTAGTTTCAATAGGCTTGAATTGAGGTACGATTCATGTTTTGATGTTGTTTCGATTTCGTATCATGTTTTGAGATGTGTTGGTATGTTGGATGGGATCTTGTGGAGGAGGGAGGGGGAGAGGGGAGGGGGGAGGGGAGGGGAGGGGGGCTTCGGGGGTGATTCAAATGGAAATCGGATTGGGAATTGGACTTGTGTAATTGCTGTAGGCCGTTCTGGTGTGACCGCACCTGCAAGGTTTTGGCTGCTGGTGTGGAGCCGCAGAAACGGCTAAGGGGGTCGCAGGTGCGGTCCAGCGTGTGTTGGGCAGTGGTCGCAGGTGCGATGGATTTTCCGCATCTGTGAACCCGCAGATAGACAGGGTCTCCGAAGATACAAACTTTTCTAGGAGTGGCTGGCTTCGCAAAAGCGGGCGATTGGGCGTAGATGCAGAATTGGGAACGCAAACTGCGGAGCAGAAGGGCTTAAGTGAATTCCACAGGTGCTGAGTTTTCACCACAAAAGCGGTTCCGCAAATGCAGATTTTTGGCCGCAGAAGCGAAAGGCCTGAGCAGTGTATATATTCGAAGGTTCCGAGATTTTATTCATTTTTTGACTTTGGAGCTCAGATTAATTTTATTTGTGAAGGGGATTTCAATAGATTTCAAGAGGTAAGTCACTTTTGATTAGTTTTATTCATTAATATTGAATACCCATTGAATTTTCCACCTAGTTTATATCTTTTTAAAGTGAAATTTTTGGAGTTTTGGACTAGGGATTGGAGAGTAAGATTTGAGGATTTGCGTGACGATTTGGTGTCAGAATTTGGTAGTTTTGGTATGGTTGAACTCGTGGTTAAATAGGTATTCAGGTGTTGTAACATTTATTGGATTCGAAGACGTGGGCCCGGGGTTGACTTTTTGACGTTTATTAAAGAATATAGCTATATCATATGGAATTGATTCCTATAGCTAATGTTGATTATATCGAGTTGTTTGTGGCTAGATTCAAGGCATTTGGAGGCTGATCGCCAGGCAAGGTCTTATTAGAGTAGATATTTGCACGGTTTAAGGTAAGTAACACTTCTAAACCTGGTTTTGAGTGTATGAATACCTGAAATACGTGTTATGTGGTTGGTGTTGAGGTGACACTCATGCTAGGTGGCAGGCGTGTGGGCGTTCGACGTAGTAATTGTGACCCAGTCGATTCCGTGGTACTGTGTAGTCATCAAACCTTGTTGCTATTCATATGACCCCTTTGTGTTAGAGCAATTGAGCTATAATTCGTGCTAGAAATTATGTTTAGGCTATATCGTTATCCTGTTGAGACCATTGGGGTCCTTTCTGCTGTTGAATTATTTGCTTAAGTGAAAATTTTGTACTCAGTCATATCATGTTTATCATATCTTAGTCTCTGTAACTATTTATTTGATTGCATATCATATCTTAGTCTCTGTAACTATTTATTGTCATATCATATATCATAGCTTGTGCTGATTTGGCATGAGATTTGAGAGCCTGAGAGACTGGAGAGACTGATGACTGAGTTGGGGCCTAAAAGCCGTGATGTGAGAGAGGTTGTGCATTGGGGTACACCCCGCAGCATGCCTTATTGGCTTTATATATATATAATTATTATATAGATCGGGCTACACGCCGCAACATGCATTTTAGTCTTTATTATTATGGGATCGGGCTGCACGCCGCAGCAAGACAGATTGGCTTTATATTAGCGCTTGGGCAAGATCCGCCCCTCCGGAGTCTAACATATCAGTAGTGAGCGCATGTATCGTACAACACTGAGTGACTGTCTGTGATGAGTGAGAGTTGAGACAGTCGGACTGAGTACTCTAAAAGTAGAAGTACGCGAGGTTATCATTGTGATGCATTACATGTGACATGTACATTTGACATGTAGATACTGAGATGTGACATTCCTCATATTAGTCATACTTGACATATTTCATCTGTGTTGAAGTTGAAGCATGTCTATACTCCCGTACTGTGTACCACCTGATTTTGAGCTTCTCTGAGATATTACTGTCATATTTCCTGTTATAGTTCCTGTCATACTTCTTTACATATCTATGCCGTTGAATATTGGATTTGGACTGTACCTTTTCTGAGCTCGCCACTACTTTCATCCCAAGGTTAGTCTTGTTACTTATTGAGTACATTGGTCGGTTTTACTCATACTATACTTTGCACTTCATGTGCAGATCCAGGTACTTTTGGGCAAGGAGGTTGCTAGTGTTGGAGCTTATTCAGTTTGGAGACTATCGAGGTAGCTGCCTTGCGTCCGAAGACCTTGACTCTCCTCCTTTTTCTTTTAGTTTTATTTATACTGTTCTACCTTCCTAGATAGTGTTTCATCAGTCAGACCGTGTTATTGTAAAGATGCTCATGTACTCAATGACACCCGGATTTTTGAGATTTTTGTATTGAATTGCGGTGTTTTCTTCCAGTTATTATGAGATTTTTATTATTTAAGCCTATTTTAGTATGTTTTAAATTAAAGATGCTTGTTATTCGTGAGTTGTCGGCTTTCCTAGTATCGCGATAGGCGCCATCACGGCATATGCATTTTTGGGTCATGATACTATTAGGATCTTTTTTATTTATACAATCAAGGGCGAATTTAGTGTTCAAGTGACGGGTTCGATTGAATAACTTCCACGCGGAGTAAAAATTTATATATAAAGATTTATTAAATTACAAAAATAGTAGATATAAATTCATAACTTAAAATTTATAATTGGTTCTATGCTAGAACCCTTGAAAGTTGAACCCCTAAGATTTAAATACTAAATCGTCTCTGTATAGCAGGTGGTATTTGGATCTAGCATGCGTGTACATGAACTAATGTAAAAAACTATGTACTATTTCCCACAAGGAAATGTATCATATAACTGTCCTTCGAATTTTAGAGGTGTCAGGTGTCTATGTTAGATATTCAATTTTCATAGGGTAAAGTTGACCTAAATTCTAACATGGGCCGCTCCTATCTTTGTTTCCTTCATTATTTCTCCTCTGTTTCAATTGTAATGTCAAGACAAATTCGTCGACGTTTGTCAAAGATTCATTCACTCACCACCGGTAGAATTAAATGAAAGCAGTATGTGCCTGAATCTTATGCATTAAATATTAAAATACGCAAATAGCTGAAAGCCCTATAATTTGGGCCCCTCCTCAATTGTAAATCAACCGATTCAGGGATTCATAAATCCATTCTTGAATCATATATTTTACTAGAAATACAGAGTTTTGTAGATTGATCTTAGATAAATTAAATATCAGAAACAGTTGAGTGAATCCCTTTATGAATGTTTGAGAGGATAAATTTCCGCATTACTTAAGAGTGATTACTCTTTTTTATAATTTTCATATATAATGGATCGAGTTGCTTTTCTCTACCTTGGATATATGGCCCATTAATCTATCTATCAATTCATCTATTGTGCGTGTACCTTGTCTACACGAGTAAAAGTTTTTGAAAAATTATATACATATTTTATTTAAAATTATGTTTGAATTATAAAATTAAAGTGTAAGTCCTGAAAATGAAGAATATTTAAATCAATAAGGGAAAATAGTTCCACAACGTTCTCAATCACGGTGAATATATTGTAATAGAGAAATATCACCTGTCAATAATATACAAAGACTAAATTATATTAATTTATCACGATTAAGTGATAAAAAAGGCAAAAATATATATTAATTAACTATGATTTAGTAATAATATTAAATATAAAGACATGTACCATAAAAATAATATGTGTTTTATTATTATAAAGCATATTATTTTTATGCTTAAGTACCAGATTTATAATGCTACGTAAAATGGGTAAATATTTACCCACACCGGGTGTTTACACCAAACTATATTAAGTCACTATGGGTAATTAATTTAATTAGATGAGAATGCACGTAATTTACCATGGTTAAGTGATTGAAGTCCATATGCAAGACACATGTCATATATCTATTGGTTTGGAATAAACACCCGGAGCGGGTAAGTTTTTACCCATAAAATAAAGTTCGTGTAGACATAAACTAATGTAGAATATATGAATAATACTGTTTTAAAACAAAGGGGATCCTTTCCTTATTTGAGGTAAATTGCCAGATGAATCCAAAATCCTAAATTTTAGGATCTAATTCAATAAGAAAAGATATAATAATTCAAATTTAGTTAATTTTAAAGTCCTTAATATTAGGAAAATAATTTAAATGGCTACTTTGTCTAATGTGAAATCTAATTTTAATGGGTAAAAGAGGCAAACGACATTTCGCTAAGGGCCTTCCTGCTTTTAAAATAGTATAGATATATCTTGTATAGGGTAAAATATGTTCATATTTAATGATCGCATAAGAAAGCGACATGTGGAGCCGAAGACAGAAGATAGTAGGGTCCAAAGGCAACTATCTCGTTTGATATCGGAGATAATAACATTCATAAAGGTAAAATAAATGTCTGCCACCCGGTAGTATTCAATGAAGAATATTCTATAGCATTAAGTGCATGGTCCGTTACAAAGAATATGATCTTCACTGCCTACTGTTACACATTCTTCAATGACCCTCATAATTGTTATTTAAGAGGGGCTTGATCCTATAACCTTGTTCCTTAGGTGCAGCTATAAAAAGTAAGCTCTACCATCATTGTGAAAGGACGAATTTTCTGAGAAACATACACTAGACTTTGTCCAAAGCTCAATAATATTTTACTTTCTTGCTTATTTATATTATTCTTACTGCCTTCGGAAGCTCTATTTCCGGGCTCAAGATCCCTGTCGTCTTATCATGATTTTAACGCGAAGCCTTACATTTTTGTCTAATTCATTTATCATTTTAGGACCAAATCGATTCACTTGTCTATAAACTACGTATAAATTCAACTGTACCATTTTACGGGTAAATATTTTGGCGCCCACCGTGGGGCTTAGACAGTTGGGTAATTGAGTTGATCTTTGCATTTATTACTAACTTGTTTAATTATTTGTTCTTAGCAAAAAATCGTAGAAAATGGCATATAACAGTGTCAACATCGCACACAATGTTGAGACCCAAGGAAATTAAGCTCTGCACGAGGATTCAATCAGTAATACCTGCAACGAGAGGGATGAGGCCATGCCGGTCCATGGTGGACGATATACACAACATGTTCGAGAGGCGACTCCTGGTGATGCTGAAGACGAACTCGTCATCAAAATAGTAAGGATCTTGAAAGAACAACAAAAGGCCATTATAGGCCATCACACACGACAAGATCGGGTCATGGTGGAGCTGAAGCAGGCGTTGTCGGCTTTGTCACACCTCCTTTTTCCTGAAAGGGATATAAGGGAGTTTTTCTAATTTAAGTGACATTAATCAAAATGGGATTATTTATTTAATCAGAGTCGCCACTTGGGATAATTTTATGGTGTCCCAAGTCACCGGTTTATTTAAAATCCCAAATTGAGGAAAATATGACCTCGTTTAAAGTCTACAAAACCAGAAAACTAGATAAGGAATTCTGTTATCCCGGGAGAAGTTGTTAGGCATTCTCGGGTTCCGTGGTTTTAGCACGATCTCTTAGCAATTTATACTTGGCTTATTTTTTCTAATTACTTATTTTAGGACCTATGTTTATTTTATCTTTTACCGCTACTAATCACTTGATAACCGTATTTAAGACGAGTTACGCGTACGTATACTCGTTTAGTTTTAGCGTGTCAAAAATCATGTCACGCGTACGTATACACAATTCCTAACACTTAGTCAATTTAAGAAAAAGGTTTGGTCAAAGTCGCGTGAACACGTACTTTGAATTTATTTGAGAAAATCGCAATCACGATAGTAATTTAAAAGTCGCGCCTAAAGCATTTCTACGAATATTTGATTAAGGCGTTTTATTTACTAAAATATTTGACCATGGTCACGCGAACGTATACCTTGGTTTATTTTAGCATCACAACTATGTCACGCATGTGTGTACATAATTATAATAGTTAGTTTAATTTAATATATACCCGAAGTTATGATTATGTCTCTAAGATAAGCATCATATGTCATGTAACTAGGTGTAAAGGTTCAATACTATGTGAGACATTTATTTGAATTAATTAGGCAGCTCACACATTAACTGCCCAATGGATCTACTATTAAAAGGCTTTGGACCTGATAAAGGCTGAGCCCAAAATGAATTTTGGCCCAAGACATGCATTGAACAACTAAATAAAATTAATCCAAGACAATTTGGGCCAGGTAATGACTGAGCCCAAATGACTCTGGCCCCATACATATGTTATCAAGCATTCAATCAACAAAGTGATTTTAATTCAAGAAGATTTAGGCCTAATGATGAGTCCAAATGACTCTGGCCCAATGGCCATTTTATGAATAGCTAAATGAAATTAATCAAGGATGATTTGGGCCTGGGAATGATGAGTCCAAAAGACTCTGGCCCAATACGTATTTGTTTGAAAGAGTTTGAAACCAACATTTGATAGAAATGATAAAATTTTACCTATATTTTATTTATCTTTTAAAACAGAAAACTAAAGGGGGAGGGG
>NC_031990.1:70327280-70344929 GCF_001879085.1 Nicotiana attenuata
GGGAGGGGTTTGGAACGAGTAAAGTAAACCAAAAATCTGGTTAAATTCGATAATTTTCTACTGATTTCCCAAGTTTATTTTCTTATATTATCACCGTGTTAAAATGATAAGTTTAAAAATTATTGTGTATTTGAAACTTTAAAGAGTAAATATTTTTAATCAAATTGTTTGCTTAGCTAACCGAAACCTAGGATACAATACCATGGACCCAATTGGTTTGGGCCTGAAACTGTATTAGGGCCTGCTATTCAGTTAGTTCATAAAAAATCAGTTTTCATGACCCAAAAAAAAACTAATGGAATTGGAGTTACGATTTTCAGTTGTAATGCTATTTTTGTTTCTACTATAACACACGATCGTATACATTTTTCATGAAGCTCTAAACAGATCTTTGCAATTTTCAGAAAATTTTAACGTAAAACTAATATAACTTAAATGGCCTAAACAGTGTGAATAACTAACTCCACATGAATTTACACATAATTTCCAACCAAACAACCAACTTGATTCATGCAATATTCAAACAAAACACAGATTTTTGATAATCAAACAGAGTCATAGCCATGATATGGCAAGCAATAACTTTACATTGTTAAAAAAATATCTTGATACTAGCAAGCAAACAAACAGATAAAGAAAATAAGTCTCTGAAACTTGAGTAAACAACAACAACAACAAGAATACCAAACAGAAAATCCAAAATAGCTTAAATTCAAACTCAGAAATCCCAGCAAAAGTATGAAACCAATTGGAGTTCTTTCCTTAAAAAAATGAAGGAAAAAGACTCCAAAAAAAGCAGTGCAGAGTCAGTGTATTTTCAAGGATATTTTCTGTGTGTTTTGCTTTTCACTGTGTCTAGGTCTATGTAGGTGTATTCAGATCTATTCAGGTGTATATAAAAATGTGTGTATGTGTAAAAAAATCTGTGTGTTTATAATAAAGAAAAAGTATGTTTATATAAAGTGAGGGAGTGAAAGTGATAAGGGTTAGGGTACCAAAAAGGAATCTGCCAGCATCCCTAAAATCAAGGAAAAGGCATCTTGTCCTTAACAGAAATGGATAGCTGTCCAAATTCTAGTACCCTTTTATCTCAGAAAATGGACAACTGTCCAATTTCTGGATATTTGGGATCTTATCCCTATCCTTTCGTACTCAGCATTGGGACAATTGTCCCCATTCTAAAAGTTTCTAGCAATTTCTGAAAGGTTTTAGAATTATAATTTCCAAAATTGACCCTTAAGGGTCTTCAAATTGCCTCAGAACCAGACTGGTTTTCGGCCTGAGTCAGGTGACTCTTAGCCTAAGGACTTTTGGCTCTTAAGCTTTTTAACAAAGCTATGGGCCTAGTGGAACGGTTCACTTCAGTGAGGCCAAGTTTTTAACCAACTAACCAGTAAAAAATAGTAAATAAAACAGCAATAATTAATTTAAATAAAATAACAGTAAACAAAATACAAACAGTAATACTGAAAGTAAACACGAACAATAATAACAATAAAACACATAATTATAAAAAGTAAAGAAAAAACAGGAAAACAGGAAAAGAAATTAAATCTAAAGAACTATTTTTTGGGATAAAAGATCTAGTTGTTAAAAACCCTCGTGCCAAGACACTCTCCTGGAATCTGAGATCCCGGGTGAGAGATCCTGGCACGAGGATTATTATACTAACTAGGTGAAGTTTTGAAAACGGGGGATCTAGCCGCCAAAAACCCTCATCCCAATACACCCATCTGGGATTTGAGATCCCTGATGGGAGATATTGGCACGAGGATTATACAGGCTAGATAGATTTTAGGGCTTTGAAAATCTCAGATCTAAGATCTAGAGTTTTCAGTAGGTTATTTTTAGGATCTATGGGTAGATTGGGGTTCTGGGGGTGTGGTGGTTGACTGGTAGGAGTTTAGGTGAGTTTAGGGTTTTGCCGCCGCCATAGGCGACTTCCGGCGGTGACTTTAGGGTTTCTGAATATTTAGGGATTAGATTTGAGATTTTTGGTGGGGTTTATTTGGGGATTTGGTTGGTAAGGTGAGCTTTAGGAGATGTAGGGGAGTGTATGGGGTAAGTTTGGGTGGTTTTGGGGTTCCGCCGCCGCCGTAGGCGATTTCCAGCGGCGGTGCATGGCGGGGCTCAGGTTTCTGGGGTTTCTGGATCTTAGATCCACTGATTTTGGTGGAGTTTTTGTGGATTTGGTTGGTAGGGTGAGGTAAAGGAGAAGAAGAGGAGTTGATTGATGTAGGTTTGAGGCTATTTGGTTAAGTCCGGCCGGCGGAGGTGATTTTCGGCCGGTAGTCATCGGTGGTTTGAGTGGCGGTGGATAGTGGTGCGATTTCCCGTGGGGTGAAGAGGCGGCAATGGTTTGTGGGCGGCTGAGAGAGAGAGAGAGAGAGAGAGAGAGAGAGTGGGGGAGCTTGAAATGAGGGGGGTAGGAGGTGTTAGGACATTTAAATATTAAAGGGTGGGTGAGGTCCGAACCGTTAGATCTATTGAAGATCAATGGCTAGGATTAATCGGCACCAAAACGGTGCCATTTTGTTTTACTGTGGGCTGGACCGGATTGGGGGAATTGGGCTTGGGTGTTTTGGGCTGGTGTTTGAGGTTTGGGCTAGTTTTAATAATTGGCCCAGTCAGCCAAGGTGTATTTACACCCATTTTCTTTAATTAATTTTAAGTCTAAATAATTTAAAATAAATCCTAAATTAGTACTAAATTATCTTAGGTTATAAAATCAACTGATTATCTATTTGTATTATTTTCATAATTAGTGAATCTAATTTTTTTTAAAAGAAAAATTACTTATTTTATTCACTAGAACTAAAAATGTTAAAACAAATAATTTTTTTTGTTTGTAATTTTCTTTTTAATAATATAATCAAATTATGTAATTAGGTATTAGATTCAATTAAGAACCTAATAATGCTTATGATGATGATTTAAATATTTTTTGTTATTTTTCATGATTTCAGAAATGCTAAAGATGCAACTAAATGCAAATAATTGCAAATAATTACCAAAAATTCTCTAAAATCTATAAAATTAAAAATAGTTAAGATAAATTTATTTATTGATTTTGTGGGAGTATTTTTTGTGAGGCAAAAATTGCGTGCTCACAGCTGCCCCTCTTTGCTCGGAAACATGAAGAGTTTTCGGGCAAAGATAAAGTGAGCAATCATGAATAATTTTTGCCCGTTTGATACTCCATGGCAAGCGTTCGAAAAAGTTTGACCAAACCTTGCTCCGGAGGGTACCTACATATCCTTGGCTATAAAGGAATCATGTAAGTGTAGTTCTAGAAGTTTTGGTAGCTGGGACTACTGGGAAGGTGTGATTTCACTGTTGTTACGGCTGCTGAGTTCCTTATTACACCAAAGTCAAAAATGAAAAAGACTAGCTAAGCCTATCAACTACGAGTCACAAGATTCCTATCTGTAAATCTTCTGAAGCTTGATCTTGAGTATTGGCTGGTTCTTCAATCAGACTCTGACCTGAATCCTGATGCTTGGTAGCTGCAAGTGCTGCTTCATTCTTCTTCAGCTTTTCGGATCAAGGCAGGACATGCAAAGCTTGTAACTTCAATCATGTCTTGAGCAATCCACTTCTTTTCCCCGCTTCTGCACTTTGGGTTCATTCCTGTTCTTTTTCTGCTTTTCTTTTGTTTTGGATTGAGACTTCTTCTTTTGGTTGTCTCGAAACTTGTGCCTCAAGGTAAAAACCAGCTCAGGCACAAAAACAAACGAAACGAATGAAATTTTTCTACCCCAATTTTCACTAGGAAAATTTCGTGAGTTATTTGTAACCAAAACTCTATACTACTTCATATTGAAAGCAACAAAAAATACGATTGTGTATCCTTGGGAAAAAGAGATTAGGGAGTGGAGACCATATGTCTAAAAGTAAAATCAACAAGGGATTGAAAATCCTATGTTGGAAAAATCACCAGGTTATGGTGATATCAACTAGGGAATGGCGACTCGATGTTGGAAAGTCATCAGGTTATGCTGGCATAAACTAGGGAGTGAGACCCTATGTTGGAAAATAATCAGGTTATGCTGGCATCAACTAGGAGTGGGACCCTATGTTAGAAAATCATTAGGTTATGCTGGCATCAATTAGGGAGTGAGACCCTATGTGGGAAAGTCATCAGGTTTGTTACGCCCCGCAGTATTACGTCGATGTTATGCTCTGCAGTAATATATATTGCGATGATGTTACGCTTAGCGGTATTAAGTTACGAGGATGTTGCACCCTGAAGTACTGTACGTTGAATTTGTCATAAGGTAATTGACATCTGTCCAAGTAAAAGATTATTTGGAGATCATAAGGATTATGTTATTTCACAAGTGATTAGTAAATTCATAAAGATGAAAGGGGGAGCAAGTCAAAGAAAATAAATTTTGTCCAAATTTGGCATCTTCGGGTAAAATACGGCCCGAGCTAAAATACCCAGTATTTATGGACTAGTACCATGCAAGGTACCATATGATCACGGTAGTATAACATATAAAATATAGATTAAGTATTTTAGTAATAAATAGAATTTTAAGTAATTTGGGATAATTTTTAAATTATGCAAGTAATTGGTTAATTATCGGGTAACGTGACATTACCCGGTTAACTAATAAGTGGATAAAATTAACAAGATCATACCAAAAAGGGACGTGGCAGCCCTTTCTTAGTTTTAAGGTGAGTCATAAACCACCTTTACATGTGTCAAGGCTAATTCACAAATGCCTTATCTAGTAAAGATTTTTATATAGAAAGAGGAACGGATTAAACAACATTTTTACATTTCTGATTTTGAACAAAAGAACGTGAGGGACCAGGGGACATTCCATTTCGTCCAAGAACTCTTAGCCAAAGAGTTCAAGTTCAACAATTGATTTAATCCATTCTGTTTTGCTCAAAACGTTGGAAGCAAAGCAGAACAAGTTCGTCCAAGTATGAATTTCGTCCACATTTCGCAGAAGCAGATCTGTTCGAATAATTTCTGGAACAGGTATGTTAAAGCTAAGCTTTTTTTTCATTTAGCATGATCTCGTCATTAATCAAGTTTGATAACGAGGCATAAAGAAAAATTCGTATTCCGAAATTTACATATATTTTGCTAGTCTCCCAAATTGTATATATTTTCCTAGTTTTGTAAATTACCATATTCTCCTTATGGGGAATTCATATTCAGTTGAGTATTTTCTTCTTCCAGTCAAGAGAGCAGAGAGTTTATATATATATATATATATATATATATAGTATTAAAAGTATTTTCATTACCATCGAGCTATAATCGATGGGCAGGCCCCTATTGCGCAAACCTCTGATCAGATGGTAAGTTATATACCGATCCTACTGTGACCGAGCGCTTATGAGCGAGCCCTGTTGGTCGAGATACAAAGCCTAGTATGGCCGAGCGCCTATGAGTGAGCCTACTACGGCAGAGAAATTATATATATACCGAGCCTACTGTGGCCAAGTGCTTATGAACGAGCCCAGTTGGTCGAGATACAGAGCCTAGTATGGACGAGCGCCTTTGAGCGACCCTACTTTGGCAGAGCAGATATATATATATATATATATATATACCGAGCCTTATTTTACTTACTATATTGAGAGAGTTGAGTCAGTATCAGCAGGTAAGCATATCTTCAGATTATCTTTGACTTCCAGCTTTTGGCAGTTATTATATTATCAGTTCAGTTTCAGCTTTCAGTATATTGTCTTACATACTCGGTATATTATTTCATACTGACGTCCCTTTTGCCTGGGGACGCTGCCTTTTATGCCCGCAGGTCCAGACAGACAGGTCGAGAGCCCTCCAAGTAGGCTATCAGGTCAGCGGAATATGTTGGTGCGCTCCATTTGCTTCGGAGTTGCGTGTTTCGTTAGTATGATTTAGACGTGTATTGTTTGGTATGACGGGACTTTGTCCCGACCTCTATGACATTTATGTACTTTTAGAGGCTTGTAGACATATGTCGTGTACGTGAAAGATTGTACGGCCTTGTCGGCCTATGTTTTGAATTTATAAATGATCATGTTGGCCTTTTAGGCCCGTATGTCACGTGTATATGATGATGTAATAATAAAGGCACGTTACGTTAGTACTCGGTTGAGTAAGGTACCGGGTGCCCGTCACGGCCCATCGGTTTGGGTCGTGACAAAAGTGGTAATACAGCAGTTATGTCCTAGGGAGTCTACAAGCCGTGTCTAGTAGAGTCTTATTTATGGGTTTGTCGTGCACCACACTTATAAGCAGGAGGCTACAGGGCATTTAAGATTGTCACTCTTTCTTTTTACTCTAGATCGTGTGGTAGAGCTCAGTCATAGGAATTCAAATTCCTAAATCCTATTCGTAATAAGACGATACCTATATCCGAAAGAAGGTTGGAAAGAGAGATTGTTGTGGAAAAGCTGAGTGGAATTGGATTTTTGTATAATGCCTACGATAAGTAAATGTGAGGTCTTTAGTAGATCATGGGTGTACTGAAAGGTGTAAGATTCCTGATAAGAATCCTTAAGGCAAGAATGTCTATCTATCTTTATGGTGAAAAACAGTGAGAGATTAAGAAGATAAATACAAGTTTCAACAAGCAAAAGAAGCAAGATGAAGAAGGGTACGAGGCGCCCAGTTAATAAAGGTTAACAATGTTTATAATTTAAGCAGAGGAACATAAGCTTTTTGAGTTATATTCAACAGTAACAAAGGTATGTACAATTGGTCACACCCATTTCAGTTAGGCCCTATGAGGGCTAACAGGTATAGTTAAGAGAAAGACGGGATATCAAGATACGGCCGGGGTTAGAGTAACCCAAAATGATGAATGGATTACTTGTGTTAGTTGACATTTTTGAAGGGTATAACAAATGTGCTAATAGGTCTTCTTGTGATACACCCAGATGGTGCACTCTAGAATATTACAATTAGATGAGAATACTAGCGTGATCAATAAATTCCAAAGATAGGCACTGAAAGCCTGGAAGGGATAAATATTACCTTAGTGTGACTCTCGTCCCTGGTAGAGAAAGGGGGTTGAGCAACTCGAAAAGCCGATGAATGAAGCAAGGAGAGATAAAAGCGAAAAAATATCTTGTTCGAATTTTCAGAATAAAGTGATAGACAGAAATGTTAGCAGGAAATAAGAAGAGATCTAATGAAGCATTACGAGTAAGATGTGATACATGGATGACAACGGTAGGTCAAAAAGATGATAGTATTATAGAATCTATAGTCAAATGAAGAGAGAGACGAGGGGAGATGGGCCTTAAGACAACAAAAGAATATAGGCCATACAGTCACGTCCTCATTTCGAGAATTAAGTTCGCGACTCTAACGTGATTAACAGAAGGGAAAGTTAGACCCCAGAGTAATAGAAATCAATATGGACTGGCGAACAAGATAAACTAAAAATGAATTAGGAACTGAGTGATTTGATAATAGTCAGCATCATAAGAATTCCAGATTGCGTTCCGACAATAATAGAATGGATAACAGAAGAAGATCCATGACGAATTCGGAGGATGGTCATTTAGGAAAACGCTTTCCTAAAGCAAGCAATGTGAGCAAAGTTAAGCTTAAGGGACTATATGTGCCAATTACACTAAGTGTCACCCTTGCGAGTAAGGAATTTCATCATCCTTGGTACAGAAGGATTGTCGCAAGGCGAGTAAGTATCATTGATGTTGAGAAACGGCGCCAAAGATGAAGAGGTAAACCATCTATAGGTAGATCCTCGTGGCTTCAGCTCTTAGTACACCCCTAAAGGGGGGAATATGGAGTAATGTGGCATTAAGTCAGAATTAAGTGGTTCTAGTGAATATGGAATGGTAAAGGAAGAATGCGATAAATGAAAGAGGAATGAGACGGCAATCCAAATCAAGGAGATGAAGTAAAGGTTCTTGCCCGAGCTGTTATTAATAAATAGGGATCCAGTGCGAGACGTAAGATAAGACAAAGGAAATAACCCAAGAAAGATTACAAGGAATATTGATATGAGAATGGGCTAACGAGTAGTTAGTAATTGGTCAGGAAGGTCCCGGTTATGGCTAAACAGGAGGTTACAGACGAGTCATCAGATCGTGTGAGATAAATATAGTAGAACCCAACATGGAGAGTTCCACCTCGAAGAATATCATTATAATACTTGAGATATATTCAAACAAGAGTCGGGGTAGCTAAAGATACCGTATGAGTGTTGCGGGGATAAAAGAAAGTGCCACTGGGAAGGCACTCAAAATATCAGTTCAGAAGCAACCATACAAGCACAAGGGCATGGAGGTAAGTAACGACGGATGATTACAGGCAAGTAAGGACATCAAAAAGGTCTGTAATAAGCTCACAGCTTTACAAGAGTCAAGGGTTCTCCCTAAGTACTAAAACGAAAGACTAGCTAAGGAGATGAGAAAGAAGGCTTCAACCGAAGCACAATGACCTAAAGAGGAAATGGTCGTGTAACAACAATCTCGCAACAACATTGTAAGCATTCCAAAGGAAAGTGGCACCTACCGTGGCTAATGAACGGGAAGTAAGAACTAAAAGTAATATTCGAGATCATATGAGTTGTATGAAAACTCTGGCAAGTGTGGGCACTAAGATAAGCTAAGTATGGACACAACAAGGGGCAGAAAGACCAGAAAAAGTAATTGCACACGTTTAAAGGAAGCTGGGATGGAACGAAAGGAATTATTTGATCAATGATCCATAGTTAGTACATTATGGATACACTCAATAATTTGGAGCATTATCCAGGCAACGTATTTATTGATAATCATACAACCATAGAAGACTCCGATATAAGTTAAAAGAAAGAATTGAGCCCAGGGCATGGACAAAGGATTGAACTGTTAGAAGATTGTATCATGGATATTCCATAACGCCCATGAAAGGCTAAGGTAATAACTGATACCATGAGCCACAGATCGGAAGACAGCTTAAGCCTACGTAAAGGCCGATCAGAAGGAAGAGGAAACTAAAGACTTACATTACCCAAGTAAATCAGGAGTCTGATTATTGGACCTAAAAAAATTATAGAAGTTGTGCTTGAGAACATGACAGAATCACTCCTAATATCAGATGTTCAAGAGAAATAACAAAACAAACATAATCTATAATGGCTCTACAAGGAAGCCAGTTAGAAGAAGTACCAGCCTCATAAGAAGTCAGTACGAAGCTCCCACCGGATTGTGTATGTACAAGAGGTGCGAGTATTATAATAGAGATTCAAGTTATTGTCACGACCCTAGTTCACCGACTGTGAACATGTCATGACGGCACCTAGTCCCCACGACCAGGTAAGCCTAATATTGCGGAAATATAATAATTGCGAAAAATAAAATAGAGAAAATCAAATCAAATACTAAAAGAAACTGTACTGAATGCCGCTTGGCAAGTACAACTCAATATCACAAGTCTAAAAAAATTCCCAAAACTCGAAAACTCACGGGCAACACAGGCTACAGAAGCGAAAAGTAAAGGCTCCAAACTCCAGATTATCTAACAACCAGAAGAAGAAAAACTAAGCACTAGAGATAGAGTAAGAGGGAGACTTGTCGGTCTGCGGACGCAGGAGATCTACCTCGAAGTCTCTGTAGTCCTCCTGCCTCACTGATAGTGCGCCTGAGTGGAGGTACCTGAATGATCTGCACATGAAAAACATGCGCAGGAAGGGCATGAGTACACCACATCGGTACTCAGTAAGTGCCAAGCCTAACCTCGATTGGGTAGTGACGAGGAAGGTCAGGGCCCTACTGAGACAAAATATGATAATAATAATAATTTAACAGTATAAAAATCTGACAGCTATAATAAGTACAACGGTGAGATAAGACAAGTCAACGAGGCTATAACAACTACACGAGTACAGAATAAACACAGAGTGAGCACAGCTCAATAGCAATGATAACAATGAGGGTCTCCCAGGATACCGTCCTGTAGCCCCTTTTTCTCAACTGTCCAGTGGATCTCTCGGGATACCGTCCCGTAGTCCATCATATGCGTACATCCGAAGGATCTCTCGGGATACCGTCCTGTAGTCCAACCATCAATGTGCAGGGGGATCTATCGGGAATCGAACCCGCAGTCCCAAAGTAAAAGTGCAGGGGGATCTATCAGGAATCTAACCCGCAATCCCAAAGTAAAAGTGCAGGGGGATCTATCGGGAATCGAACCCGCAGTCCCAAAGTAAACAAACAAGGGGGGGAGCTACCGGAATCCCACATCCGTAGTCCCAATGTAAATGCGCAATCACTACCAGAAGGTACACGTACAAAAGGCAAGCAACAGGTAGTACTGGCCTAGCATGCTTCACGTAGTACAGTCAAGGCAACTTAAGCAATTAGGCAAGTTAAATCAACTAAACATGCTTCCCTAATCTAGCACAGGTTATAATTGCAAGTAGAATAAAGCAAATATGAAAGGAACTCAATCTCAATATCTTAAGAAAATCGGATTTTCAACAATTGGCTCAAGTACGCGCTCGTCACCTCGCGTAGAAGGCACTGAAATCAACAAATAACAAATCCTAAGGGGAAAGGTCCCCCACACAAGGTTAGACAAGCCACTTACCTCGAACCGGCTCAATATCAATAGAAACCACGCCTTTGCCACGAGTATCCGACTCCAAATGGCCCAAATCTATTCAATTCAATTACATATCGTAAATAATATTGCAAACAACTAATTCCGCTAATAAATTTACAGCTAGGGCGCAAAAATAGGTAAATGACCAAAACGCCCCTCCAGCCAACGTCTCGGAATCGAATAATTTTCACATTTTCAGAACCCTCGTACTCTCACGAGTCTAACCATATAAAAACCTCCCAAATCGGAGGTCAAATGCCTCCTCAAAACCCAATAGTTTGGTGTATGAAGTTTTACCCCAAATTAACCAACTTTTGATCCTAAATTCGAATTCCAATGATGTATTTAACTATGTAATGATGAAATATAACAAGAAGGGACCAAAGAAACGTTACCCAGTGATCTTCACTTCAAATCCCACTCAAAATCGCCTTAAACCGAGCTCTCAATTGATTTTGCAACTTATGAACTCAAACCCTCGACATCTCTATTTCTGTCCAGGGGTTTCCGCTTATGCGGACAAGGGACCGCTTCTGCGGTCCCGCTTTTGCGGACCACGAGCCGCTTCTGGGGTTCTTCATTAAAGTCACGATTTCCGCTTTTGCGGCCCTTCACCGCACCTGCGGTTGCCTCTTTTGCGGATTCATTACCGCTTCTGCGGTTTCAAACAAAATTCCAAGGACCGCACCTGCGACTACTATCTCGCAGGTGCGTAACCGCTTCTGCGGTTAAACTTCCGCACCTGCGGAAACTGAAAGGGACACTCGAATTCTGCTCCTGCGGCGGTCTAGCCGCTTCTGCGGTTTCCAAGCCGCAGAAGCGGAAATACCAAATGACAAAATCCTTCAGCTATTCATTCAACTCCAAAATCTTCCGTCAACCACCCGAAGTCATCCCGAGGCTCCCGGGACCTCAACTAAAAGCACCAATACCACCTAATACCTTATTCAAACTTGTACCAATCCTTAAAACACCTAAAACAACACCGGAAACCCGAATCAATCAAAGATTCAAGTCTAAGAACCTCAAATTCCAACCAAACACGCTTCCGATCAAAAACCTAACCAAACCTCGTCCGAATGACCTGAAATTTTGCACACACATCCCAAATGACATGACAGAACTACTGTAACTTCCGGAATTCCAATCCGACCCTCGGACCAAAAACTCACTATCGGATCGGAAACTTCAAAAATTCAAACTTCGGCATTTCAAGCCTAAATGAGCTACGAGCTCCCAAAATACATTCCGAACACGCTCCCAACCCCGAAATCACCTAACAGAGCTAACGGAACCATCGAATTTCCATTCCGAGGTCGTCTTCATATGTTCCAACTACGGACCACTTTTCAACACTTAAGCTCTCATTTAGGGACTAAGTGTCCCAAAACACTCCGAATCCTAACACCGAACGTCCCCGCATACCAAAATAGCAGAAATGAACTTAGGGGAAGCAATTAATGGGGGATCGGGGTGTAAATTCCAAAAATGACCGGCCGGGTCGTTACAGTTATGGACGTGAATTACACCTAGGTGGAAGGGAGGTCACGAAATAGATAGAAGATACGATGCGAGATTTTAAGGTAAGTGAGGTAAAGGTGAACAACGTACGAGATACTCAAAGGTGGAAGATCGTGAATAGTCCATACTTCAGATAGAAGGCTATAAGCACGGAGATCCAATAACCGGGAATGATAGCGGCATGTCTTCCAGCCTATGGTTTCTAAGTACTGAGAGATCTAGTTAAGAGAATAGGGAAAAGTTGGAGACGACGTGATGTCTCGCTTGACGTTCCAAAATAACATAAGAAAATCTATGGTGCAAGCAAGTTGAAGGAAAGTTTATAAATCGATATGTATAGGTCGCAAGCTAAAGTATAAAGTTTTAAGGAAACATGAGTAAGGGTGAGGAAAGGCAAGTGAAAAGGTGACGAGAATGGATAAGTCTTTAGGATTAAGCCCATGAAAACAAGAAGAGCAGACAGTTTCTCTATGTTATACAAAGCTCACTATAGCTTTAATGAACTCAAAGGAGTTTAAGATTAACAACATTTAGAAGGAATGAAATGCTGACCTGGTAATAAAATGAAGGGTATAATTGTGACAGGTACAGGATGACGTTTGGGCCTTCGTTTGAATAATGATTTGAAAGAGAAGGAGAAAAGATTTCGCTGGCGGCACAAAATTAGAATACCCCTACAAGGTGAATCACATTGAGACACTATGAGATACGATTATGGGAATCACTTCAAATATTCCTTGAGGTAACGTAAGCCCTAGGGGCAAAGTATTACGTAAGAAGTATTAAGTTATCAGTGGTATATTGTAGATCAATATTCGTGAATTCAACAAAGTACCGACCGAAGAACTTCATTATACTCATATATGCCCAAAGGGACATCTTATCAAGCTCTATATATGAATCCTAGAGATTGGGCACACTTACAAGGTCAAAATTGTACAGGCTGCATAATAAAAGGTAATAACAGTTACGAGATTGGAAGGATTCCGACTACAAGTTGTGGTGTGAGAAGGAGGCCTAAGGGGGGAATGCCCTGGCCTTTGGACTCATTCACAGGACAGTCACCTAGATGGCAAGAGAAGTTCTAAGGTATTCGAAAGATATAAGTTATGAAAATGATAAGTGCATAAGTCAACATTCAAGGACGAATGTTCAAAAGGGGGGAATAATGTTACGCCACGTAGTATTACGTCGATGTTATGCTCTGCAGTAATATATATTGCAGTGATGTTACGCTTCGCGGTATTAAGTTACGACGATGTTGCACCCTGAAATACTGTACGTTGAATTTGTCATAAGGTAATTGACATCAGTCCAAGTAAAAGATTATTTGGAGATCATAAGGATTATCTTATTTCACAAGTGATTAGTAAATTCATGAAGGTGAAAGGGGGAGCAAGTCAAAGAAAATAAATTTTGTCCAAATTTGGCATTTTGGGGTAAAATACGGCCCGAGCTAAAATACCCAGTATTTATGGACTAGTACCATGCAAGGCACCATATGACCACGGTAGTCTAATGATCACGGCCAACCCTGCACTGCTATTAAGTAGCGAGAGAGGTCGAAGCAGCTTCTACCCGATTTAGGGTGGGGATCGAATTCCACAGAGAGCTAGATATTGGAGTTGGGTGTCTATCTAGAGTGGAGTTGTGTATTTGCTCCAAATTTCACTTCTACACATTTTTGGGTTTCAATTATGATTCTAATTCTAATAACTACAATGCTCAATTAAACTACTATAATCTAGGATTAAACTATTGCAAGTTGTTCAAATGATTAAAGGGAACTAGGGTAGTGACTTTCACCTAGGTGATCAATTGATGGAATCTTGAGTCTAAAGCTAGATTGACACAATTGGGGAGTATGATATAACCATTACTTGATTTTACTCACTCTATACCTCTCGGTAGTTCGATCTCTCGGTTATTACGATCTCTCGGTTGCACAAGCAATTGAGGATCTCTCGGTTATTATGACCTCAAGACCAATTAGGTATGCGAATTTGCACAAGCAATTGAGGATCAAGTCGGGTATTACGATCTCTCGGTTTAACCCTTTAATTGTGGCTATCAATTCTCTTGAGTACGCCTCAATTCCTTGTTGGACTAATTCTAGAGACTTAGTCAACTAAACACAAACTAGTGTTTGCAACCACTAATTTAGCAATTAAATAATTAGCACAAATATCAAACACCCATAGTCAATCAAGCTCTAAAATACAAGACCCATCAATTACCCATACTAGGGTTGAGCCAAAACCCTAGCTGATGGGTCTAGCTACTCATAATTATAGAAAGAAACAAAGAAATAGATGAAGAAAAATCACCTTCTCTGAATCTCACTTGTGCGGACCGCACAGAATGGTGTGCGGCCGCATTGGGCCTGTTTTGCCTGAGCTTTGTTTTGTCTTGGTACTTGTGCAAGTTTCACTCCTTTTTGAGCTGAAATTTGACATCTTGTCACTTTGTTGATCAAACCTGCAATCAAGCACAACTTGTGAGCCTTTTAAGACTATTTTGTACAAATTTCTAATCAAAACATAAGCAAGGAGGAGTATAAAATGTATCAATATCCCTAGTTATCAACTCCCCCAAACTTAAGCTTTTGCTTGTCCTAAAGCAAACAAAATAAGACCCACCCCTTTAGAGAAAATCCAAGACAATTCAGCTATCCTAAAGTGACCTCATCTAGCTTCAATTGGGACTAACAATTGCCCTCAATACACATGAATCATTAACAACATTTACTCTTTTAAACACCATGGATCAAGTGCAGCACAAGAGCATCAAGAGTTGACTCAACACATCAAAGGACTCTTTCTAGTACTTTAGTCATTGTGGAACCCAAACTCACACATCCTCGGCTCTCCCTAAGCAAACCTCACCTTTAGAATAGTGGCCCTCTGAACGAGGTTAATGGAAATTCACTCATCCCTCTCAAAGAAAAGTCACAAGTCCGGCACTAAGTACCATATGCTTGCCCCTTATGTGAGTCACCACTAATGTAAGCTTCATTCAACTAGAGATCATATAGGGCTTTTATGGAGACATAGTGAAAGCTTTTGGTTCCGGGTAGGCAATTTTTAGTCTAAGTAGGTTCCATCTTCCCTTAAGCACTTCTATTGTTTTATTTTGGCACAGTTTCACTTGATTCTTTGAGTCTTTTCACTTCTTTCAAGGGGTAAGAGAGACACACTGTCACTCTTTTTTATACATTTCAAATCTTTTTTCCTTTCTCAAATTTCCACACCTTTCATTCTTTGCTTTTCTTGAATCCTCTTTTTTTATTCAATTCCACATTGAGTATTCTTTTTGTCTTTTTGCTTTTCTTTCTTTTTCATTGCCTTTCCTTTTCTTCATTTTGTACCTTTTTACCACTTTGTTGCAATCCTCGTCTCCCTCCCAAACTTATACTTTTGCCATGTGATAAGGAAAGATCGGGTGCCAAGAGAGGGTATCTTTTAGAACGGGTAAAGGCTTGTATCATGGTTTTTGAAGGAAAAAGGTTTAAGGCTCAAAAGGGTTGACTAGGGATTTTATCTTTGGTAGGCTATGGAAATGTTCAAGCCCTCATTTGGATCAAGGAGAGCCTATAATCATGTATCAAGTCAAAATTCACTTAGGATTTCGCCTCAACAAACATTCAGGGCAAGTTCTAGACTAATGGCTCGAGACTTGGACTTGCAATGCAATTTCTCACCACACACGCTATGGGATTGCTAAAGACATAGAGTCGGGGGCCCACAACGACCTTAGATAAGATTTGAGCACACAATGGTCCCGAAAAACCACTTGATGATTATCGGTCAACACAAGAGTCTTAGGGTCACGACTTTCACCATCCTAAACACAACAATTTGTTTTTGACCATGAGATCAAAGGCAAATGTGCTAGGCCCAAGTGAAGCTTTTCTTGAGGCACCCTTAACCACTAACTACTAAAAAGCCAAAAAGAAAAGAAAAACAGACTCAAACCCTTAAGAAGGTTGTCACGCCATCCATCATTGGGAAGAGCCACCCGGTTCACACAAACTCCACCTTTGGAAAGAACCGTGGCATTAAGAAAACCAAAGGCTTATTGCAAACGTTCAAAACAAGAAGCTACGAACATAAATAAGAAGCTAAGAACGAAAAATTGCGGAAAGTAAAATGAATATGTACAAGAAGGGATTTGATAGAATATACAATAGATGGGATGAATATGTACAATGTAACATAACTTTATATACAGACCCAAAGTAAAATTAAAGTACGAGAAATGTGACGAAATGTTAAAATTATATACAAACCAAAGATGAAAAATCAAGAAAGCATAAAAACTGTCAAATATATACAATCATCCAAATCCAAAAAAAAGTAGGGCCTACCCCCTCAAATGAAAGCTGGCATTGTACCCAATGCCAACTAAACCAAATAAGCACCAAAAAGAAAAAGGGAAAAGGATATAGAGACTCCCTATGACCCGTCTGTCTGCATGGGCTCCTGAGTGGCCCTTGGGTCCTCACTGTGCTCGGGAACCTCAGACTGGTTCCCTATGGCCTGCTGCTCTACTGCTGGGACCTGGGCCTGGACCTGGAGAGGCTCCTGAGGTGCATCCTGCGGCTGACTAGAGGAGGCCTCCGGTGGGTCTGCCAACTGGATGACTGCATCGTCCGCTCGGGGAATCATCCTCTTCCTCTTGGGAGGCCTCTGAGACTGCTCCTTCTGGGGATGAGCTGCTGGTGCAGGGTCATGAAGCAATAAATCCAAAGGCAGCTGGTCTGCCTTCAACCTGTCAACATCAACCCTCAGCTCCTTCACGGACTCCTTGGAGGCCCGCGTCTTCCTCAACTTCTTGTGCTCCTTAGCAAGCTCCTTGAGAGCCTTTCTATGTGAATCAACAACATCAGCGATCACTTTCTGGTTATTAAGGATTTTCTTCTGGTTGACTAGAATCTCCTTGAGGGCATTCTTAATAGACTGCGGGACCTGCGGAGGCGGAGGTGCCGACTGAGCTTCCACTGTAGTAGTGAGGATAGACAACTTGGATGAAGTTGTTTGCATCCAATTATTGATGCTGAGAAGAGCCTGGCTCAGTCGGTGAGCAGAAACTGGGTAGGCTCGGGAAGAGGGAATCTCGGGATCTGCTGAAGTGGATGGGCCCGGAGGAATGTCTGTGGAGGTGGAGGCAGGCTGAGTAGGAACCACTACCACAACTGGCTCTTCAGACTGGCCAGTTGGAGCAGTGGCTGTTCCCTTGAAGTTCTTGCTCTTTGGGTTGTCATCCCCCTGCATGCTATACCATAAGAATGGGGCCTTCGCTTTGACCTTGATATCAAATGGCCTCTTTTCAACTTTGAGGTCCCTGAAGTACATAGTCAAGAAGCTGGGGAAAGGGTCGTTTCTGTCATGCTCACTGCCTACAAGTGTGATTACCGGAGACATTACCTTCCCAACATTTATCGGGTACCCCGCCATGATCGATGCCACCAAAACTGCCCGATGAAGAGGGAGGGAGTTGTCATGAGTAGTGGGGTCCAATCTGCTGCACACAAATGTTTCCCACCCTTTGGCCTCGAA
>NC_031990.1:70345131-70470504 GCF_001879085.1 Nicotiana attenuata
GTCATATCATTGTTGGGGCATTCCTTTACCATAGTTCTACATTTCTCCCAAATCTCGTGCAATGGTTCGGTGGGCTCCTGCTTGAAGGCTAAGATCTCATCCCGTAGTGCTGCCATGTGCCCCGGTGAGAAAAATTTGGCAATGAACTTATCCCCCAACTCATCCCAAGTTGTGATGGAATGGTTGGGAAGTCTCTCAAGCCAATCCAATGCTTTCCCTCTAAGTGAGAATGGGAAAAGCCTCAATCGAAGTGCATCCTCGGACACAGTGGTTTGCTTGCTCCCCCAACAGGTATCCACGAACCCCTTGAGATGTTTGTAAGCATTTTGAGTGGCAGCGCCCGTGAAGTACCCACGCTGCTCCAGCAATGTCAGCATCACGTTGGTTATTTGAAAATTTCCCGCCTGGATCCGGGGCGGAACAATTGCACTTGCATAGTCTTTGTTGGGAAGAACTCTAGGAGCCACTCTTGGAGGTGGCGGAGGAGGGTCTGGGACGTTCTCATTTGCATTGGCCTGACAGCCTCTACGATGTCCTTGAGGTACAAGAGGCACCTCATCCTCTCCATTGTCATCTACCTCCTCCCCCGCAATCACATTTCCAAGAGGGTCATTAGCATTTAATGCCATTTTGTACCTGAAGTTGTGACACACACAAATTAGTAACAAAGAAGGAAAGAAGAACAAAACACAAAACTATCTAGATAGATAGCCAAAACCGTTAGCTCCCCGGCAACGGCGCCAAAAAGTTGATCACGGCCAACCCTGCACTACTATTAAGTAGCGAGAGAGGTTGAAGCAGCTTTTACCCGATTTAGGGTCGGGATCGAATTCCACAGAGAGCTAGATATTGGAGTTGGGTGTCTATCTAAAGTGGAGTTGTGTATTTACTCCAAATTGCACTTCTACACATTTTTGGGTTTCAATTATGATTCTAATTCTATAAACTACAATGCTCAATTAATCTACTATAAGCTAGGATTAAACTATTGCAAGTTGTTGAAATGGTTAAAGGGCACTAGGGTAGTGACTTTCGCCTAGGTTGTCAATTGATGGAATCTTGAGTCTAATGCTAGATTGACACAATTGGGGAGTATGATATAACCATTACTCGATTCTACTTACTCTATACCTCTCGGTAGTTTGAGTGATTTTGCCCGAATTGACTTTCTCAAGACCAATTGGGTATGCGAATTTGCACAAGCAATTGAGGATCAAGTCGGGTATTACGATCTCTCGGTTTAACCCTTTAATTGGAGCTATCAATTCTCGTGAGTACGCCCAATTCCTTGTTGGACTAATTCTAGAGACTTAGGCTCTCTTTCTCAAGAAGAGCAAAAGTCAACTAAACACAAACTAGTGTTTGCAACCACTAATTTAGCAATTGAACATGGAATTAGCCCAAATATCAAACAACCATAGTCAATCAAGCTTTAAAATACAAGACCCATCAATTACCCACACAAGGGTTGAGCCACAACCCTAGCTGATGGGTCTAGCTACTCATAATTAGAGAAAGAAACAAAGAAATAGATGAAGAAAAACTCATACTAATTAATTACTAAATTAAACTTGAAGATTCAATATTGAAATGAAGCTAAAATTTCTCAAAACAGCTAAAATATTCGAACACACGAGCGCAGCTTTCCGTTCTAACTATCTGCCTGAACTAAAAATGGAAAAGAAGCTATTTATACTAAGCTGAAATGTCTGGACAAAAATACCCCTGCGGGGTTAGTGCGGACCGCACAAAATCGCGTGCGGCCGCACTAGGGATCTGACTTGACAAAACTGCTCTCTGAAGTTGGACAATGCGGACAACACAGAATCGTGTGCGGCCGCGGCAGCTTCTAGTGCGGTCCATATGAAATGGAGCGCGGACCGCATTGCCTTCAATCTTCAAAACTGGCACCTCTCTGATCTTTGGTTCTGCGGACCACACTAAATCGAGTGTGGCCGCAGTGACTCCAATGCGGACTGCATTAAATCTCATGCATCCGCATTGCCTGTCGGCCTGTAAATCACCTTCTCTGAATCTCACTTGTGCGGACCGCACATAATGGTGTGCGGCCGCTTTGGGCCTGTTTTGCTTGAGCTTTGTTTTGTCTTGGTACTTGTGCAAGTTTCACTCCTTTTTGAGCTGAACTTTGACATCTTGTCACTTTGTTGATCAAACCTGCAATCAAGCACAACTTGTGAGCCTTTTGAGGCTATTTTGTACAAACTTCTAATCGAAACATAAGCAAGGAGGAGTATAAAATGTATCAATACGGACCGCACAGAATCGTGTGTGGCCGCGATGGCTTCTAGTGCGGTCCGCATGAAATGGAGCGCGGACTGCATTGGCTTCAATCTTCAAGATTGGCACCTCTCTGATCTTTGGTTTTGCGGACCGCACTAAATAGAGTGCGGTCGTAGTGACTCCAATGCGGACCGCATTAAATCTTATGCGGCCTTATTGCCTGTTGGCCTGGAAATCACCTTCTCTGAATCTCACTAGTGCGGACCGCACAGAATGGTGTGCAGCCACATTGGGCCTGTTTTGCCTGAGCTTTATTTTGTCTTGGTACTTGTGCAAGTTTCACTCCTTTTTGAGCTGAACTTTGACATCTTGTCACTTTGTTGATCAAACCTGCAATCAAGCACAACTTGTGAGCCTTTTGAGACTATTTTGTACAAATTTCTAATCAAAACATAAGCAAGGAGGAGTATAAAATGTATCAATATCCCTAGTTATCATATAACATATAAAGTATATATGAAGTATTTTAGTAATAAATAAAATTTTAAGTAATTTGGGATAATTTTTAAATTATGCGGGTAATTGGTTAATTACCGGGTAAAGTGACATTATCCGATTAACTAATAACTGGATAAAATTAAAGAGATCATACCAAAAAGGGACGTGGCTGCCCCTTCTTAGTTTAAAGGTGAGTCATAAACCACCTTTACATGTGTCAAGGCTAATTTACAAATGCCTTATCTAGTAAAGATTTTTATATAGAAAGAGGAACGGATAAAACAGCATTTTTACATTTCTGATTTTGAACAAAAGAACGTGAGGGACCAGGGGACATTCCATTTCGTCCAAGAACTCTTAACCAAAGAGTTCAAGTTCAACAATTGATTTAATCCATTCTGTTTTGCTCAAAATGTTGGAAGCAAAGCAGAACAAGTTCGTCCAAGTATGAATTTCGTCTACATTTTCAGAAACAGATCCGTTCGAATAATTCCTGAAACAAGTATGTTAAGGCTAAGCTCTTCTTTCATTTGGCATGATCTCGTTATTAATCAAGTTTGATAACGAGGCATAAAGAAAAATTCATATTCCGAAATTTACGTATATTTTGCTAGTCTCGCAAATTGCGTATATTTTCCTAGTTTTGTAAATTACCATATTCTCCTTATGGGGAATTCATATTCAGTTGAGTATTTCCTTCTTTCAATCAAGAGAGTAGAGAGTTTATATATATATATATATATATATATAATATTAAAAGTATTTTCATTACCATCGAGCTATAATCGATGGGCGGACCCCTATTTGGCAAACCTCTGATCAGATGGTAAGTTATATACCGAGCCTACTGTGGCCGAGCGCTTATGAGCGAGCCCAGTTGGTCGAGATACAGAGCCTAGTATGGCCGAGCGCCTATGAGCGAGCCTACCACGGTAGAACAAGTTATATATATACCGAGCCTACTGTGGCCGAGCGCTTATGAGCGAGCCCAGTTGGTCGAGATACAGAGCCTAGTATGGCCGAGCGCTTATCAACGATCCTACTGCGGCAGAGCAGATATATATATATATATATATATATATATATATATATATATATATATATATATATATATAAATATATATATATATAAATATATATCGAGCCTTATAGGGTCGGACAACTATTTTACTTACTATATTGAGAGAGTTGAGTCAGTATCAGCAGGTAAGCATATCTTCAGATTATCTTTGACTTCCAGCTACATGCAGTTATTATATTATCAGTTCAGTTTTAGCTTTCAGTATATTGTCTTACATACTCGGTACATTATTTCATACTGATGTCCCTTTTGCTTGGGGACGCTGCGTTTTATGCCCGCAGGTCCAGACAAACAGGTCGAAAGCCCTCCAAGTAGGCTATCAGGTCAGCAGAAGATGTTGGTGCGCTCCATTTGCTTCGGAGCTGCGTGTTTGGTTAGTATGATACTGGTACTCGGTTGAGTAAGGTACCGGGTGCCCATCACGACCCATCGGTTTGGGTCGTGACAAGGTTATGCTGGCATCAACTAGGGAGTGAGACCAAATGTTGGAAAGTCATCACGTTATGCTGGTATCAACTAGAGAGTTGGACCCTATGTTGGAAAGTCATCAGGTTATGCTGGCATCAACTAGGGAGTGGGACCCTATGTTCGAAAACCATCAGGTTATGCTGGCATCAACTAGGGAGTGGGAACTAGGGAGTGTGACCCTATGTTGGAAAGTCATCAGGTTATGCTGGCATCAACTAGGGAGTATGACCCTATGTTGGAAAGTCATCAGGTTATGCTGGCATCAACTTGGGAGTGGGACCCTATGTTGGAAAGTCATCAGCCCCACTCCTATGTTGGAAAGTCATCAGATTATGCTGACATCAACTAGGGAGTGGGACCCTAGGTTGGAAAGTCATCAGATTATGCTGGCATCAACTAGGGAGTTGGACCCTATGTTGGAAAGTCATCAGGTTATGCTGGCATCAACTAGGGAGTGGGACCCTATGTTAGAAAGTCATCAGGTTATGCTGGCATCAACAGGGGAATGGAGACCCTATGTTGGCATCAACTAAGGAGTGGAGATCCTATGTTGGCATCAGGTTATGCTGGCATTAACAAGGTAGTGATGATCCTATGTCGGAAAAATGCAGTTAGGGATTGGAGACCCTATACTACCATGATTTTGAACTTTTCTTCTTTCCGTTCTTTTCATTTCATTTTTCATCATTTTTATTTGAAAGAGTGAGTAAAATGCAGGAAACAATTTGGAGGAGACTTCCCTTTTGGATTGATTATTGCTGCAGAGCCATTTTAGTCTCTGCGAGGTTTGCTTTTGTCGCACCTGCTTCTTGCAAGGTTGCTTTGAATTACATCTGTTTCCTGTTTTTCAAAAAAAGAACAATTTGTCAGTTTGAAACAGTGATTGGTTTTGTGGCCTTGAGCGTTTCAGTCACTTAATCTCGGCTCGGCTCCTTTGATGAAGACCTCGACTACAACTGCTTGTTCATTGAGGACCGATTTCATTTCTAGCCCTGGCAAACTTGGCTTTTATAGCACTTTACCATGATGGTTAATCAACGTGGGACTTAACCTTTTTGAACTTTATTTCGCCTTCGTGGGCTTTTACTTTGATTTCCTTTCTTTTTAGGAGTTTTTGATTTCAAGTAATCGGCCATTATGGCTAGTCTAAATTGACTCGATGCACCTGCTGAGGCTGGGTGTCTTCTTGAATATTGACTTGTGTCAAACAAAAACCCTGTAAACCAATCTTGCCATCTTTTTTTTGTCTTAGTTTTGGAACAGAATTAGATCGAAAGGGATTCAAAGAAAACATGCAATGGAATGGACAAATGAATTTAAACGAGAGGTATCCCTTTCGGGGAAAAGAAAGGAGGACTTATCTGGATATGCGGACATCAATAAACATGACATGCTTCTTGGATTGGATGCCCGATCAATGTTAATTATCCAACTCTTATAAATTCATCAGAACTCATACCTTAAAGCTGAGAAACCTTGCCTTCTCTGTCGATGCCGATGGATGTAAGGATCCCCTTTTCGATCAGTGGTGCCCTTTGCGGGTTTTCACCAGCTGACTTCTCTCATTTCTCTTCTCACCGTTGCCTTGTAGTGCTCTTTGCGAGTTTTCACTAACAAGATTCTCTTATTTCAATTTCTCTGCTTACCATCGCCTTACGGTGCCCGTGAGGGTTTTCACCAATAAGACTCTCTCATTTTATTTCTCTCATTTTGATTGTATCAGATCCAAACGATTGTATCCTCCAATTTGAACATTCTCGCTGATTGATTGGAAGGACTTGAAAAGGATTTGGGTAAAAAGAATTTGGACCGAATTACAACTTTAGAACCTTTCAGGCAAAACTATTGCCGTTCATTGTAACTTCTGCCCCAGTTTCAACTTTGGAAAATGTGAATATTTGTTTTGGTGTGACTAAACCCTAGAGAGAGGCTGCCTACGTATCCTTTCGAAATCAAGTCGAACGTAGTTCAAGGAACTTTGTTTTTGATTGTTTTTTGGTTTTGCATTTTTCATTTCATTTTCTTTGTCTTTTCCTCCTTTTTTTTGTATTTTCTTTTTCTTCTCTTTTTTTTTCATTCTCTTTGTATTTGCCTCCCCCTTTTTTGTATCTTTCTTTTTCTTCTCTTATTTCATTTTTATTTTTTTTCATTTTTCCATTCATCATTTTTTCAATAATAACTTCCAGGTTCCAAAGAGGGTAACCAAAGGATGGGAGCCGGCTCAAAGAGTTTGCAAAGGGTTGAATATTTGGATAGTGAGAAAGAAAGCCTTCTTCATCCCAATCGGATAACATTAATGCTATATAGAGGATCCAACATAGTACCTTTTGACTGCATTTGCATTGACAGTTGTTTCAGGGACATTTCCTTCGGTGTGTCCCAAGTACAACGCACTCTTTTGACAGTACTCTTGTTGAATGTATGAACCTTTCCAATTTGGAGCCAACTTTCCTTTAGTTGTTTCGATTCTTTGTTTTATTTCCTTAAAGCTATCTTCATTGCTTTCTGATTCTTGATTCATTATTTCGAAGATTGACAGCGTTTTAGGATCCGGGCATGAAGTTCGCAAGCATGTCATGTTATTGAAATCTGCATTTAATAGAACTAAACGTAGAATAAGAAAAGAGACAAGATAAAGAAAAGAGACATTCTTGAAAAATGAAATATTAATTCCATTTGATTTTTTTTTGAATTTTAAAGATAGAAGGGTTTACATCGGACCGTAAGACAATAAAGTAAAACATCCGGATCACACCCTGAGATAATTCGGACGCAGAAAGGATAGCAAGATTGGCTACCGAGACTCCTGTCTGATAGGGAACTTTCAGGCTTGACGACCGTTTTGGCTTTTCTTCTGCCTTGGCAATGGCTGCAATGACCTTCAGTGCCGGATCAAATTCCTCATCTTCACAGATCATTCCGACTACTAACCCATTGTTGTGAGCAGGCAAGGGATTGTTCATCACATCAGGAGCCTCTTCGTCCCGAAGAACAATTTTTTCGGCTTCAATCATGTCTTCAACTGCCCTTTTGAGGGTCCAACAGTCCTCCATACTGTGTCTCACTGCTCTAGAGTGGTATTCACAAATAGCATCAGCTCCGTGCGAGGGGGACTCGGGGTTCGGCCAGTTCGGGGCCACTGGCTGCAGCAGACCTAGCCTGATTAGCTTTTGGAACAAGCTCGAGTATGATTAACCAATAGGGGTAAACTGATTCTTTCTGAAAGGCTCTCTTGGGCGAGGATTGTATTGGAGATCATTTGGTTGAGGATTATATAGAGCTTCGCAAGGATGGGCATTTCTGGGAGGTGGAGCTCAGTTTTATGTATAATGTTGTAGCCGTGCGTATGGTTGGGCGTTCATTACCGCATAAGGATACGAGGTCATAGAATATGTTGCATCTTAAAGGGGATATTAGTGTGGTGGGACCATAGGAGGCACATATAATTGTCTGAATGACCTACGGGCCCCCTCGAGCTCGACGCCATCATGGCTCCCTCTTCTCTCCCCTTTTTGTTCATCAAACCCTCCGAACCATTCTGAGCAGCCTGTGATACAGCCTTAAAAGCAGCTTGACTCAAGATTCAGCCCATTTTCAAACCATCTTTGACCATCTCCCCCATTTTGATAGCCTCAACAAACTGTCTACCCATAGCAAACATCATGTTCTGGAACTAGTCCGCCTCTTGGGCCTGTAGGAAGACCGTAACCATTTCAGCTTCGTCCATTGGAGGTTTTAACCTGGCGCATTGCTCGTGCCATTTCACAGCATATTCGTGGAAACTTTCTACGGTTTTCTTTTTATAATTGGACAGAGTGTTTCTGTCGGGAGCGATATCCACATAATATTGGAACTGGCGGACAAAATCTCGGGCCATATCGTCCCACACATGCCAATTGGTAATATCTTGATCCATATACCACTCAGAAGCGATTCCAGTGAGACTTTCTCCAAAATAGGTCATTAGCAGCTCCTCTTTTCCACCAGCACCCCTCAGCTGGTTGCAGTATCGTTTCAGATAAACAACTAGGTCTCCGTGCCCGTAGTACTTTTCGAATTTTGGCATCTTGAAACCGGCCGGCAAGTGAACATGGGGAAACATGCACAAGTCAGCGTAAGAGATGCTCTTTTGGCAACTTAAACCTTGCATGTTCTTTAAACTCTGCTCCAAGTTTTTCATTTTCCGAGCCATCTCTTCATGTTTGGGATTTTTTACAACCTTTACTGGCTCCACCGAGAAGTCACATTGCGGAGGTTTTATTTTTGGTTGAAGATGTGGACCCTGAAAGGTGAACATTGAAGGCTCAACGTATGGTCGTGGTAAAGTTGGTTGTGCTGTGGTGCAGACTGGTGCTGCAGAAAACATTGCTGGCAGTGCCTTTGAGGTCGGCGCCTGGGGGAGAACCACTGAAGGCATTTCGAGACCATTAAATGGCATTAGAGGGTACCCGCACGGGATGAACGGGTTGGGCACAGGGGCGTTGGTAGCCTCACCTGACATGGGGATCAACTCTGGGAAACCAGGGATTACACTTGGTTGTTCCCTACCATTAGACCAGGCGTCCCACATTTCCAACATGCGGAGACGCAACATTCTATTTTCTTCAGCAGTTGCTGATTCTAGCTGCGGAATAGCCGATGCCGGGCTATCCTTAGGACCGATGATTGGTAGATTACTTGCGGAGGCCATTTGTGCCTTTGGATCTTATGAAGGATGGGAGGCTAGACTACCAACAAAACCAACCACCAAAACCTGGCTAATTTGCACACACAACAACCTTGTTAGTTTTGAGACACTTAACAGATAGGAAATCGCACGTTGGGATGCAATGCACCTAAACAGTTAAACGTTTTTACCATGTGTTTAAATGCTTGCATGTTTCATCCCGGCCTTAAACTAACCCTTTTTCACTCGATATCTGTTTTCTTTCATTTATGCCTTGCTTTAATCACTCTTGATTTTCTTATTTTGTTTCTGCCACTCTTTTATTTTTGGCACTCTCTTTTTCTCTTTTTGTCTTTGTCACTCTTTTATTTTGTTGCCGCTCTTTTTTTCCCACTCTTTTTTTTCAACTTATTTTTCACTCAATTTTTTTATGACTATGATCGAATCCGATGAGGATTGCCTACATATCATGACCCCGCATGAATCAGATCATTACGTAGTTCAGAAAGATTAGGAATAAAGTAAATAAACTAACTCTCTTTTCTTTTCTTTTTCCCTAATTTATACAACATTTTTCTTATATGAAAAATCATATCACAAAAACTCCAAACGAGGAAAAATATTTTGGATTTTGGATTTTTTTTTTCTTTTTCTTCTTTTTTTTTGAAAGAAAGATTTCTACAAATTCTTTTTCTTGTGATTTGAAATTTGGGAATTTCAAAAGTAAAAAGAAAATATTTTTGGATTTTTGATGTTGCCTCTTAATTTTCGAAAAAGGGACTTTTAAGAAAATATTTTGAATTTCTCAGAGTTTTTTTTTTAAAATTTACAAAAGTACTTCTAAAGAAAAACGAAAATATTTTTGGACTTCATTTTTTTAAAATTTTTATGACATTTTCGAAAGGAAGATTTTAAAGAAGGAAAAGAATATTGATTCTTATTTTTTTTTGAATTTTTGGGAAATATACTTCAAAATAAAGGAAACCCGCATTTTGGATTTTAATTTTGATTGATTTTTCATTTTATTTCTTTTTCCATATGAATAACTTCAGAAAGAAGGAAACTATTTTTGAGTTTAAAATTTTTTTTTTAATTTTCTAAGGAAATGCTTCTAAAGGAGGAATTAAAGAATTTTTTTTTGGATTTTTCAAAGTTGGGGCTGGAACCAATGAGCTTTTCCTACGTATCTCACATCCGGTGAGAATCAGACCCGTGTAGTTCGGTCAGTTTTGACATAATAGGAAAAAACATGATATTGAATGCCTTTCATTTTGAAATACATTTTCTTTTTCTCTCTTTTCAAAAATTTTGGCAGATGTATCGAGGCATTTGTCAAATACCAGGGTTTTCAGATACCAGGGTGAGGCATTTGTCAAATACCAGGGTTTTCAGAATCGGGTGAATTCTCTATCCTACCTCACTCTTGGTCATTCTGTTGTTTTTCTTTCCTTAGCAGGTCAACATGCAAGCCGAAGTAAATGAATGTACAAATAACACGTAAGATGCACCAGGATGGTCTTTTATTTCGGGCACACCTGTCCTAGACGGACCCAACCCCTATGTTGAGTCCCTAAAGTCAAATGCACGTGATGCAAAGAAATGTTCCTACTAGGGATCCGACATGAGGTTATGTTATTCTAGGTTTAAACCTGGGGTTGTGTTTTAGACATGGCTTACCCAAGTGGACAACTTGAGCCGAGGTGGGAGCGACGTACTGGGAGCACGAAAAGTCTGCCCGGCCAAGTGGCTGATCCATCCTCGTTCTATTTGGTACGACCTCTAACAGAAAAGCGGGCCACGCGAACGTGTGCACCATGTTTTTAGAAGACACAGAAGGGAGGCGTAAAAAGACAGTTTAATAATATCAAAGCGGTAAATGAGAGGCAATTAGCACATTAGGCCCAAAAAATTACAGTAATATCAACAATTAATAAAGCCAAGTAAAAATCACATTAACAAGCTCCAATTCTTGAACCCTGAACCAGAGATTCTGGGTTCGATCCCCAATAGAGTCTCCAGAGCTGTCACACCTCCTTTTTTCAGAAAGGGGATATAAGGGAGCTTTTCCAATTTAAGTCACATTAATCGAAATGGGATTATTTATTTAATCAGAGTCGCCACTTGGGATAATTTTATGGTATCCCAACGCACCGGTTTATTTAAAATTCCAAATCGAGGAAAAAATGACTTCATTTAAAGTCTGCAAAACCAGAAAAATTAGGTAAGGAATTCTGTTAACCCGGGAGAAGGTGTTAGGCATTCCCGGGTTTCGTGGCATTAACACGGCCGCTTAGCAATTTATACTTGGCTTATTTTTTCTAATTACTCATTTTAAGACATATGTTTATTTTATCTTTTACCTCTACTAATCACTTGATAACCGTATATAAGACGAGTTACGCGTACGTATAGTCGTTTAGTTTTAGCGTGTAAAACATCATGTCACGCGTACGTATACACAATTCCCAACACTTAGTTTATTTAAGAAAAAGGTTTGGTCAAAGTCCCGCGAACTCGTACTTTGAATTTATTTGTAAAAATCGCAATCACGATAGTAATTTAAAAACTGCGCCTAAAGCATTTCTACGAATATTTGATTAAGGCGCTTTATTTACTAAAATGTTTGACCATGGTCACGCGAACGTATACCTTGGTTTATTTTGGCATCACAACTATGTCACACATGTGTGTACATAATTATAATAGTTCAATTTAAAGTTGTCACGACCCCAGTTCACCCTCCATGAACATGTCGTGATGGCACCTAGTTCCTACAACTAGGTAAGCCTAACAGTGCGGAATAACAAATTAACATTTGCAGAATAATTAATTAAAACTGAACATACAGAAATAACAACTGTATATAAGGCCACTCGGCCTATACAACTCAAACATATGCGGAAGTCTACAACTAAGTCCCAAAACCCGGAAACTCACGGGAAACACAGGCTAATAGAATGTAGTAATCTGCTCTACACAAAAATGTCTAAACAACATGAAAGGAAAGAAAGGAACTATCTGCTAAAGCCGGAATAGAGTGGAGACTCCTGGTCTACGGACGTAGCAGATATACCTCAAGTCTCAGCTAGGACTCTCCACCACGAGGATGATACGCCTGGGAGGAAGTACCTGGATCTGCACATGAAAAACATGCGCAGAAGAGGCATGAGTACACCATAGTGGTACTCAGTAAGTGCCAAGCCTAACCTCGGTTGGGTAGTGACGAGAAAGGTCAGGGCCCTTCTGAGATAAAACATAATAAATAATGAGATAACGGAAGCAATTTAAATAAAGTCTACAACGAGAATCTAAACCAGGTAAATAAGGAAGAACAGTAATAGAAAGCAAAGGTCACAATACAAGGAAAACTGTCATCAACAAGGAATAATAGCCGGGGGATCTCTTGGTATCCCGAGGATCTCTGGGTATCCTCAATAAGTAAGTCGGGAATCTCTTGGTATCCCGAGGATCTCTGTGTATCCTCAATAAGTAAGTCGGGGATCTCTTGGTATCCCAATATATATAGAAACACATGTGCCAGGGATCTCTTGGTATCCCACACCCTCAGTCCAGAATATCTCAAGTACAGGGGATCTCCCGAGAAGCCGACCCGTAGTCCCAAATTAAACACAGAACAACAACAACCCATAATCTCAGAATAAATGCTAAAATCAGGACAAGTAATAGTAAATTCTAGCCTAACATGCTTCACAGAGTACAAATAGTACAGCTAAACAAATAAGCAAGTAAGCCAGCTAAACATGCGTCTCTAAGCTAGCACAGGTATAAACTTACAGTCTAAAATGAACAAGTAAACAGGAAATCTCAATTTAAATACTTCAAGTAGAAACGGGTTTACAACAATTAGCTCAAGTACGCGCTCGTCACCTCACGTACGAGGCATTCAAATATTCAAAGATCATGTCCTAAAGGGAAAGGTCCCCCACACAAGGTTAGACAAGACACTTTCCTCGAACCGGCTCAATATCAACTAGAAACCACGCTCTTGCCACGAGTATCCGACTCCAAATGGCCCAAATCTATTCAATTCAATTACACATTGTAAATAACATCGCAAACACCTGGTTTTGCTATTAAATTCAAAGCTACGGCGTGAAATTAGGTGAAATGACCAAAATGCCCTGCAGGACAACACCTCGGAATCGAATAATTTTAACATTTTCAGAACCCTCGTACTCTCACGAGTCTAACCATATAAATATCTCCCAAATCGGAGGTCAAATGCTCACTCAAAACCCAATAGTTTGGCCTAGGAAGTTTTAACCAAATTCTTCAAATTTTAATCCCAAATTCGAATTTTAATGATGGATTTAACTACAAAATGATGAAATATAACTAGAAGGGATTAAGAAAACGTTACCCAATGATCTTCACTTCAAAACCCACTCAAAATCGCCCTCTCCCGAGCTCTCAATTGATTTTTCTAACTTTTGAAACTCAACCCTCGAAATTCCCTTTTCTGAACAGGTATTTCCGCTTCTGTGGTCCCGCTTCTACGGAAACCAAGCCGCTTCTGCGGTTTTCACTTAATCGGCCAGGTTCCGCTTCTGCGGTACAAATCTCGCAGGTGCGAACTGCATCTGCGGTCAAACCTTCTGCACCTGCGAAAAAGCTGAGGAGTCCAAATTTCGCTTCTACGATGACCAAGGCTGCTACTGCGGCTCCGCTTCTGCGGTTCCCAAGCCGCAGAAGCAAAAAGTTACCAGAAGCAGCAGAAGTGCTACCTCTCAACTTCCAAAATTCTTCAGTTAACCACCCGAAATCATCCCGAGGCCCCCGGGACCTCAACCAAAAGCACCAATACCACCTAATACCTTATTCAAACTTGTACCAATATTAAAAACACCTAAAAAAACGCTGGAAACCCGAATTAATCAGAGATTCAAGCCTAAGAACTTCAAATTCCAACAAAACACGCTTTCGATCAAAAACCTATCCGAACCTCGTCCGAATGACCTGAAATTTTGCACACACATCCCAAATGACATGACGGAACTACTGTAACTTCCGGAATTCCAATCCGACCCTCGGATCAAAAACTCACTATCGGACCGGAAACTTATAAAATTCAAACTTCTGCATTTCAAGCCTAAATTAGCTACGGACTTCCAAAATACATTCTGAACATGCTCCCAACCCCGAAATCACCTAACGGAGCTAACAGAACCATCGAATTTCTATTCCGAGGTCGTCTTCACACTGTTCCGACTACGGACCACTTTTCAACACTTAAGCTCTCATTTAGGGACTAAGTGTCCCAAAGCTCTCCGAAACTCAACACCGAACATCCCGGCAAACCAAAACAACAGAAATGAACTTAGGGGAAGCAGTTAAGGGGGATCGGGGCGTAAATTCTTAAGACGACCGGCCGGGTCGTCACAAAAGTATATCTAAAGTTATGATTTTGTCTCTAAGATAAGCATCCTATGTCATGTAACTAGGTGTAAATATTCAATACAATGTGAGATATTTATTTGAATTAATTAGGCAACTCATATATTAGCTGCCCAGTGGATCTACAATTAAAAGGCTTTGGGCCTGATAAAGGCTGAGTGCAATATGAATTCTAGCCAAGACGTGCATTGAACAACTAAATAAAATTAATCAAAGACAATTTGGGCTGGGTAACGACTGAGTCCAAATGACTTTGGCCCCATACATATGTTATCAAACATTCAATCAACAAAGCGATTTTAATTTAAGAAGATTTGGGCCTGATGATGATTCCAAATGACTCTGGCCCAATGCCCATTTTATTAATAGCTAAATAAAATTAATCAATGATGATTTGGGCCGGGGAATGATGGGTCCAAATGACTCTGGCCCAATACGTATTTGTTTGAAAGAGTTTGAAACCAACATTTGATAGCAATTATAAAATTTTAGCTATATTTTATTAATATTTTAAAACACAAATCTAAGGGGGTGGGGGGTGGGGGGGGGGGGGTTTGGAACAAGTAAAGTAAACCAAAAATCTGGTTAAATTCGAGGATTTTCTACCGATTTCCCAAGTTTATTTTTCACCCTGTTAAAATGATAAGCTTAAAAATCATTGTGTATTTGATACCTTAAAGAGTGAATGTTTTTTAGTCAAATTATTTGCTTAGCTAACCGAAACCTAGGATACAATTTCATGGACCCAATTGGTTTGGGCCTGAAGCTGTATTAGGGCCTGCTATTTAGCTAGTTCATAAAAAACTAGTTTTCATGACCCAAAAAAAAACTAATGAAATTGGAGTTACGATATTCAATTGTAATGTTATTTTTGTTGTAACTACCCAAATTCCATCATAGGTCGTGATGGCGGCCAACACCGTTGTTAGGCAAGCCAACTCTAATAACCAGTGAGTTCTCATTTATTTTACTAACCAATCCCATCATTCACTAAATCTAAAATTTTAAACAGTGGATAATTATCAAGTTCATAAGAATAGCAATACAACCCAAAATAATAGGCTACAAAGTGTGTGCCAGGAACTGGTGTCACAAGTACTAGGGCAACTATTAGAATGTACAAAAATACCACTATCCTAGTGCCTGAAATAAAATAGACAGTACATAACCACAACAAAAGAAGAGAAACTCCGGTATGCTGCTGAACCGCTTAGAAGGGGCAGCTTACCGTGAGATCTCGATCAGGTATCAGGAACGTGCGCCGGACGGATAACTAGATGCACCTACCTCAGGTCCTGTACAGTTAAGTACAAAAGTGTAGTATGAGTCCATAAACAACATGTACCCAGTAAGAATCCAGTCTAACCTCGAAGAAGTAGTGACGAGGGGTCGACTTGACACCTACTAAGGTCAACAATAATAACACTTAAGTTCTACCCTAAGCATGGATAACATGAATATACTGACAGTCCCAGAACAAGGAGAAACAAGATATTACTTCTTAACAATATATCAATTTCCGTCATGTCAAGTTATATTTCAAAGCATTTAAGTAGTGTCAAGCACGGAATAATTCAACATGAATAACATGCGCACATTGTGCCGAGGTCGTGCGGCTCGGTCCGATATAATAATAATCCGTGCACTGCCAGAGGGTCGAATTGCGCGAACTATAGATGCATCTATTTTCTACCATGTTGATCGGCCCGATCCAGAAATAGTAATTTACTATCAAGTAAGCACACATTGCTCAATTATAATCAAATAATTCATACATGTTCTCAAGGAAGTGAGTATAAACGTCTATATTTATTTACAAGTTTCTTGCATGTCCTAAATGATCTTAGTAGCAAGCAAGGACGCAAACATTGCAAGTATAACATGATAGGGGTCCTAAACTACCCGATCAACTGGCATAATAGTAGCTACGTGCGGACTCTCGTCATCACGTACGTACGTAGCCCCCACGGATAGTCACATTCATTTATTTAATTCACCTATAGGGTTAATTTCATCTTACGAGGTTAGAAAGGAGACTCACCTTGCTCCAAAGCTTACTTCCAAATTCAAGAATGCGCTCAAACCCTCAAATCGGAGCCGAACGATCCAAAACTAATGAAATAGGGTAAGAACTAGTCAATACATGCTCAAGAGTTCATATTCTAACTATTAAAGTACTTTCCTACCCTAAATGCAAGGTTCCTAAAATTCATCCCCGGGCCCACGTGCACGGAATCCGAAAATTTTCGAAGGAAGTTGTTACCCATAATCTAAGGATCTAGAATGTATGATTTTTACTTTATTTCGTGGTTATATCCTATTTTAATGAAACCCCTAGGTTTTACTCTAAATCCACAGTTTTCACTAATTTATATGGTATAATATACCCCTAAACTATGTATTAAACTCATATTAAGTAGCAATAGCTTACCTCGAAATGCTAGGATGAAATCCCCTCTTTGGAAGCTCCCAAATCGCCCAAGGAATGAATGAAATTTGTCAAAAATGACACATTCCCGAATTAAATGAAGGCACTGCCTTCTGCCATTTTCACACCTGCGGTTAGGGGACCGCATCAGCGGTCTCGCTTCTGCGAGGGGTAGTCCGCTTCTGCGGAACTGGGCCGGCTGGCTGGGGCCGCATCTGCAGAACCTGGGCTCCTCCCCTTGGATCGTTCTGCGTTTGGTAAGCCGCACCTGCGGTCTCGCACCTACGACTGGACAACCACAGGTGCGGTTATGACAGAATTGGAGCTTCAGCTCCTTCTCAAATTTGCAACTTAATTGGAGCCTCGTCCGATTGACGCTCGGGGCCCCCGAGGCCCCGCCAGAACATACCGACAAGTTTGAAATCATAAAATGGATTCGCTCGAACCCTCGAAATGCCCGAAACAACGCTAAATCTAAGAATCACCCCTTAACACCAATTGAATCAAACTTATGAACTTCAAGTTCTTCAATCTACCTCCAATGTGCCGAAACGTACTTATACTACTCGAATTGACACCAAATTTTGCGTGCAAGTCTTAAATGACAATACAGAACTATTCCCAGTCTCAAAATTCCGTTCGGACCTCGAGAACACAAAAATCTGCTCCAAACCAAATTTAAACAACTTCAAAATCCTTAATGAATCAACTTTCACTTTTAGGCTCAAAAACGCTCCCGGGTCATCCAAAAACACGATTCGGACATATGCGCAAGTCCGAAATCATCATACGAACCTGATGGAACCTTCAAATCCTGATTCCAAGGTTGTTTACTTAAAACGTTGACCAAAGTCAAACTTGGCCTTTTAAGCCAACCTTAAGGAACCAAGTGTTCCGTTTTCAACCCAAACTCTTCCAAATCCCGAACCAACCATCCCCGCAAGTCATAAATCAGTAAAAGCGTACGAGAAGTCTTACTTAGGGGAACAAGGTTCTAGAAAGCAAAATGACCAGTCAGGTCGTTACATTCTCTACTTCTCAAATAAACATTCATCCTCGATCGAGTTTAGATTCATACCTGAATTGCTAAATAAGTGTGGATATCTGCTCCGTATATCCTCCTCGGACTCCCAGGTCGCCTCCTCAACTGGTTGGCCTCTCCACTGGACCTTTAACGCAGAAATCCTCTTGTATCTCAACTGGCGATCCTGTCTATCAACAATGGCAACGACTCCTCATCATACCCCAAGCTCTCATCTAGATGAATAGTACTGAAGTCTAATATATGCGACAAGTCGGCGTTATACCTCCGAAGCATAGACATGTGAAAAACTGGATGAACTCCCGATAAGCTGGGGGGTAAAGCATGCTCATAAGAAACCTCCCCAACTCGCCTCAACACCTCAAATGGGCCTATAAACTTGGGGCTCAACTTGCCCTTCTTTCCGAATCTCATAATACCCTTCATCGGCGAGACTTTCAAGAGAACCTTCTCGCCGACCATGAATGATACATCTCGCGCCTTCTGATCCGCGTAACTTTGGGCTGATAACTGTTGTTGTAAGAAATCTTGGCCAAAGGCAAGAACTGATCCCACTGCCCTCCAAAGTCAATCACACATGCTCTAAGCATATCCTCCAGAATCTGAACTGTCCGCTCCAACTGACCGTTGGTCTATGGGTGAAATGCTGTGCTGAGCTCTACATGGGTCCCTAACTAACTCTGTACGGCTCTCTAGAAATGAGAAGTGAACTGAGGGTCTCTATCTGATATGATAGAAATAGGCACACCATGCAACCGAACTATCTCTCAAATGTAGATCTAAGCCAACCTCTTTGAAGTATAAGTAGTCACAACCGGAATAAAGTGTGCCTACTTGGTCAACCTGTCGACAATGACCCAAACTGCATCAAACTTCCGCAAAGTCTGCGGCAACCTAACTATAACGTCCATAGTAATGTGATCCCACTTACACTCAGGTATAGGCATCTGCTGAAGTAGGCCACCTAGCCTCTGGTGCTCATACTTAACCTTCTGGCAATTCAAACACCTAGCCACATACTCAACTATATCTTTCTTCATCCGCCGCCACCAATAATGCTGCCTCAAATCCCGATACATCTTCGTAGCCCTGGATGAATAGAATACCATGAACTGTGTGCCTCCTCCAGAATACTCTCCCTCAAGCCATCGACTTTAGTAACACATAGGCGACCCTGGAGTTGCAGAACACCATCCTCACCAATAGAAACCTTCTTGGCACTACCCTGTAGCACCGTCTCTCTGAGAACTACCAAATGCAGATCATCAAACTACCGAGCCTTGATCTGTCCCAATAATGAAGACTGAGCAACAACACACTCAAGGACTCGGCTGGGCTTTGAAATATCCAACCTCACAAGTCTGTTAGCCAAGTACTGAACGTCCAAAGCTAGTGGCCTCTCCTCTACTGAAATGTATGCCAAGCTACCCATACTTTCTGCCTTCCTGCTTAAGGCATTCGCGACCATATTTTCCTTGCCCGGATGATAATGAATGGTGATGTCATAATCCTTCAGTAACTCAATCCATCTACGCTGCCTCAAATTGAGATCCCTCTACTTGAACAAATGCTGTAAGCTACGATGATCAGTATAAACCTCACGTGAAACCCCATAAAGATAATGCCTCCATATCTTAAGAGCATGAACAATCGTTGCTAACTCTAGGTCGTGCACATGGGAATTCTTCTCATGAATCTTCAGCTGACGTGAATCATATGCAATAAATCGCCCCTCCTGCATCAATACACACCCCAAGCCAACGCGTGAAGCATCGCAATATACCATATACATCCCTGAACCGGAAGGCAACACTAGAACCGGTGCTGTAGTCAAGGCTGTCTTGAGCTACTGAATGCTTGCCTCACAATCATCGGACCAACGAAAAGGTGTACCCTCCTGGTTCAATCTAGTCAAAGGTGATGCAATGGATAAAAAGCCCGCGGTAATAACCTGCTAGCCCCAGGAAACTCTTGATCTCAGTCACTGAAGTAGGACGTGGCCAACTCTGAACTTCCTCAATCTTCTTGGGATCCACCTTAATACCCTCTCCTGATACAATGTGCCCCAAGAATTCCACTGACTCTAGCCAAAACTCACAGTTGGAGAACTTAGCATATAGCTTATGCTCTCGCAATGTCTGAAGCACTACTCTCAAATGCTGCTCGTGCTCCCCCAGGCTACGTGAGTATATCAAGATTTCATCAGTAAATACAATAACAAAGTAATCAATATAAGGCCTGAACACCCTGTTCATAAAGTCCATATATGCCGTTGGGCATTAGTCAAGCCGAATGACATCACTAGAAACTCATAATGGCCATATCTAGTACGGAAGGCAATCTTCGGGATATTCGAGTCCCGTATCTTCAGTTGATGATACCCCGATCTCAAGTCGAACTTAGAGAACACCCTAGCACCCTGCAACTGGTCAAACGAATCATCAATGCGCGACAATGAACACTTGTTATTGATGGTAGCCTTGTTCAACTGGTGGTAATCGATACACCTTCGCATAGTCCCATCCTTCTTCTTCATAAACAACACTGGTGCACCCCAAGGTGACACACTCGGTCTCATAAATCCCTTTGCAAATAGCTCCTCAAGCTGCTCCTTCAACTCCTTCAACTCTTTTGGATCCATACACCACTGTGGGATAGATATAGGCTGGGTACCTGGAGCCAAATCAATACAGAAATCAATATCACGATCCGGTTGCATGCCTGGAAGGTCAGAATGGAACACATCGGCGAACTCTCGGACTATTGGAACTGAATCAATCGTCACAGACTCTGTTGTGGTGTCCCGAACATAAGCTAGATAAGCCAAAAAACCCTTCTCGGCCATATTCTAAGACTTCAGTAAAGAAATAACCCGACTAGATGTACTAACTAAGGAACCCTTCCACTCCAACCTTGGCAACTATGGCATCGCTAAAGTAACAATCTTGGCATGACAATATAGGATGGTGTGGTATGGGGATAACCAATCCTTGCCCAGGATGACCTCAAAGTCAGTCATATCAAGAAACATGAGGTCTGCTCTAGTCTCAAAACTACAGAATGTTACCATACAAGACCGATAGATCCGATCCACAACCGCAGAATCACCCACAGGAGTGGACACATGAACATGAGTACTCAAGGACTCACGAGGAATATCCAGAAAATGAGAAAACAGAGATGATACATATAAATAGGTAGACCCTATATCAAATAGCACCTAGGATAACGGCATCTGAGGCCAATGCATCTGGTCTGGTCGGAAAATCATAGAATTTGGCTGGAGCGCCGGTTGGCTGGCCTCCACCTATCTGAGCAGAAGTTGGCTGACCTCTCCCTACGTGGCCTCTACCTCTAGGACGACCCCTACCAGTCTTCCCTCTGCCTCTGGGCGGCTGGACAGGCGGTGCTGTAATCATGGGTTGCTGACCCTGCTGCACTACCTTGCCCCAAAGTCTGGGGCAGTATCTCCTCATATGACTAAGGTATCCGCACTCGAAACAACCCCTCGGTACGGTGATCTGCTACCCTGACGTATGACCCTGATGGCCTGCAGACCTACTAGAAGAAGTCTAAATGGCCGGTGGGCGGTATGAACTCTCCAGTATGGCATTGGAGTAGGAGCTAGAAGATCCATGGGGACCTGAATACCCACTGGAAGAACCCTGGATAGCTGGCGGGCGGTAAGAACTCTCTGGTATGGCATTGAAATAGGAGCGCTCTGGAGCACCTCGAGGAGGTGGTGGTGCTGAATATGGGGGCTTCCTGGGCTGACCCCTCCCAAACTGACTTTTGCCCCTAGTCGGGGCACCTCTAAACTCTCCAGAGAATCGATCCCTCTTGTCCTACTGCATCTGCTCTCTACCTCTCAGATGGTAGCCCTCAATCCTCGGGCAATCTCCACTACCAGCGGATAAGGAGTCCTCATCTCAACCCCTCGGGCCATGTTGGCCCTAATACCAGAATGCAACCCTGCAACAAACCTCCGCACCCTCTTTGCATTAGTAGGAAGTATCATCAGTTAATGGCGGGACAACATAGAAAACCTCGCCTCATTGTCGGTTAATGGCATATGACCCTGCTCGAGCTGCTCAAACTGATACTGCAACTCTTCCCTCTCAGAGGGTGGAATATACCTATCCAGGAAAAGCTGTGTGAACTGACTCCAAGTAATGAGAGGAGAACCCGCTGGCCTGCCAAGAACATAAGGCAACCACCATCTACGGGCTCTACCCTCCAGCTGGAAAGTAGTGAAGTCAACCCCATGAGACTCCAATATCCTCATGTTGTGCAATCTATCCCTGCACCTATCAATGAAATCCTGGGCATCCTTACGACACTCGCCTCCGAAGATAGGAGGGTGTAGACTAGTCCATCTGTCCAATAACTTTTGCGGATCATCGTCCGCAGCTGGTCTGGGCTCGGGTAATACTGCGGCAACTAGCTGGGTCCCATCCGCGGGTTGTGCACCTGAAGTCTGATACACTACAGATGCATGACCAGGAGCCTGAGCAGTAGGGGTTTGTGCTCCCCCTCCCGCTTGAGATATGGATGGGTCTGCTTGAAATGAACCAACCTGAGTCATGGAATCCATAAACCGCAGCATACGCATGACCTCCTGGAAACCCGGTGCTGTCATAAAGTCTACCGGGGTAGGACCTGCTGCAGGCACCTTGCCCTGCTCTTCAATAATAGGATCCCCCACAGGATCCGCCGGTGGTACAACTGGGGCTGCTCTAGGATGCCCTCGTCCACTACCTCGGGCCGGTGCCCTCCCCCGGCCTCTGTCTCGGCCTCTAGCAATGGGGGGATCAGCCCCTCCCGGGTCTGGAACGTTTGCCGTGCGTGTCCTTACCATCTGTGAGAGAGTAGAAGAAGGAAAATTAGTATACCATCAACTGCACGATAGAAGATGAATAAAGAGTAGTTACCTAACACCCTATAGCCTCTCAAAGATAAGTACAGACGTCTCCGTACCGATCCGCAAGACTCTATTAGATCTGCCTATAACTAGTGAGACCTACATGAACCTAGTGCTCTAATACCATGTTGTCACGACCAAAATTCCATCAAAGGCTGTGATGGCACCCTACACCGTTGTTAGGCAAGCCAAATCAAATCACTAGTGAGTTCTCATTTATTTTACCAACCAATCCCATCATTTACTAAATCTTAAATTTTAAACAATCGATAATTAACAAGTTCATAATAATAGAACTACAACAAAAAATAATATTCTACAAAGTGTGTGCGAGGAACTAGTGTCACAAGTAAGGGCAACTAGTAGAATGTACAAAAATACCACTATCCTACTACCTGAAACAAAATAGACAGTACATAACCACAACAAAAGAAGAGAAACTCTGGTATGCTACTGAACGGCTCAGAAGGGGCAGCTCAGCGTAAGATCTCGATCAGGTATCAGGAGCGCGCGCCGGGCAGATAATTAGATGCACCTGCCTCAGATCCTGTACAGTTAAGTACAGAAGCGTAGTATGAGTACATCAACAACATGTACCCAGTAAGTATCCAGTCTAACCTCGAAGAAGTAGTGACGAGGGGTCGACTTGACACCTACTAAGGTCAACTATAATAATATTTAAGTGCTACGCTAAGCATGGATATCATAAATAAAATGATAGTCCCAGAACAAGGAGAAGTAATTTATTACTTACTACAATATATCAATTTCAGTCATGTCGTATAATAAGTTACATTTCAAAGCATTTAAGAAGTGTTAAGTACGGAAAAATTCGACATAAATAACATGCGCACATTGTGCCTAGGTCGTACGGCCGGGTCCGCTATAATAATAAACTGTGCACTTCCAGAGGATCGAATGGCGCGAACCATAGATGCATCTATTTTCTACCGAGGCGATTGGCCCGATCCACAAATAGCAATTTATTATCAAGTAAGCACACATTGCTCAATTATAATCATATAATTTATACAAGTTCTCAAGGAAGTGAGTGTCACACCTCCTTTTTTCTCTACACCCTCGGGGAGGGTGTATAAAGGGAGTTTTTCCAATTAAAGGACAATCAAAAAGGGATTCATTTTTATTAAGAGATTCAGAGTCGCCACTTGGGAGATTTATGGTGTCCCATGTCACCGGTTCGAATCCCGAATCAAGGAAAGAGTTTGACTCTTTTTAACAGTCGCGAACCTGGAATCCGGGTAAGGAATTCTGTTAACCCGGGAGAAGGTGTTAGGCATTCCCGAGTTCCGTGGTTCTAGCACGGTCGCTCAACTGCTATATTTGGCAAAAATCTGATTTTAATACATGTTGTCCTATTGTGCAATTTCAGAATTATTCAACCGCTTTTAATTAAATTTTTTAAGAAGGTGAACGTCGTTTAAAAACGTATTTTTGGATCACGTCACATGAAATGCGCCCGGATCCTCAACACATTTTTATTCAACGTTTTGGGATTTGGATTTGGGTCACATGAAATGCACACCCGATTTTAGGAAAGTAGATTAAAATAACGCGCCTAAAGCAACTACGCGTGTTTAACTTTGCGAGGGCCATGAAAATTCAACTAATGACACACCTCGATTTCTAAAGAGTTAAAATTAATTAAGTGAAGGCCATAAATTATATGGTTGGCTAATATAGCATGCTTCAAGCTAATTTAAGGGCCTAGAAATAAAACAAGGAATACCAAACATTTGAGTCCGAGCGTGTTTAACCCACACGAACCGATCTAATCACAAAAATCTCAATTTCTGCCTTCTTTGATTCATCTCCAATTTACACTAATATAAACTAAAGACCAACAGAATTATAAAGCTACTCAAGCCTTTTTAACACAAACACTAAAACAAAATAGAACATGGAAAGATTGCTAAATGTGATACCATCCCATTGTTTCGGCAATTCAAATTCCGAGTCAAAACCCAGGACCAATTAATATCCATTCCTTTATCCTTCTTCTAATTAACAAATTGGTGCTATGTCTTCATTAACTAATCATCACATACATGGAATTAATTAAACAGAGCAAACAACCAACCATTTAGAAGCAAGCCAAATAGTTAAATGATAAACAACGAAGAATATGATGTTGGCTTCTTCACCTTAGCTAATACAGTAATATTTTCAAGTAGTTGACTATAAAGCATGAATTTCTTAGGCGGGCTCCTGACTGCTGAAACTTGAAATGTATGCCTCTGTTCTCCAGGCGGGCTCCTGACTGCTGAAACTTGAAATGTGTGCCTCTGTTCTCCAGGCGGGCTCCTGACTTCAACAAAATAGACAAAACAAAGAAAATCTATTGCCCCAGTTTGGTGACTGGGCATCATATTACCAGATATTAATAAGAATTCGAAAACTAAAACTTGAATTGTAATACCTCTGTTCTCCAGGCGGGCTCCTGACTGCTGAAACTTGAAATGTATGCCTCTGTTCTCCAGGCGGGCTCCTGACTGCTGAAACTTAAAATGTATGCCTCTGTTCTCCAGGCGGGCTCCGGATTGCTGAACTTGAAAAGTATTCCCTTGTTCTCCAGGTGGGCTCCTGACTGCAACAAAATAAACAACAAAGAAAATTTTCTGCTCCAGTTTGCACTAGGAAGATTTGGGAGTTGTTAGCAAAATATAGATCACCTAAGCTATTGATGCAATGATAAGAGTAAAACTAAAGACTTGATTGGAATGTACGTCTCCTGTGAGTAAAACCAAGGACTTTTGACTAGCAAATTCATCAGACTAGGTCTTCTATCTTAGGAGAAAGATTTATCAGACTAAGATTTTGATCCTGGGAGAAAATTCATCAGACTAGGTCCATCTTTGTTATCTTAGGAGAAAGATTCATCAGACTAAGATTTCTATCCTAGGAGAAAATTCATCAGACTAGGTTTTCTATCTTAGGAGAAAAATTCATCAGACTAAGATTTCAATCCTAGGAGAAAAGTCATCAGACTAGGTTTTCTATCTTAGGAGAACAATTCATCAGACTAAGATTGTGATCCTAGGAGAAAGATTCCTCACACTAGGTCCATTTTCATTATCTTAGGAGAAAGATCATCAGACTAAGATTTTGATCCTAGGAGAAAGTTCATCATACTAGGTTTTCTATCTTAGGAGAACAATTCATCAGACTAAGATTGTGATCCTAGGAGAAGATTCATCAGACTAGGTCCATTTTCATTATCTTAGGAGAAAGATCATCAGACTAAGATTTTGATCCTAGGAGAAAGTTCATCAGACTAGGTTTTCTATCTTAGGAGAAAAATTCATCAGACTAAGATTTTGACTTGGAGGAAAATCCATCAGACTAGGATTCAGATCCTAGGAGGAAAACAATGTGAAAAGCAATGGCAGCATTTTATGCGCGCTAACAAGACAGGCAAGGCCGAAGATTTGAGAAACTTCCCTTTTGTCGGCTCTCCTCTTCTTCCTTTTCTTTTCTTTTTTTTTTTTTCTAATTGTTGAGCCAACTTTCTTGCACTGCTCTGTTCCTGTTTCAAACAAAGAAAACTTGTGATTTTAAAATGTGGTGGTTAGTTTGTGGCCTTGAACTTTGAGGCCAGCTGCTTCTGCATTCGCCAAGATGACTGATTTCCACTCGAAGACCTTGCTTGTTCTCGATATCCTCTACTTGTTGCATGAACTGGCATCCCCCAACCCTTATGTCTCATATGAATCCCAAAGCACGTCTATTGCTCCTACTTCGCGTACATGATGTTCTTTATTGACTTAATCACTGGCCTCGGCCTTGAAGTTGTATTATTCCCTCACTTGCCTTGATAACCGATTCTCACTTGGAGACCTTGCTAGCTACTTTCCTTAACGCAGAAAATACCTCTGATCCGTTCACCAAGCACCCTTCATCTGATATGTACCAAACCTTTCATGTTTCAATGAAAATACCTTTGATCTATTCACCCCCAAACCCTTCATTTGTTGCGTTGTTCATGAATTGACAAATACCAAGCCCTTGCATTTCACAAGGATCCCAAGGCATGTAGATTGTTGCCAACTCAGTGTGCCTGCTGCTTTTCCTGACTTATGACGATTTGATATGCTGGCCAGATCCTGTTTTGAAGTCATTTCTCACTTGTTATGACCGAATTGACTCAGGGTGAGGAAGTAAACAAGACGAAAGGAACAGAATAGAGGACAATGGAAAGAGATGATTCCTAACAAGAAAACTACAACGTAGAAATCTATCGGATATGGACACCGACTCTGATGACCTTGAGATGCATCTGCAGCCTATTCTGTTAAGCAAATCTGAAGTTCAGCTCTTGTTGTACCTTTTCGCCATGAAACTGGGCTTCAATGCTCCGCTTGCCCGATCTGAATCACAATCCTTTTTCGACTTGTAGTGCCCGTGGGTTTTCACCATCAAGCCTCTCTCATTTTTGGTCTTTTTTTTGTCAACTCACCATCGTCTTATGGTGCCTGTGAATGTTTTCACCAATAAGACTCTCTCATTTTTGATTTCTCTCAGCTTTCGTCGCCTTGCGGTACCCGTGAGGGTTTTCATTGATAGGTCTCTCTCATTTTTCAATTTCCTTCATTTGGACCGGAGTGTTGCCCCTGATATGATTCACCTCTGCTCGCTTGACTTGGTATCTCTCTAAGATTGATCAGAAGGTCTTTCTTTGGACCGTAATGCAGGCTTTGGACAGGGTTAGGAAGAAAGGGTATCAAAGGCTCAAAAAAATTCAACATGGGCTCCAAATTACAACTTTCGGAATCAGATTTCTCACAACAACCACAACTTCTGCCCCAGTTTCTTCCTTGGGGACTTTGGACTTTTATTTCGGTGTGACTGAACCTCAAAGAGAGGCTGCCTACGTACCCTTTCGGGATCAAGTCAAACGTAGTTCAGGTCATAGAAATTACTTTGTTGTTGTGGTTTTTCCTTTCTTTTCTTCCATTTTCTCTTCTTTTCTTTTTTTTTTCTTCTCTGTTTTTTCCTTTTCCTTTTTTTTTCTCCTTCTTCTTCCTTTTTCTTCTCTCTTTTTTCATTCTTTTTCTTTTCTCTTTTTCCCTTACTTAACTTTCACGCTTGCGTTTCTGATCTTTGCTTCTGATTCCGAAAGAGGGGTATGAAAGAAAACCAATAAGGCTCAAAGGGGTAACGAAGGATAAAGTGTTTAGATAGCAGAACAAAATGCCTTCGTCATTCCAATCTTCAAAGCATGCCAAATACAAACAACACAATTAAACAAACCAAAGAAATCATACATAATATCTTCTGACTACATCAGGATTGATAACCATATCCACACATTTGCATTCTACATCTGTTAAATACAAAGCACCACTGGACAACACTCGTTACCGCAAACGTCCCTGCCAATTTGGGACAAACCTGCCTTTAGCTTCAACCTGATGCGGCAGGATGCGTTTCAATAGTATTTCTTTATGTTCTGTCTACCCCAGTTTCACACAACTTGGACTCGAAGTGATCTCAAAATGCCCTTACGTATTTCCCTCGAATGTCCTTACATCTTCAACATTATCTTATTGCTTCTGACTTCTAAAACTAGGCTGAGAATTATGCATGCATGTCATGTCACCAGAACCAGCATGAAAAGAATTGCAAAATGAGAATGGAACTAGATAAAATGACTAAAAATGGCGGGAAACAGAGAATTGCATTAGACTGACGGTGAAAGGGTTTAAACAACGAAACAAGCAAACTAGACTAGAGTTACAACCCTTGAACAAACCTAAACAGCACTACACAAGCTACTATGACAAGACAAAGTGAAAGGATAGAAGGGTTTGAGTCACAAGACAATATCCGGATTACAACCCTGAAATAACCCGGACAACAGAAATGACAACAAAATAAACCACCAAAACTCCAAAAGATGGAGCGTCTTTCCAATTACCAAGCATGACGTCTTAGCCACTGAATTTCACACCAAGATTGCTGTAATTTTCACAAGTCTTCATCACGTTGTTCTGAGCAAACTGCTTCTGGGTTTCTTCTGCCGGCTCATTCTCACGATCAATCATACCCACCATATGCGTCTCATTGTGCACAAGAGATGGATCTTGGCCAGTGTTTGTTGCATCTGGATTTTGCACGACGAAGTCGCCTGCATCAATAAACTTTTGAATTGCATTCTTCAGATTCCAACATTTCTCTATGTCGTGCCCCAGGGCACCTGAGCAGTATGCGCACTGTTGAGAAGGATTGAACTTCTTTGGAGGAGGGTTCGACACTTTTATCTATATCGGCTTCAACATGTCCAGTGTCCTTAACCGCTGAAACAGACTGGCGTATGATTCTCCTAACAGAGTGAAGGCTTTCTTCTTTCGTAACCTCTCATTCTTAAATGATGGATTGGGCCGAAAACCTAATCTGGGATGTGGTTGGGAAGCTCGCGGGGGTAGATGGGCATTATTTTGAGCTGGGTACTGTGATGTGCGACTTTGGGATTTCTGTGGAGAGAAGTAGCATCGGGGAAGGTCATCTAATGCACAAGGATAACCACGGGGACGATGTCGAGGCTGGAAGTGTTGATCAGGAAAACCTATCGGATCGTCTTTTCCGTTTCTCTTTCTTCCAACCAAGCTTACTGGTATGTTCTGAATGGCTTCTAAACAACTCACGATTTTGCCTAACTTGATTCTTCTTCCACTAGCTCCCCTATTTTTAACACATCATTGAAAGGCTTTCCCAGGGCCGGGATCAAATAACTGTAGTAGGTGGGTCCCTGGGCCTGTAGAAAAAGCTTAACCATTTCTTCTTCGCTGATCGAGGGACTGACTCGAGCAGCTTGCTCCCTCCATCTGAGCCCAAACTCATTAAAGCTTTCCTCCGGCCTCTTTTCCATCTTAGATAGCGAGGAGAGGTCTGAGGTAACCCTCGATTTGCATTGAAAGTATCGGACAAAGTCTTGAGCCATCTCACCCACTGTAAGCCACTCATCGACATTTTGACGACCATGCCAGTCCAAAGCTGCCCCAGTTAGGCTTTCACTGAAATATGCCATCATCACGTCATCGTTCTCTCCAACAATCCTCATTTCGTTGCAATAGACCCTCAGGTGAGCTACCGGATCTCCACGCCCATCATACAAGTTAAATTTTGGTACTTTGAATCGTGCGGGCAGGCGGGCATCATGTGGCACAATCAGTTCTTTGCAAGTCATGGTACCTTGGCCTCCTACTCTTCGCTTGTCCCTTAAGGACAGTTCTATGCTTTTCAGCTTCCTGGGTGTCCCATCTCGTCCTTCCTTTCCTGTAACCTTTTCATTTCTAGCATGGAGCTCATCCCGGGAGCTCTTCTTGTATGAACCAAGGACTCGGTGGGCAATCTCTGGAGGGTGAAATTGGGCATTACGAGGTTTGAATGGGTGTTTATTATTTGGGGTAATGGATATGATAGGAGGGCAATATTGGGGAGAAGTAACTGGAGGATGCGTGATGGAGCTACTAGGGTGGTTGGGACGAGTGTGATAAGCGGGTGTATCTGGAGAATATGGAGGATCATCTGGTATTGTGTTGGGAGTTTGGGAAAGGGTAGCGTCCGGGAAAATTGGTGGTGGCGGGGGTGGCGCCTTTCAAGTCATCCAAGCTCGATACATGTTTGTCATGTGTTGTCTCAGCATCCGCACCTCTTCAACCAACCCATTATCCCGTTCCACCAACTGTTGTCGAGCACCGGTATCAACCAACTCAGTTCTCTTGTTGTTTGCCATTGCCTCTTGTCCTTGTGTTGTGAAGCAGAGTTACCACTTTAAAACCACAAACCAACCACCTTGCTGGAATTACATGACAAAATGAAACCATCACGTTAGCGTTAGGGCATTTAACATATTGGTACCGCACATTTGGGGAGTGAATGCACCTAGGCAGTTAACAGTTCCTATTATGCTTTTGCTTGGTTACATGCGTCATCCCGGCTTCCGTTTTCTTTATTTGCCAATTGCAAACTTTCTCTTCTCTTTTCTCTTTCTTCTTTTCCTTTTCTTTCTTTTCACTCTTACCTTTGTTTTTCCTTGTTCCTATTCGCTCCTTTCCTCAAAATTATTTTTCCGCTCTTTTCTTTTCTTTGCTGCCTTTTTATTTTCTCTTGTTTGCCTTTATTTGGTTTCCTATTTCCTTTTTTTTTCTTTCCCTCTTTTGTTTTTCTTTCCTTTCGTGTTTTTCACCTCTTTCCTTTCATTCTTTTCTCTTTTTTTTTCCTTTTTCATTTGGTTACGGTCGAATCCTATGGAGATTGCCTAAGTATCACGACCCCGCGTGAATCAGACCGAGCGTAGTTCTTGCAAATAAATGCAAAAATAAGGAAATAATTTTTAGGGAATTTTTCACAATTTTTTATTAATAACAACTGCGATTACAAAAGCTACCAGACTATTTGTTTTTCTTTTTCTCAAAAAGGGAAGTTACAAAAACAGACTCAAAAGCAAAAATACAGACTCGATTAACTAGGAATACATCAAAGCTTCAAACCTTGGGGCCCGCGGGGCATCATTCGGCATCGCCACGGGCCTGCGCAAGACTGAGAAGGTTTCAATGTCGACTGGGTCATCCTGGACAAGGAGTTCTAAGGAAAAGTGTGACTATTTAAAGAAAGCTGACTTATTGTGACTTAAAAGAAAAGTGGCTAGTTTTTCAAAAATTTTATTTAAGAAAGCAAAGACTTGGTTTTGAAAATACGACCTCTCAGCACTTCCGAGAGGAAGATTTTAAGGTTGTGCCCGCAAACCATTTAAAAATGACTCAGGGTGGCTGTTCTAGCAAAAATAGCCTTTCGGCGCCCTTTTGGGGACATTCGGCTTATTTTAAACAAGAATGGCGGCACCCGACTTATTTTGACAAAAAGTTAAAGTCTTGGTATTTTTGGCCATTTTTGAAAAAGGGTGGTTGGACCCGATGAGGGTTGCCTACGTATCTCACATCCGGTGAGAATCAAACCAGCGTAGTTCGGGCGATTTGCCAAAATCAAAACTATTTTGAACAACAATTTCCTTTCTATTTTTTTCAAATATTTTTTTTTCATTTTTTCAAAAATCCGGCAGCATTTCTGCACTATTTGGGCACTTGGTTTTTCACAACAAATGGTCACCCTCACTTAGTCCTAACACTGCTTATTTTCATAATTCACTCATTTAGACAAGCCGGTCAACATGCAAAGTCGAGCAAATAAATGCGCAAGTAGCACGTAAGATGCATCAGGATGGTCCATTATTTCAGGTCACCTGTCCTAGACGGACCCAACCCCTGCGTTGAGTCCCCTAAGTCAAATGCACATGATGCAAACAAGCGTCCTACTAGGGATCCGACATGAGGTTTTGTTCTTCTAGGTTTTAAACCCTAGGTTTATTGGTCTAGACCTGGCTTGCCCGAGCGGACAACTCGAGCCGAGGGGGAGGCAGCGTACCGGGGATACAGAAGCTCCGCCGGCTTTGCAACTTATCCGAACCTCGTTCTAAATGGGAAAAGACTCTAAACAGAAGAGAAAATACACGTAGTGCACCCTTCTCCATGATGTAGAAGACTCAGAGAGAGGAAGGGATTCGCAACAGTTTATATACAATTCAACAAATATTAAAGCGGTAAAACATTTAGTACAAAAGGCATGGAACATGTAGCAAAATCAAATATAGCCAAATATAACAATTTAATTGAGCTCGAATTCTTGAACCCTGAACCGAAATTCTGGGTTCTTGGTCCCCAGCAGAGTCGCCAGAGCTGTCACACCTCCTTTTTTCTCTACACCCCCGGGGAAGGTGCATAAAGGGAGTTTTTCCAATTAAAGGACAATCGAAACGGGATTCATTTTTATTAAGAGATTCAGAGTTGCCACTTGGGTGATTTATGGTGTCCCAAGTCACCGGTTCGAATCCCGAATCGAGGAAAGGGTTTGACTCTGTTTAACAGTTGCGAACCAGAAATCCGGGTAAGGAATTTCGTTAACCCGGGAGAAGGTGTTAGGCACTCCCGAGTTTCGTGGTTCTAGCACGGTCGCTCAACTGCTATATTTGGCAAAAATCTGATTTTAATACATGTTGTCCTATTGTGCAATTTCAGAATTATTTAACCGCTTTTAATTAAATTTTTTAAGAAGGTGAACGTCGTTTAAAAACGTGTTTTTGGATCACGTCACATGAAATGCGCCCGGATCCTCAACACATTTTTATTCAACGTTTTGGGATTTGGATTTGGGTCACATAAAATGCACACCCGATTTTAGGAAGGTAGAATTATTAAAAAACGCGCCTAAAGCAGCTAACGCGTTTTTAACTTTGCGAGAGGCCATGAAAATTCAACTAATGACACACCTCGATTTCTAAAGAGTTAGAATTAATTAAGTGAAGGCCATAAATTATATGTTTGGCTAATATAGCGTGCCTCAAGCTAATTTAAGGGCCTAGAAATAAAACAAGGAATACCAAACATTTGAGTCCGAGCGTGTTTAACCCACACGAACCGATCTAATCACAAAAATTTCAATTTTTGCCTTCTTTGATTCATCTCCAATTTACACTAATATAAACTAAAGACCAACAGAAACATAAAGCTACTCAAGCCTTTTTAACACAAACACTAAAACAAAATAGAACATGGAAAGATTGCTAAATGTGATACCATCCCATTGTTTCGGCAATTCAAATTCCGAGTCAAACCCCACGACCAATTAATATCCATTCCTTTACCCTTCTTCTAATTAACAAATTGGTGCTATGTCTTCATTAACTAATCATCACATACATGGAATTAATTGAACAGAGCAAACAACCAACCATTTAGAAGCAAGCCAAATAGTTAAATGATAAACAACGAAGAATATGATGTTGGCTTCTTCACCTTAGCTAATACAGTAATATTTTCAAGTAGTTGACTATAAAGCATGAATTTCTTAGGGAGCAAAACAACGAAGAAGCAATCAAAACAAAAACAGATATTTAGAAATAAAGGAACATAGATACAAATCAAGTAGGATTAGTGAAGAGAAATGAACCTCAGCAAGCTTTCCTTTCTATTAACGAGAATTCAGTTACAGCGAATCCGACGATTGAAAGTTTGAACAAAAACAGCAATAAATTGCCACAAGGACTTGAACCAACAAAACTCGACATCGACTAAACACCTCAGATAGGAATCCGAATCGAAAATCAGAAGAAAACCAGAATTCGACATGAAAATCGAAAGGATTCGAATTCGAAATCAGAATGAAACAAAATCATGTCCGTTGACTTCCTCTGTTCTCACTGTTTTTTTTGGAGCTTATGCTCTGTTCTTCATCCCTTTCTCGTCTCCGCTCTATTCTTACTCCCCCCTCAATATGTGTGTGCGTCGTGGTTGCTGGGAGATAGGGCTAGGTACGTAGGTATAGTTGAAGGGTGATGTTTGGATTCCGGCGAGCTGCTGCTGGTATGGTCATTTGAAGAAGGGGTCGCCGGTGTTAGCTTTTCCGGCGTGGACGCTGGCAGCTGCAATGTGAAGGGAGACGTCTTGATGGTTGTGAATCGAAGGGAGGTCGTTGGTCTGGTTAAGAAGAAACCATGGGAATTGGTTTCTCTACATTAGACCTTAGGTGATTTTTTTTTTCTTTTTTTTTCCAGCTCTTTAGGCCTTACTTTATAGGTAGAGTCTAGGTTTAGGTGTATTTTTGTGTATTTTGCCAATTAGTCCCTATGTCTTTTTGTGTTAAGTGCTTAGGGTCTTTTTTATTTATTTTGTTCTAAATAAGAGTCTAGAAGGGTCCCTATGCTTAATGGACTAATCCGAATTGGCCAAGAATTGGGCGCTGAAACTCTTAAAATTATGATCCAACACCTTAATTGACTCCTTTTAAAATAAGATAAAAACACTACACAATACAAAAGCTAGCATAAAACTCTTTTTGTGTTTTCGAAATTATATAAAGATAAAAATAAGGTACTATTTTTTTAAATTTATGAAAAATACATAAACTAATATATGTATATATATATATATATATATATATATATATATATATATATATATATATATATTTGTTATTTTCATTTTTATCACGAAAATAAAGTAATGAAGTCAAAAATAGTTGAAGTAGCTATATCAGGCCTAAATTAAATATTTACGCGTTAAAATATAAAAAATCTTGGAGAGGGTAAAAAATCACATGTCTACAGTGAGTATAACCGTCTATATTTATTTAGAAGTTTCTAGCATGTCCTAAATGATCTTTGCAGCAAGCAAGGACACAAACATTGCAAGTATAGCATGATCCGGGTCTTAAACTACCTAGACAATTAGAATAATAGTAGCTACGTACGGACTCTCGTCATCATGTAAGTACGTAGCCCCCACAGATAGTCACATACATTTATTTAATTCACCTATATGGTTAATTCCCTCTTACGAGGTTAGAAAGGAGACTCACTTGCTCCAAAGCTTACTTCGAAATTCAAGAATGCGCTCAAACCCTCAAATCATAGCGGAATGATCCAAAACTAATCAAATGGGGTAAGAACTAGTCAATACATGCTCAAGAGTTCATATTCTAACTATTAAAATACTTTCCCAACCCTATATGCAAGCTTCCTAAAATTCATCCCCGGGCCCACATGCACGCATTCCGGAAATTTTTGAAGGAAGTTGTCACCCATAACCTAAGGATTAAGAATATATGATTTTTACTTCATTTCCTAATGAATTTTGTGGTTAAATCCTATTTTTATCAAAACCCTAGGTTTTACTCTAAGCCCACAATTTTCACTAATTTACATGGTATATTCTTCCCCTAAACTATGCATTAAACTCAAATTAAGTAGAAATAGCTTACTTCAAAATGCTAGGCTGAAATCCCTTCTTTGGAAGCTCCCAAATCGCCCAAGGAATGAATGAAATGTGTCAAAAATGACACATTCCCGAATTAAATGAAGGCACTGCCTTCTGCGATTTCTGCACCTGCGGTTAGGGGACCACATCTGCGGTCTCACTTCTGCGAGGGGTAGTCTGCTTCTGCGGAATTGGGCTGGCTGGCTGGGGCCGCATCTGCGGAAGAGGAGCCGCACCTGCGGAACCTTGGCTCCTCCCCTTGGGCCACTTCTGCGTTTGGTAAGCCGCACCTGCAGTCTCGCACCTGCAGCTGGACAACTGCAGGTGCGGTTATAAAAGAATTGGAGCTTCAGCTCCTTCTCAAATTTGCAGCTTAACTCGAGCTTCGTCCGATTGACGCTCGTGGCCCCCGAGGCCCCGCCCGAACATACCGACAACTTTGAATCATAAAACGGATTCACTCAAACCCTCGTAACGCCCTAAACAACGCTAAATCTAAGAATCACCCCCTAAAACCAATTGAATCAAACTTATGAACTTCAAGTTCTTCAATCTAACTCCAATGTGCCGAAACGTACTTATGCTACTCGGATTGACACCATATTTTGCGTGTAAGTCTTAAATGACAATATAGAACTATTCTCGGTCTTGGAATTCCGTTCGGACCTCGAGAACACAAAAACCCGCTCCAAACCAAACTTAAAGAACTTCAAAATCCTTAATGAATCAACTTTCACTTTTAGGCGCCAAAACGCTCCCGGACATCCAAAACCCGATCCGCAGTGCGAAATCATCATACGAACCTGTTAGAACCTTCAAAATCCTGATTTCGAGGTTGTTTACTCAAAATGTTAACCGAAGTCAAACTTGGCCTTTTAAGCCAACCTTATGGAACCAAATGTTCCGATTTCAACCCAAACTCTTCCAAATAAAACCAACCATCCCCGCCAGTCATAAATCAGTAAAATCAAGTACGGGAAGTCTTATTTAGGAGAACGGGATTTTGGAAAGCAAAACGACCAGTCGGATCGTTACATGTTTCTACTATAACACACGATCGTATACATTTTTCATGAAGCATTAAACAGATCTTTGCAATTTCCAGAAAATGTTAACACAAACTAATATAACTTAAATGGCCTAAACAATGTGAATAACTAACTCTACATGAATTTACACTTAATTCCCAACTAAACAACCAACATGATTCATGCAATATTCAAACAAAACACAGATTTTTGATAATCATGCAGAGTCATAGCCATGATATAGCAAAATTAAACTTTACATTGTTAACAAAAATACCTTGATAATAGCAAGCAAACAAATAGATAAAGAAAATAGGTTTCTAAAACTTGAGTAAACAGCAGCGACAAGAATATCAAACAGGAAACCCAAAACAGCTTGAATTCAAACTCAGAAATCCCAGCAAAAGTATGAAACTAATAGGTTCTTTGCTAAAAAATGAAGAAAAAAGACTCCAAAAAAGCAGTGCAGAGTCAGTGCATTTTTGAGATATTTTCTGTGTGTTTTGCTTTTTAGTGTGTCTAGGTCTATGTAGGTGTATTCAGATCTATTCAGGTGTATATAAAAATGTGTGTATGTGTATAAAATTCTGTGTGTGTTTATAATGAAGAACAAATGTGTTTATATAGAGTAAGGGAGTGAAAGGGATAAGGGTTAGGTACCAAAAAGAAATCTGCCAGCATCCCTAAAATTAGGTTAAAGGCATCTTTTCCTTAACAGAAATGGACAGCTGTCAGATTTCTAGTACCCTCTTATCTTAGAAAATGAACAACTGTCCAATTTCTGGATGTTTGGGATCTTATCCCTATCCTTTCCTACTCAGCATTAGGACAGTTGTCCCTATTCTAGAAGTTTCTGGTAATTTCTGAAAGATTTCAGAATTGAGATTTCCAAAATTGACCCTTAAGGGTCTTGGAATTGCCTCACATCTAGACTGGTTCTGAGCCTGAGTCAGGTGACTCTTGGCCTAAGGACATTGGGCTCTTAAGCTTTTTAACAAATCTATGGGCCTAGTGGAACGTGCCACTTCAGTGAGGCTAAGTTATTAACAAACAAACCAATAAATAACAATAAACAAAAGAACAACAATTAATTTAAATAAAATAACAGTAAACAAAATAAAAACAGTAATACTGAAAATAAACACAAACAATAATAACAATAAAACACATAATTATAAAAAATAAAGGAAAAACAGAAAAAACAGGAAAGGAAATTAAATCTAAAGAACTGTTTTTTGGGATAAAAGATCTAGTTGTTAAAAACCCTCCTGCCAACACACTCTCCTGGAATCTGAGATCCCGAGTGAGAGATCATGGCGCAAGGATTATTATACAAACTAGGTGAAGGTTTGAAAATGGGGGATCTAGCTGCTAAAAACCTCATGCCAATACACCCATCTGGGATTTGAGATCCCTGATGGGAGATATTGGCACGAGGATTATTATACGGGCTAGATAGATTTTAGGGCTTTGAAAATCTCAGATCTAAGATCTAGAGTTTTCGGTAGGGTATTTTTAGGATCTATGGGTAGATTGGGGTTCTGGGGGTGTGGTGGTTGTCTAGTAGCAGTATAGGTGAGTTTAGGGTTTTGCCGCCGCCATAGGTGATTTCCGGCGGCGGCTCTAGGGTTTCTGGATTTTTTGGGATTAGATTTGAGATTTTTGGTGGGGATTTGGTTGGTAAGGTGAGCTTTACGAGATGTAGGGGAGTGTATGGAGTAAGTTTGGGTGGTTTTGGGGTTCCGCCGCTGCCATAGGGGATTTTCGGCGATGATGCACGGCGGGGCTAGGGTTTCTGAGGTTTTTGGATCTTAGATCCACTGATTTTGGCGGAGTTTTTATGGGTTTTGTTGGTGGGGTGAGGTAGAGGAGAAGAAGAGGAGTTGATTGATGTAGGTTTGAGGATATTTGGTTAAGTCCGGCCGACGGTCATCGGTGGTTTGAGTGGTGGTAGATGGTGGTGCGATTTCCGGTGGGGCGAAGAGGGAGGGTGAAGAGGCGGCTAGGGTTTGGGGCGGCTGAGAGAGAGAGAGATGTGAGAGAGTGGGGGAGTTGGAAATGGAGGGGGGAGGGGGGGGGTAGGAGGTGTTAGGGCATTTAAATATTAAATGGTGGGTGAGTTCCGAACTGTTAGATCTATTGAAGATCAATGGCTAGGATTAATCGGCGCGAAAACGGTGTCGTTTCGTTTTACTGAGGGCTGGACAAGATTGGCGGAATTGGGCTTGGGTGTTTTGGGCTGGTGTTTGAGGTTTGGGCTAGTTTTAATAATTGGCCCAGTCCGGCCAATGGGTATTTACACCCATTTGCTTTAATTAATTTTAAATCTAACTAATTTAAAATAAATCCTAAATTAGTACTAAATTATCTTAGGTTTTAAATTAAACTAATTATCTATTTGTATTATTTACATAATTAGTCAATCTAATTTTTTTCAAAAGAAAAATTACTGATTTTAATCACTAGAACTAAATATGTTAAAACAAACAATTTTTTTTCTTTATAATTTTTTTAATAATATAATCAAATTATGTAATTAGGTACTAGATTCAATTAAAAACCTAATAATGCTATATGATGAAGATTTAAATATTTTTTTGTTATTTTCCATGATTTAAAAAATGCTAAAGATGAAAGAAAAAATGCAACTAAATGCGAATAATTGCAAATAATTACCAAAAATTCCTAAAAATCTATAAAACTAAAACTAGTTAAGAAAAATTTATTTATTGATTTTGTGGGAGTATTTTTTGGTGAGGCAAAAATTACGTACTCAAAGGCTTAGATGGGGTCGGGGGGAACGGTAGCGAATCAGGTCACAATAACGAGAGTGATCTCTTTAAAATCAAACTCACACAGTTTAAGAGGGAAATAAACGCACAAATGGATCAAATTTTCGGCGCACCACCACTATTTAAAGGACCAAACTCGAAGAAGTACACCAACTACCGTTCAAACCAAGCGCGACACCAGAGTTGATCTCGAAACGGTACAAAATGGCAGATGTTTCGAAGTATGATGGGACTTCAGATCCTTGGGAGCATATCACCACATATACCACGGCGGTGAAGGGGAATAAATGGATCCGCACGAGATTGAGTCAGTCTTATTGAAGATATTCGGAGAGACCCTCGCATAGGTGGGACCTGACATGGTACTCACTCTTGCCCGAGCATTCTATAGAATCCTTCACGATGCTTGATAACTAAGGATTTTAGCCTATTATTTGCTCTCTTCTGCTTATGTTTTGGGTCGAAAATGCTTAAAGGTATTCCCGAAAACTAACTTAATGTGCTTGCTTACAGGGTTTGGTCGAAATGAGGCAAAGAAGCCATAATCAACTCATGAAGGAGTCAAACTTGCACAAATCCAAGGCTGGGACTGGAGCGCTGACAGCGGCAGAAAAGAGCTGCCGCGTATGGACTACCACTGAGGCAATCACTATTACGCCATCCGCGAAAGTGAGGTTCAGAGAGGCTATTTTTGAGCTTAAGAACTAACGCTGACCGCGATGCGAAAATGCGGCGGTGAAATCTATGGTGCGGCCGTGGATGGATTTTCGCTGAGAGATTAAAACCAAGGTCTAGAGACTCTATTGTTGGCTTAAGTGAAGAACGAGGTCCGCGTCCAAATTATGCGGTCGCGTCTGTTTCTGCGGACGCGGTTGGAAATACGCAGTCCGCAAATTCAAGCTCTACCCAGGCCCAGTTATGAAAAAACACGGACCGCGCTCATTATTCGGCGGTCGTAGAAGGTCAAGCGCGGACTTGGTCAGATTTATGTGTCCGTGAATTCTCCGTAGGGGCATTTTTGTCCAAAAAATTCAGCTCAGTATAAATAGATCTTTTTGACATTTTAGGTCAAGTTTTGTTAGAGAGAACACGTGAACGGCTGATTTTTACCTTTTTGAGTAATTCACTACAAGAAAAACGGCCTTTAAGTAAGGGAAATCTGGTCCTTAAAATCCAAAATCATGTCCCAAAAGGGTATATTACGACGGGGAAAAACTGGTCGTAACCCGTCGTAATAGCCTCCGCCGCAAAAAGTCATTAACAACGGGTCTAAAAACCTGGTTGCTAAATCACTTTAGAGACGGGGCAAAAAACTGGTCGTGAAATACTTTTAGAGACCACATTTCTCATCCCTAATAGGCGATGAAAAAATATTTATTCCCGTCGTGAAATCTTTTTAGCGACCAACTGTATCAGGTCCTAAATTGCCTTTTAGGGACGGATAGAAAACCTGGTCGTGAATAACATTTTGAGACTATATTTCTCGTCCCTAATAGACGATGATAAATATATATATTCCCTTCGTTAAATCGTTTTAGCGACCAACGCCAATTGGTCCTAAATTATCTATTAGAGACCAACAAAACATCTGGTCATTAAACCATTTTCACGACCAACCTTTTACTGGTCCTAGATTATTTTTAGAGACGACGTCCCTATTTAAAATAATTTTGTAATTTAGCAAAATATTCATGGTCTATAAATAACCATGAGTAGTCCTAAAAGCTCAATGAAACAAAAAGTAATTTTTATCAATAAATATCAAATTGTTATCGAAAAATCTAGATATAAAAAGATAAGATATCAAGGTCTAATCCAATGATGATGTTACTTTCTATGTTTTCTCAACACCTCAACAAAAAAAAAATTAGCTATCATCCTGTGCTAGACTATCATATTAAGTTTTGCATTATATTTTTAGCAAAATAAATAATGAGCTTGTGCATCTTCTAAGCTTGCATCTTGACTTGTAGCTTCAATCTTCAAAACCTGTAAGTATAAAAGATTAAAAAAAATGATAAACAACTATTGGTAAAATAACATATATAATTTAAAATGAGCAATAGTTAAATCGCTTACCCCAAAAGCAGTCTAAATTCACGAGGTGTTATCCAGCAACATCAACAAGGCTACAAGAATATAAGAAAAATTAATTGGAAAAGCTTTGGAATGGTTAATTTTACTTTGGTTTGATAAATTCCAGTAAGACAATTCGAGATTTACCATTCGAGATTGACCAAGAGCCTGGGAAGTTCAGTTCAATTCAGGCATTCAGGTTTTGAAAATTCAGTCAATGACAAAATACTACTGTTTCATCATTATAGTCATTTCAAACTTCAAAGATTCTAATTTAGGAAATTGCTGTATTTGGCAGACATCTACCAAAGACGCTAGCGATAAGATGTAGTAGAAAAGAGCCAAGTCCATCATGTCAAAAGTGTGATACCTGAACCAAAGTAGCTACCCCAAGCACTTGCAAACATTCATCTCTGGTAATGAAGCCCAAAACCAGTTAAAATCTTTGAAAGATCGTTAATATTTGCATCTTTTAAAAAACTACTTATGTCAGTTGACAAGCACAAAGGAATGGATAGCTTCTTAGGAAACTAGCATGAAAGATCGTTAAAGCTATGACAACACCAAAATAAATCTAGTATTTGAACCTGGATACTAGCAGTAGAGATCTACATGATAATGCAACCAAATAATCTTATAGGAAACAGTCAGGTACCATACCAAAAGAAAAAAAGTAGAAAGCACAATTTCAATATTTGGCTCTTAGTCAAAATCGTAGCCATTTGTAAGAGATCATGAATTTTTGTTTGCGGTTACTGTAGGAGATGGGCAAATTGAGGCTACACGTTTCAGTGGAGCAGCAGGCCTAAAGATAGTTGTTGATCGAGCAGATGCACCTGTGCAAATTGGGAAGTCTACAAATGATCATACTGCAACTGCTGATCGAAGAGTTTCTACAGATTGTAAGGCGGTCAATGTAGAGGATAAATGTACAAGTGCTCAAACTGAAACTGAGCAGGAGACTCTGGCTTAATATGTTGCTGAGGACCAGATTTTAGACAGTAAAATGACTGGGCAAACGGGTGTTGGTATGGAGGTGAACACTGGTAAATCAGTTGGTGCAGGTAAGGGTACTAATACAAATACTAAAGAGGGGGTTTGGAACGTGGTTTCAGCAAGAAAATCACCTACAAAACAGGTGGTATCACCAAGACAAAAACCAGCAAGTTTTCGAGCTACAACTGGGGTGGTTAAAACTAATGCTGATCGAGCAACAGATATAGTGGTAGGATATGTTGACAAATATGGAAGTGAAGCAGCTACTGCATGTTCAATGTTGGAGGCTACTGTAGCGTTGAATATGACTACTGATCGACCAAATGTTAGGGCTACCAAATCTATTGCTGCACTTGTTGATTTTGTTGAAAAACTAGCAGGTGACGTGGAGACACAAAATGGTAGGACTCCTGCAGGTCAGGTTTTTGTAGTTATCAAGGTGCAAGAAGAAGTGGAAACTAAAAATGCAGTCATTTCATTTGGGCACTCGCCTACACATTCTGGAAACTTAAAGCAATGCCAGGTTTTTGGTCGAGCACCTGAAATTTTCAATAGCAACTGTATAAATGCAGGGAACTTTAATGTTCCAAAATATGGGGCTAAGGTTGATGGTACAACTCAGATGTTAGCTGAGAAAGATTGGACAATGGTGTCCACCAAAAAAACCATTTCAAATAAGAACATGCAACCGTTTGTGAATGATACAGCAGAACACAAGGCAGTGGTTAAACAACATGAAAATTGCAGTCCTCGACCTGCACCTATTTTTGGTAATATAGGTTTCATTTCACCTGCTAAATCAGTGGAAAGCTCTGCAACAAATAATACTACAAGTGAACAACTTGAGGGGCAGCAGATACATTTCCAGCTGCATCAATCTTTGATGGGCAATACTAGGACAGTTCCAGATGCAAACACAATACCAGCAGCACGAGATGATTGCGCAATGGTAGGTACAAAACATGATGCAACAGATGTACATGATATTGGGATGTCCAAACAACTAGTTCCAATTACAATCAATGATCAAGTAGGGCCAGGCAGACTGGATTTGGTTAAAAAAGTAGGTGCTCGACGAAATAAATCTTTGAGTAATCTGGAAAAAGAATTAACAAACACCCAAGCCCATAGTTCCAATGCACCTTTAATACACTTTTTCAATCCTCAAGTAGAACAAATCATCAAAGATGTTCAAAAAGAAATGATGCTGAATACTACCATGCTTAAACAACCTTTAGTCACATTGAACACCTCTGTGTTTGATATCCCCTCTCAATCAGTTAATTCCTATGGGGAATTTGAAGGTGAACATGCCTTGTCAACTGGGAACAACAATGAGATCATTCAAGCAAAGGTGAAGGGGATGGCTATTAATTCTAAATTGTGGAAAGAACAACGTGAGGAGGATGAAGAGGAGTGGGGTGATGGTTTTGCTGGATACTCATCGGAAGAAGGAGATCACGAGGTTGATCAAGCTACAGGAAATCCTCAACCAATAAAAGAAACTTCAACAGACTAAGGCAACATGTAGAAAGTTCCACTAATAAGATTAAAAAACATAAGCTAACCAAACATTAATATCCTAAAAACCATACTTGAATCACTTCAGTTCTGTAATATAGAAGTTGACTATACGCAAATATTGAATAAAAATTAAAAAGTTGGGAATATGGTGACTAACTTGGTCAGCAGACAAAAACAGTGGTCATTCAGTTGAAATAGGCGATGTCGTCGTAAGCGGGACATGTGATTGTTGAGCAGTGAAGTACTCTCTCATTTTCCTCATTTCTTTCATCTCATCTTCTATGGTAGACAAGCGCTCATTCAAGGATTTGTTTTCCTCATTCAAATGTAAGAAATTGGCTCCTGATGAGCATCTACTGACCCCAACAGAATCTCAATGTGGACATTATTTAATCAAAGGCTACTTACTATCAAGTTGGCCCCTGATGAGCATCTACTGACCCCAATAGCAACAAGATTATTGGCTGAAGCAAATAAGTGTGACAAAATACTCCTCTACTTGAAGATATTTGCAAGTTTCTGTTTGGTTTGACTTAAACATATACATGTCTAGTCTGACAGCAAAAATGATAAAGAGCAGCAAAAATACTAAAGACTAGTTTTACAAACTTTCTTTGCGACAAATGCTTCAGAAATAAGTACTAGTATAACTTAATAGAGCTGATATTTATGTTGCCGGGGGTTGGAGTTCGAATTCATTCTGTTGATCTAAAGTTGAAGGAAGAATTTTGGTAGACAGTATCCATTACGTGAATCTGAATGTGGAGTTTGAATTCATTCTGTTGATCTAAGACTTTTTATAGCTTCATCGTAGTTCTAACTTTTCTATTTCCCCTTTTCTGGGCTGCCCTTTTTTTAAGCAGATCACAGAAAATGCAGAGAGAAATTTTACCGGTTTCAGCATGTGTTGCTTATCCGATCTTGAAATAGGATAGCTACTCATCCAATAAGTGCTAGTTTTGGATCTTATAACGCTATTTGTAGTGGATTCTTGGGATACTAGCTACTCAATGAAAGAGGAACTAACTGGATTCTTAAAAAAAGATGTAATGTAATGAAGGAACTGAGACCTACAATACAACGTTAACTATGACATTTGTGAAATTTTTATGTTGTACAACAGCTAGTGTTCCTTGTTATTTCAACTGTAGTAACTTCTTCAGCTTCTTTATGGCTAGAATTTCTTACATTGTGTTCAATTCGTATGGAATTAAACGATGTGTTCATTCTCTGCTATAGACGAATTTAACAATTCGTATGGAATTAAATGATCTGAATTAAACTACACATCACAACACATAATTCGATAACTCAAACAAGTGAAACTTAGACGAGAGTTCTTGTCAGCCATCATGTATATCTGAAAGGATCCAGACATAAGCTCTTAAATGACTAGGCATACCTGAAAACTTTCTGAACAAAAATGTTCCTTTACTAACCGCTCCCATTCTTTCTTGTCTACTCCATTTGGAATATTCTTAAGAGCATGTTGGATTGGCTTATCCTTCACATATTTTGCATGCAAGTGTCCTCTCCATTTGTTCCATAACTCTTTCATCCATCCGAAGATATGTTCACGATGATCATTCATGTCAACACTCTCAAATTTATCCTACAATATTCAAAACATGAGTTAGAGTTAAATATTCAATTTTAGTAAATAATCATGATATTGTGTTAGGAGCACATTAAACAGAATCTGTCCCATTTTGATACTCTTTTAGGAGTACATAATCTTGTATAGGCACCAACACAAGGCTTAGACATAAAGGAACAAATAACAAGACATAAAGGAACAAATAACAAGGAACAAATAACAGGGCAGACGAATCTATGATAATAGAACACACAAGGCATAAGCATAGGCTATAAAGGAACAGATGTCAATCCTGATGAGTGGAAAAAGCTCCCATCACATTTCGATTTTCACTTTCCCTACAGGAGGCAATTCCCATAATACAACCATGCTATTAGGAATAGGTCTGAGTTTCTCAACTATTTCACCGATTTTAGGTCAAGACTGATCCAACTTACAGCCCGAGAATGACAATTTCAAAGTTGTTCTAAGGATCCAAAACAATATTTTGGTACATACTACTGTACACCACCTTCTTCTCATCCCTATATTTACATGAACTAATACCTTTTCAGATGCCCCAACATATGGCCAAAAGGGTAATGTTAAGGATCATTTTATGAACTCTATTGACAGTCTTAGTACCAAACCAAATTTGTAAGACTTCTCTGATAGGTTTATTATGATGTCTAATACCTAGAGGACCACCAAAGTATCTCCATATTTTTATACACACCTGACTATCAATAAACACATGCTAATGTATTTCAAATTTTGGAGCAATGCAACAGTGACATTTAGAGACTATGTGATTGCCAAATTTANAAATTACAACTGTAGCTTAAGATAAGATAATTTTTATGATAAATATAATTTATTTTATGATACGCATATAATCATAAGTTATAATATAGATTGACAAAAGTTTCTCAGTAAAAAATAAAATAGGACAAAATATTTGAAGAGAAACAAAAACTGCCTTCATCAGCACAACACTAAGAAAATAATACATCAAAAATTTGATATGTTCTTATTTGTTACATACAGTTCAAATATTAATACACAATCACACAGATATAAATAGAGAATTATAGTAAAAATCTTGATCAAACTTAAAGTGGTTATAAGCAAAAAACTTATAAGCCGGGGTTAACCAACTAATTCCTTTTGGCTTATTTTTGACTTATAAGCACTTTTAACTTTTCCAAAGGCCTATATATGACAGAAAAATGCTTATAAGCTATATCCTGTAATATTTGCGATAACCTGCCAATTTGTTAGACTATCAGAAGTGAAAGAAACTCTGACTCGCTAAAACGGGTCTTAGCACACAGGCGGATTACCCGAAACCATAACCTTTTTCATCCCAAAACAAATTCCTATCCAAGTAATCACCTCTTCCTTCCCCTCTTCGTCATTCCTTCCCCTTCAATAAGCTCTCCTCAGCCCAACAAAAGAACAAGTAATTTTCCTCTCTTTATATTGGCAGATTCTAATTTCACTCTCCTTCTATCGGGTATCAGGTCTGTCTTTAACCCATTTTTCACCTTTTCCTTTCCTTTTTTGGGTTTGTCTTTCTTTTTTATGTGAATGCTTATTTGGGTTTACTTTGCTTTATGAAGACGTTGGATCTTGCTACTGATACAGGTGAAGTTTTGTGGGGTTTTTATGGTATTGGTCGTGTTTTTTCTTTTTTGGTTGGGGGAAGGATTGTAACTTTATTTAGAGGAAAAATTATGTTAAGGTATGTTTTAATTAAATTAAATTGAAAAAAAAAGTGTAGCTTAGGACCTTTTGACTGTTGTTTTTGGAAGTTCCTAGGCCCTTGTTGGAAGTAATGAAAATTGTGCAATTTGAATACCCGTAGTTGGTATTATAGACACTTACTTTTGTTATGCTATATAATATAAGGAGTGTTCTATGGTAGAAGATTGAGTTTGTTCTTGACATACTATGTGGGTGAAACCCAGGAAAGTTTCAGTACAATCTTGAGCTTTATGGATGCTAAACCTATTTACCTCAATATTGTGTCTTATAGTTGGCTTTTGGTATTGGTATGCTCTATATTAACTAGTAGTTTTTACTGTATTTTGAAGAATTTTCTGGAAGAACGCACCATGTCAGACCTTTTTGTTTTGTTTTGTTTACACGAGTACGTCCCCGCTTGTGGGAATTCACATTTTTTGTTTTGTTTTTGTTATTGTTGTTGTTGTACACAAGTACATCAAGGCAGATGAAAAGTCATGGAACAGAAGCTTAAGCTGTCAGCGCCTGAAAATAATACTTAAGTAAATATCAATTTGAAACAGGAAGTAAAACCTTAAAACCAACAAAATCATAGACCCAAAATTACTTACAAGGCGAATTATAGACACTACAACAACAACCCAGTGAAATCCCACAAGTGGGGTCTGGGAAGGGTAGTGTGTACGCAAACCTTACCCCTACCTTATGAAAGTAGGGAGGTTGTTTCCGAAAGACCCTCGGCTCAAGAACGTTTAATGAATTATAGACACTGTTTGGTAAAATCCAGTGTAAGCCGCTAATATCCAGATTAATTAACTTAGTATACCCTATGCTTCCTATTGGAGTCATTATGAGCCTCCTTTTAAGAAGTAATACTTTGGTGACTTCTATTTGGTTGTGCAACAGAATGCTTGTTGCATCTGATCTGGAGTCGGTTGTATTTACATTTTTATAAGATTGTCACCTACACGTTCAATTAAGTTTGTTATTTTAGTTTGACTTTACTGCTATTTTTGAAGATATATGACCTTGGAATGCATAACTGTTTCCTCCAGATTATGGGGCTAGCAGCGAAAAAGGCAAATAATGTTTGGATCCAATTTTTCGCCTTTTCGATGAATAAAGCTCTTGTGTGTCAGGCTTTGAATTATTAACTGATCTGCTTCAGTGGGAAGTTTAGGTTCAATGGTGGTTGTTTCTAGATGTCTGAGTTATAAAAGGTCAAGATGGACATGTTGATTGCTAATTTCCCCCTCATATGCATCTTATCCTCCTTGTCTACTTTCTCATAGTGCCCAAGATGAACTTTCTAATGTCTTATTAAGAGAGTCGGATGTATAGAAAAAGGAATGCGCGAGAAAATGTGGTTTGCTGTGGGCAGTTAAGACGGAATTGACCTTCTAAATGCATTTCCTAATTTTGTGGTATTTTGTTACCTTCGGAAATATAATCTGGAAATTTGTAAAGTAGAACTTTAGTTGCCTAGGCACCAGGAGTATCCTAGGCTGGACAGGAACAGATAGTGAACCATAAAGATAAAATCCCTGAGCAAAGAGTACAGGGGATTTGCAGGTTTGCAGGTTTCACTCTCCACTTAACTGCAAGGGGATAAAATCCCTGAGCAAAGAGTAAAGATAAATCGGTAATTTTTCACTCTCCACTCAACTGCAAGGGGATTTGCAGGTTTCCAAGATCAGAGAAGAGACATTAGCCAAATCCCTGAGCAAAGAGTACATGCAAGTTTCAAACATAATAGGGAGGCAGGTATTTTGGCTTTTTCTCACACGAAGAATTAAAAGTAGTCTGTGTAACAGATGATGACACCGAGAATGATTGGAAACTCCAGTTACAAATTAATAGGCATTAGTAGAAGCATAATTAACTGCCCATCACTCAAGCTTTCAAGACACTTCACTTGACTTGGTATGCCTACATCTACATCCAACTTAAAAGTTGGGATGAGAAGTTTCTTCCTGCTAGCAGTCTGAAAGTATTTGTAATCAACATGCTGTTTGAGATTGTCATAATTTGTTATATCATTTGCTTCACCGCAGAAGATTCTTTTTATGTTGATAGGGATTCCCATTCATCCCTAACTGATCATTTTTAGGTTCTTAAATGCTTGTAGTCCACAATGCACAGGCACCACAATGTGTTTTAATTTTTTGGTATTTTCACCCCTTTCTTTCTTTGTCAAAATGTGCTATGTGCAATAATGTTTTCAGTAAATGGATTTCTACTATATTGTTTATATTGGCTTACTATATCTTATGATATACTTAAAATTATTCATTGGAGTATTACAAAATGCCAACCAGAAATGGTCGAGAGAATGATGGTTGCTCGTAGGAGTACTTCTCCAATCTGGGGGTCTAAAAGGCTTGAGGTATATATGATCTATTCTAAATCATCTTATATTCAACTTGAGGTATCAGTCAGAGATTCGTTTCACTCGTTGTGATTCCTACATAGAGGCATAAACAGGAACACATGTATTCAACTAAATGATATGCATCTTCACTGTATAAATATCTTGCTTACCTCAATAGCTGCCCACATGTGATTCAGCTTTTCTTCCTTAATATCATTCCACGATGATACTCCCAACGGACACATATTACGGTCACGAACGATTCTTCCCAAGTGCCTCGAAAACAGTTTCCTATTTGTTCCAACTGTTCGATTATTGTAAAAGGTTACTTTCAGCTTTTGTACGACTTCAAGTGATGCAACTTCTTTGCACTTGTTCCTCCCTCGAACTCTCTTTACCTTTCCAGGATTAGATGAAGAACCTACAGCTGAATAATTTGGTAAAAAGTATAGCAATAAAATTCAGTTCTATAAATTAAAAAAATATTGATTCAAAATATCATACCTGTTTCAGTTGCTTGAGAGTGTTGCATAACTTGATTAGTAGATGGAGGCAATGAAATATTGGTTTGCATATGCTCTTTCTCAAGGACCAAGGAGTTTTTATCCATTGTTCGCATTTCTTGGTTAGAAGACATGGTAAAATTCGATCTTGTACTTTTAGAAATCCCTGAAGATGAGCACAAAGATCTAGGAGTTTGCTCCCGTCCCTTCCCTATAGAACCTAGACCAAAAAACCATTTTAGTTTGGCATTTAATTTAAGCAATATATGCTATTAAAAATACCAGAGATTTGGAAAAACTTACTTGCTTCAACTTTTTGGGTATATTGCTTAACTTGATCAGTAGATGGAGGCAATGGAATATCAATTTGCATATACTCTTTCTCAAGAACGATAGAGTTTTTATGTATCATTCCCGTTCCTTGACTAGCAGACATGGTAGAGCTTTTAAGCCCTTGTCCTCGTCCCTTCCCAATAGCACCTGGCGAAACGAAATCATATTACTAATATTTAAACATTAAAATTTAGTTGTACACATTAAAAACAGTAGATTTAAAATATCTTACTTGTTTCAATTGTTTGGATGTATTGCTTAACAAGATCACTAGATTGAGGAAATAAACTCTTAATTGGCATATTCTTTTTCTCAACCAAAGATCTAAGCCCTCGTCCTCGTCCTTGTCCCTTTCTTATAGCACCCGGTGGGACGAACGCATATTTGGTTGTACTCTTCATAGTTGATTCCACCTCATTTTCAGTCTTTGATGGTTTCATATTGAACCTGCAAAGAGCCAAAAGTAAAAAATAGTTAGACAACGTGTGACAATATAGTATTGAAAGAAATCATGCCATCAGTATATGTAACAATGAATATACTAATTCATAAATAGATACTTCACCTCATCGGTTCTTTTTCGTTTCTTTTGTGAAGGATTTCCTAAGTCTACAATATCATCATCCATTTGTTTTACTATCTCAGAGGAATCACGAGGTTGAGTCTTCCTCACTACATGCCAACCTTTGTTGGAGTTATCAATAGCATAAAACACTTGAGATGCTTGCTCCGCTAAAATAAAAGGCTCATTTGTTTTCAAAATTCTCCCTGGATTAACACTCACGAAGTTATACTCATCTTTTTAACTCCCTTTATTTTATCATACACATCAAACCAATTACATCGAAATAAAATCACTCTTCTATCCATGAGAAATTGCAATTCAATCACATCTGTTAAAATTCCATAGTAAAACGTTCTCACTATCTTTATCATTCTCGCCAACTACAACAACACCACAATTTTGAGTCCTTAAATTTTTATCATAGTCTTCTAGATGAAATCTATATCCATTAACAATATAACCATTAAAATGTGTCGTATATTGGGTAGGACCACGTGAAAGTGAGAGCAGATCTTCCATGATCCGACTATCATCTCCTTTATGCAATTGTGCAACCTATCAATAAGATTAAGTTGAATAATTTAGAATTAGTAATACACCATTAAAAATTCAAATTTGATTTTTATGTATTACTCACCCTAACTTTAAACCATTCAATAAATTGTCGGTTCCATTCTGCATCAGACAAGTGTTGCACAGTATCCACATGTGTTTGTGCAAACTCTCTACAAATTTGAAGTGAACCATAAATGTCATATAAAAATATTACCCTAAAGGAAATAAGAAAAATGAGACGATATGAAAGAACTCTCCATACTCGTGATATGGTATGACTTCATCGCAATTCTTCAGTATGTATATATGTGCTTGTTCCAATTCATTTGCTTCAAGATCACATTGTTCTTTAGCTCCCAGAGTACTTCCAGGTTGATAGAACATAGATAAACCTCCATTAGATTTTTTTCAAACCCCCGTCATAATTTCGTTCAGGTCGATTGAATTTTGTGTCAATCGTATGAAGATACCGTGAACATAAAGTCATACATTCATTTGCAATGTAGCCCTCTGCAATAGAGCCTTCTGGACACGCCCTATTACCAATCAGAGATTTCAAAAAAAATAACCATCGTTCCACAGGATACATCCACCGATAATGAATAGGTCAACCAATCTCAGCTTCACTAGCTAAATGAATAGGCAAGTGCACCATGACATCGAAAAATGAAGGAGGGAAGACCTTTTCTAACTTGCAAAGCGCTATGGGAATTTGCGCTTCAATTTGTTTCAAGTCATCAATCCTTAACTCTTTTGATCCAAGCACATTAAAGAATAAAGATAACTCAATAAGCGGTTCACACACTTCTTTGGATAACATACCACGAAGTGCAAGGGGGAGTATATGTTGTAGAAGAACATGGCAATCATGACTTTTCAACCCAGATATCTTGTGATCTTTTAGGTTCACACATTGAGAAATATTAGATGAAAACCCATCAGGAACCGTTAAATTCTTTAGGAATTGGCATAATTTGTGCTTACTTTCAGGAGGCAATGTGTAGCATGCAGTTGGAACTTCAACTTTCTCCCCTCTTTGGATGGGGTGCAATTCCGGCCTAATATTCATGTCTTGCAAGTCTAATCTAGTATTAATTGTATCCTTGGTCTTTCCTTTGACATTCATGATTGTTCCCATAATATTATCACATATATTTTTTTCAATATGCATAACATCCAAATTATGCTGCAACAAGAGAGACTTCCAATATGGAAGTTCAAAAAAAATACTTTTCTTGTTCCAATTATCCTTTCGATTTTCATGTGATATCTTCTTCTTTTTCTTTGGATCATTTGTTAACTGTATCCCTTCAAGATCTTGCACTTGATTAAGTATCTCAATACCAGACTTCATTTTTGGGGGGAGCCTTTTCTCTTTTGTACCATCAAATGAATCCTTGTCATTCCTCCATTTGTGGCTAAGAGGAAGGTAGCGTCGATGACCCATAAAGCATTGCTTCTTACTATTAGCCAATCGAATTGAGGAGGTGTCTTTATTGCAACATGGGCATGCCAACTTTCCTTTTATACTCCATCCAGATAAATTTCCATAGGCTGGAAAGTCATTGATGGTCCATAACAAAGAAGCATGCAACTTAAAATTCTGTTTAGATGATGCATCAAAGGTCTCAATGCCAACTTCCCACAACTCCTTCAATTCTTCTATTAAAGGTTGAAGATATATATCAATTGCATCTCCTGGACTATCTGGACCTGGAATAAGCATTGACAAAATAAAATTTTCTTGTTTCATACACAACCAAGGTGGTAAATTATAAGGAATAAGAACCACAGGCCAAATGCTATATGAGGTTTTTGAATTACGAAATGGCTGAAATCCATCACTAGCAAGTCTAAGTCGGACATTACGAGGCTCTGTCGCAAATGAAGGATGAAGTTCATCAAATGACTTCCACGCCATTGAATCAGCTGGGTGCCTCATTATTCCATCATCAACTCTTTTATCTTTATGCCATGTCATTAAAGTAGATGTCTTTGTAGACATAAACAACCTCTGAAGCCTAGGCTTTAATGGAAAATAGCGTAAAGTCTTTGATGCTATCTTCTTACCTTTTTTATTCCTTGTTTCCCCGCTATGTCTATCTATTTTCCATCTAGACGCACCACAAACTTTGCAAGAATCAAGTAAACTATCCTCCTTCCAGTATAACATGCAATCATTAGTACAAGCATCAATCTTGTTGTAGGAAAGGCCAAGGTCTTGAATTATCTTCTTTGCCTCATAATACGATTTTGGCAAATCGGCACCATCAGGTAACAACTCCTCTTTTAACATTTTCAATAACATTGTGAATGACTCATTACTCCAACGACCTATTGAAGCAATTTAATCGAAAGCTTTGAAGCTTTTGAATTTTGGTACAGTGGCTGCTCGAAATCCTTCAATAGCCTGTAAAATCTTTTTGCTTCAATATTTGGTTCCTCTTCAATTAAATCATCACAATCAGTGTGCACGGTTCTTCCATCAATATTAGGATATAGATCTCTCAACAATTCTTGTACTTCATCTTCACTTTCACATTCTTCTAGTTTATCACCGTCTTCATCTTCTGATTCTGACAGTGGCTCACCTAATTTTTCCCCGTGATGATACCAAAAAGTATAATTTTGAATTATTCCATATACTTTCAAATGTGTCTCAACTGTCTTACGAGTTCCTAAAGTTGTATTACAACATTTGACACACGGACAACGTATTTCATATTCTTCTCCTGTTTTTTGAAAAGCATAATCCAAAAACTTTTGCACTCCGATTAAGTAGGCTTCATCGAGCCGATTATCAACAAGTTGCATCCATTGCTTACTAGGTGCCATAACCTTGGAGAGTAAATAAAAATGAAATTAAATAAAGATAAAAGATAAGAAAAATACTACGATGCACACTACTTGTTACGATTAGATGAACATAACCGATTCAACTCTAAGGTCTCACTTTCTAGTCGACTCGGCTCCTCTGTTTTCAGCTCAAAGAAATTTTTATTTGCTAGATGACAGAATAACAGAATAACGAAACTCAGGAAAACGTGAACTGCACAAAAATATTCACAATGTAAGTAGTATAAACTTTCAGAAACAACAAGAATAATCAGTTTATACATAAAACTAGGGCAGCCCCAAACAACAAACTTGAGCAAACTTTCAGTTTTTTAATCAGCTTATAGAAGAAATCCCAACCAACAAACTTGAGCAAACTTTCTGTTATTTAATCAGCTTATAGAAGAAATCCCAAACAACAAACTTGAGCAAACAACAGTAAAAATTATAGCAGCCCAAATATTCTCAAGATTAATCCCTCGCTGAATACATAAAACTAATATGCCATTCATGGAATAATTAGCTTTCAAAACCAGACGATTCTCAAAGGAGGCATACCTTGGAATAATTAGCTTTCAAAACCTGACTAATGCCATTCATGGAAGAAGAAGAAGAAAGAAGAAGAAAAAGAGCAACTTGAAAGAGGAGGCATACCTTGGATTCTCAAAGGAGGAGATGGAAACTAGGGCAGATGATCAGATCAGTTGATCGATTTTGGCTCGCACACGACCAGACGAGCAGACGGCTCTAACGCTAGCTTGACGGAGATTAGGGCAGAGGATTCTAGCGGCACTCTGTTTTGAGATAACAGAGGTTTAATTTTGTTAAAACCTTTTATTTTTTAGTTTTGGCGCCTAATTTTTAGAAAAAAATAATTTTTTAGTATTTTGGTATTAGATTTGGCGGGACTCTCTCACACTCAAGGCCTCTCAATTATAATTTGGGACCAGTTACTATTTTTTTTAGGGACCAGATTTATTACCTTCGCAATAAAATAAAGCATTAAGGACCGCAATATAATCTCGTCCCAATACATATATTATTAGCGACGAGATTATTTACTCGTCCCTAAAAGTTGGTCGTAAATAAGGCTTTTTCTTGTAGTGAATATCGAGCATGATCCGCGCCGTAATATCCGGCTAATGGCAGATATCTCGGCTCTCCGTTTGTCTTGTTTAACCGTTTTTCCTTTAACTTCAATTCTTCGTATTGCTCGAGTTGGAATCTTTCCAGGTTCAACCATGCTCGATCCCCGACGTATCATTCGTTTGCTCTTAATTGGTTCCAATCTATGGACACCCTCGGTCTTACTTGAGCTAGTAACGAATGACGTTGCTCCCCGCTTCTCAACGAAAAATTGGGGGTAACTTCATCCCCAATTTTACCCCGTACACAAATATATTTACTTTAGGGTCCATGTTCGCTAAAGTCTTTGGTATTGTTAAGGACTCATATGTCCCTGAAATGTAAAGAACTAATGTTAAGGAAGCTTATTAATTGATATTGGACTAAGTTCTAAATTTAATAGCAAAATTGTTTCATATATATAAATAGCCCAACTTATACTTGGGATTAGGACATGTTATTATTGTTAGATTTCGTAGAGCAACATTCTATCCTCCACCACTTATGTAAATGGATTGCCATCCAGCCATCCTGATTTACTTAACACGTCTACTGCTCCAAGTTAGATTCACTTATTGCCACCTAACTTCCTTTCCTTTCACCTTTCTCCTTTCTCCTTTCTCTTCTATATCATTCATTGGCCACCTTATATCCCAAATATTAAAATAAAGACAAAAAAAGTTAAAGAAATGTGGCGTCCAGAAAAAGGCCTAACAAGAAATCTAAAGGACTAAAACCAAATAGTCAGCTACACCAACCTGCCTCAACCACGAAGAAGCAAAAACAAAACCGAGTATGGTGTACCATTAAACACGCAATCTGCTATTACGCGTGAGTCCCTTTTTTCCCCATAGAGGGGTGTCTGTCTAACTTGTTATCCGTAATGCAATGTTATTATTAAAATAAGGGAAAACTCCAAGGAAATTCGCAGTCGCTATTTTTTGGGTGCGCACAGGGTAACCTGTTTACTGTATAATAGCTCACAAACTACAGAGAAAATATAAATCGCATTAGGCAGCCCGGTGCGACAAACTCTGACTGAGAAAGCTGCTAGTGAAAGAAATCGATCTAATGCAACTTTATTTAAAACGGTCTTTTAAAGCTTTTTATGAGGTGTTTTTGGATGATAATAATGTACACTTTTTAAATCCTCACCACATTTTCTTCACGTGTCATTGCACTATGATTGAGCTATGAGTGAAATAGATAGAGAATATACTGCCAAAACATGATTCACGAAGACGTTGCATAATCCGATTGATTATCCTCATGAAAAATGTACGCGTATCCAGGATCAAGGGAACCTCATATACCTAGATTGGATATCCCCTCTTCACATATTCCTTTCTTGATACTTTGATTCTGCTACTAGTTATTCCAAAATCCCTGCGTGCCTGCAGTATTGCATGAACATACCCGTAAAATTTTCCTTTATACACTGATAATATATATCATGTCACCTTTTTAGGTTATCTAAAATAACACTATGTGTGACATCCATAAAAAGATGAGATTAGTAATCTAAAAGATAAGGCACCAAAGGTGTAGTTTAGTAGTCAATGAAGTGGGCTGAGAACTATAAAGTCTCAGGTTCAAACCATAGCGGAGATTAAAAAAATACTAGGTGATTTCTTGCTATTTTTTCAAGCCTTAGGGGACAGAGTTACTTGGTATCTGTTGGGGGTGGGACGCAGCAAGTATCCCGTAAAATTAGCTATGGTGCGCACACGATTATTAAAAAAGATAGTAACCCAATAAATAAAGTAAGTTATCTATTACATTTAAAAGAAATTGATAGTGCAAAAATACATTACGTTGTAAGTGTACGCATATAAGGTAAATTCGGAGCCATATATATTAGTAGAAGTATTTGGAAGAACATGAGCCCACTATGTTTGTCTTTTTAGTCAAGTTGCATTTAGAATTATGCTAGAGTATTACTTTCTAACCTATGAGTCTAATTGACCTCCACACATTCAGAATCCTCATCTACGTGCCTCAACCATCTTCTCTATATCCTTATATATTCCAATAGAAAATAGATAAATTAAAGTACACGAAAAAAAAAAAAGAAGAAAAAAGCAACATCCTCTTGCTTTTTTTTTTTTTTTTTTTTTTTTTAAAAAACTAATAATATTGTACTCTCTCTTTTAGCTCATAGATTTTGGTAGTTAAGTGAAAGTCAGGATGCTGGAAGGCAAGGCAATAATTGGAGACACAGACATGCTCGCAACCATGCAACGAGATGCCTTAGATTTAGCTGCAAAGGCTCTTGATTTTTTCGATGTCACTGAGGCCACTGAAATTGCCCGCTACCTTAAAAAGGTACTCCACATGATAGATTAAACTTTTTTTTCTTGTCCTGGTTTTTGTGTTTTTATTTTTCCCATCAAATTTCTTAGACTAGAGTTTACGGTGGCTAGAGGCGAATTTAGGATTTAGACTTGATAAGTTTAATTCAAAATTTAATATTTCTTACAATTCTAGTAATTTATATGGAGTATATAAGTTTCGTTATCAAAAATATTGGATTATGTTGAACACTTAGCTTGTTATCTACATCCACCCTTGGCTCTGGAAAATCAAGAAATTTTAATAATTGGACTCAAAATACTATAGACTTCCACAACTAGAAGACAAATCGGCGACCTTGAATCTTTGAGTCATATTTATCACTGTATTTTTTTTTTGGTTAAAGGGGATTGAATTGAATCCCATATCATGAGCACGAAGAGACATATTAAATAAAAGAGTTTGGATTTTGTTGTGTTGGATGCAGGAATTTGATACGATGTATGGACCGGGTTGGCAATGCATAGTAGGGACTGACTTTGGTTCATTTGTAACTCATTGCTATGGTTGTTTCATCCATTTTTACATTGGCAGCCTTGCCATTTTGCTCTTCAAAGGCTCAGCTGCCCTGGAGGACGCCAAAGCTGAGGCTGACCGATTTTCCGCTCTGCAGGAAATAGCGTGAAGTCGCACGCCACTCAGCCATATCTCCAAGTTGTTGATCAGAATAGAATTGGACGGGCTGAGCGTGATGTCACTTCTCCATTTTACCATTCTCAGCCAGGACCTACTCCAATGTACAATATTAGGAAAAGATGGAAAAAAATATATTAGGATCTTCCAAAGTTTTTCCGATTAATTATTTTCGGTTTATCTCTTACCATTTTGGTTTACAAGTTATATATGTCCATTCTCTTTGGTCATGATCATTATAGTTTTGCTTTATGATTTTGATTTGTTGACTATTCTATTTTACAATTCTTTGATAGTGTTACGATCTCAATTTTCCACCTTACGATGTCGTCATGACACTTAGTGTCTAACATTAGGTAAGCCTAACACATGCTAATTTAATAACAGAATTGAACTACTTAATCATTTATCATACACCATTAAATGACATACATAGTCGCAAGCGACCAATAGTTATATATTTCCCAAAACTGGTAGTACTGAGTCATAAGCACTACTAAAACACACTAGAATCTTTAAACACAATATTATTTTGGATTACAATTTAACAGCATAATGAAGTAAGATGGTGACTATGAGGCCTGCGAACATCAAGTAGGTATACCTTGAAGTCTCACGCCGTGCAGACGCAACTCTCATCAACACAGATGGTGACTATGAGGCCTGCGAACATCAAGTAGGTATACCTTGAAGTCTCACGCCGTGCAGACGCAACTCTCATCAACACAATCATAATACCTATATCTGCAGAAAAATGTGCAGAAGCGTAGCGTGGGTACATCACAACGGTACCCAGTAAGCATCAAGCCTAACCTCGGTAGAATAGTGACGAGGCCAGGTTAAAGACACCTACTAGACATAGAAACCTGTTCAAGCTATACATAAGATAACAATGGAAAGAACATCAATGTAAGACCAACAACGGAAAAAATTATTGATTTACAACCAACAATGAAGTAATGTAATAGAAACATATATAAATGGTAGCAAGTAGTAAACGAGTAATAAAGAAACAACATAGTCAGAACATGTCACGACCCGGATTTTCCACCCTCGGGAGTCGTGATGGCGCCTACTAATGTGAGCTAGGCAAGCCGAATATTTAATAAATTAACTTTTTACCCATTTTATACTCTTTAACAATTAAAAAAATAATGTAAAAACAGCGGAAAATTTAAAATAAGCAGAAGAGAAGCAATAGAATATCTGAACATGTATCCAAAACAACTGTTTGAGCCTCAACTACCCAGAACTGGTGTCACAATTTCACAAACGATCTAAGAATACTACATACAAAGTCTAAAAAATAAACGATACACTGTTTCGGAATTAAGGAAATGAAACAGGAATAAAGGGATAGAGGGAGACGCCAGGGCCTGCGGACGCCTGCAGGTCTGCCTTGGATCTCCGCGTGGACTGAAGGTAGCCACTCAATCTACGGTCCAAAGTCAACAGCACTGGGATCTGCACAAAAGAGTGCAGAGTGTAGTATCAGCACAACCGACCCCATGTGCTGGTAAGTGCCTGGCCTAACCCCGGCGAAGTAGTGACGAGGCTAGAACCAGACTACCAAATAACCTGTGCAATTCAACTATATACAGCGGAAAAAAGATGTACAGAAATAAACAGTCAAGTATGAAAATGTGCACGGCATCACCCTTCGTGCTTTTACTCTCGCCCTCACCATATAATCATTATAATCGGCACAGAATGGTATATCGTGCGGCACGGCATCACCCTTCGTGCTTTACACTCTTTCCTCACAAATCATACACGGCATCACCTTTGGTTCTTTAACACTCTCTCACCAAAACAATACACGGCATCACCCTTCGCGCTTTAACTCTCTTCCTCATCCAAACAACAATCACAAACAATAGGGCAAGGAAATAAAAGAAGTTAGAATAAGAATCCCGGCAAGGGAACAGTAATTCAACAACAAGTCCCGGCAAGGGACAGCATCAAAACAACAACAATATCCCGGCAAGGGAGACATGCTTTTCTATTTTTCTATTTTACTTCACAACTCACTTTACAACTTGAGCCAATGCTCTAATAGGGTTCAATTTACCTCTTACATTTCCACTTTTCATTAAACGACTTGAGCCAACACTCCTCAATATTCAATGCCACAATTACTTCCCAAACTTTGCCAATAATAGAAATCATCACCAAAGCATGAACAACACAACGAAGTCATAAGAATCACAATATAAGACTCACGGGCATGCTTGACACCAACGTATAGATCCTCGGCACCATGCCTATACGTCGTACTCGACAAACACCACATAGCAAATAAGACTCGACTCCTAATCCCTCAAGCTAAGGTTAGACCAAACACTTACCTCGATTCCACAAACACAATTCACGTCTCAATTATCGCTTTACCCCTTGATTCCACCACCAATTCACTCGTATCTAGTCACAAGTTACTTAATTACATCAATAAACGCTAAATGAATCAATTCCAATGCATGAAAATGAATTTCCCAAAGTTTTACCCAAAAAGTCAAAAATTGCTCCCGGACCCACATGGTCAAAACCCGAGGTTCGAACCAAAACCCGATTACCCATTCCCCTACGAACCCAAATATATAATTTGTTTTGAAATCGGACCTCAAATCGAGGTCCAAATCCCCAATTTTTTGAAAAACCTAGGTTCTACCCAAAACACCCAATTTCCCCCATGAAAATCATTGATTTTAAGTTAAAATCATGTTAAAAGATATTAATGATTGAAGGAAATGAGTTAAAATTGACTTACAATCGATTTGGAAGAAGAGTTATTCTTGAAAAATCGCCCTAGGGAGTTTATGTTTTGAAGAGATGTGAAAAATGGTTGATTTTCGGCTAAGTATAAAAATTGCAGGTTGCAGTTATGGGAATTGCGAACCCAGGCTTCTGCTATGTTGGGAATTGCGAACAAATTCTCGCATTTGCGAGTTGGGAATTGCGAACACTGTGTCGCATTTGCGACAACTGGCTAAGAGGGGGAAGCATCGCATTTACGATAAAATCCTCGCAATTGTGAGATAGACTGGCCTGGGCTACTTTCGCAATTGTTACATAGCCCTCGCATTTGCGATATCGCATTTGAGAGCCAGGCTTCGCAAATGCGAAGCCTGCAGGCCTGCACACAAAACAGCTGTAGCCTGCAATTCCTTAAGTCCAAAATCCACCCCGTGGCCAATCCAAAACTCACCCGAGCCCTCGGGGCTCCAAACCAAACATGCAAACCAACCTAAAAACATCATACAGACTCGCTCGTGCATTCAAATTACTAAAATAACATCAACAAAGAATTTAGCATCAAAATCATAAAATTTTCTTAAGAACTTCAAATTTCTATTTTTTCTCAAAAACGATCCGATTCACGTCGTTTCAAGTCCGTTTCATACCAAATTTCACAGGCTTATCTTAAATCACATATAAGACCTGTACCGGGCGCCGGAACCAAAATACGGGCCCGATTCCATCAAGTTCTAATCAGAATTTATTTCCAAATCTCATAAATAATTTCAGAAAACAATTTTCTTTAAAAATTTATTTCTCGGGCTTGGGACCTCGGGATTCGATTCGGGGCATACGCCCAAGTCCCATATTTTCCTACGGACCCTACCGGACCGCCAAATCACGGTCCAGGTCCGTTTACCCAAAATATTGACTGAAGTCAACTTAATTCATTTTATAGTCAAAATTTATCATTTTTCATAGATTTTCACATAATGGCTTTCTGGCTACGCGGCGGTACTGCGCACGCAAATCGAGGTGATGCCGAAAGAGGTTTTTAAGGCCTCGAAAGGCAGAATTTACTTTTAAAACAAGTAATGACCTTTTGGGTCATCACAGAACACCGATGAGTTGTAAATGAACTCAAATAAGGAAAAAACGGACGACAAATCAAATAATCAAATCGCTCCCAATGCATGGACTTACAGTAAGAGTTACCCCGAGGAACTACACCTCATAAACCACAAGTCATAAACCACAATTTCTAAATCTTACACATATGGCTCCTCGTGCCCACAATAACAACCACATTCGCACGGCAAAGCCCACGTGCTACCATGTACTTTGCAACCGTGATGAATATTAATTTAGATGAACAAAAGATATATTTAGACAACATAAGACATAATAACAATCTTGAATAATGTAAGATGTCAAATGAAATAATGAGTTTATTTTGAAAATCAAGTAAAGTAAAATAATATACAATTGTACGAAATAGAGTATATGTCACGACCCAAATCCCCGCTCTGGTCGTGATGGCGCCTCTCGTGAAGACAAGGCCAGCCAACTAACCCATATCGCCTTTTCAAAAATAGTTAAACATGAATAAGCAGTCTAAATATAATTTAATAATATTAATTAGCGGAAGTACAACCCAACACAATCTTAATCGGGGTGTCACAAGTCACGAGCATCTATGAGAGGGTAAATACAACTACAAGGCCAAAAAATACACTGAACAGGAATAATGAACAACAGAGAGGGAAGCGGTGCTGCGAACGCTGGCAGTCACCTCGCTAAACTCCTATAGCTCTGCCTCCAATCAGCCAAAACCCGCTACTGGGTGAATAAATACTTGCATCTGCACACGAGGTGCAGGGAGTAAAGTGAGTACTCCAACTCAGGAGTAATAAAGGTAAATAACAACTGAGTAGTAAGAAATCACGTAAGGCAAATCATCATGCTGTATAGAGCAGTGTAAAACCCTCTTTAGAAAACAGTGAAGCTGTGAAATCCTTAGAAAACATCTTGGCTCAGTTTAAACCTCTTTTAGAAATAACTTTTTCAGCGGTTACACAATTGAATGCAAAACAATAGTGCAGATAAATACAGAAACTCGCCCCTCGGGCACAATACTCAGTTTTCAGATAATGCTAGGCAATCAGGTAGGTATTTCATGAAGTAGCACAGACAACAGATAATGGCAGAAAAATGAAACAAAGTAAACACATAGAACAGTACCAGTACCGCTGCGGCGTGCAGCCCGATCCACATATCACTGCAGCGTGCAGCCCGATCCATTTATCGTCGACGGCGCTCACTGGGGGTGTGCAGACTCCGGGAGGGGCCCCTTACGGCCCAAGTGCAATATCAAGCCATCTTGTGGCATCAAATGTAGGCCCTTGGCCTCATACCAGTATCAGTATAACACTGCTGCGGCGTGCAGCCCGATCCGTATATATATATATATATATATATATATATATATATATATATATATATATATATATATATATATATATATATATATATATATTGCTGCGGCATGCAGCCCGATCCAAAAGTATCTTCACAATACAGGCCTTCGGCCTAACTCAGTCAACAAAATCACATAAGCCACTCGGGCAACAATAAACATGATGCTCAGCCCAAAATATTATTGGAAATATCATTTCAAGTGTTAAAGCAAGTAAACTTGGCTAAGTTTTGAAAACAGTGAAAAAAAATGCTTGACTGAGTTCAAGTATAAAATCAAAACAGTGAGGAAATATCAACGATCATCCCCGAAGGGGTTCAAATAGCTGGCACGAAGCCCAAATATGGCAATCATCCCAAGTCATTATGATAACAAATAAGTTTTAGTCAATTACAGTAAAATCATCAATCGGGACGGACCAAGTCACAATCCCCAAAGGTGCTCTACCCCACGCTCGCTATCCGGCGTGCAAGTCACCTCAATATAGCACTACGATGTGCAATCCGGGGTTTCAAACCCTCAGGATATCATTTACAATCATTACTCACCTCGACCGGCAAAATTTCTAGCTCGCGACGCCTTTGCCTCTCAAATCGGCCTCCATGCGCGTCGAATCTATCCAAAACCAGAACGAATACATCACAATAAGGGAACAAAGCCCAAGCGAAAACAATCGAAAAATATCAAAAATCCCGAAATTAGCAAAACCCGAACCCCGGGCCCACTTCTCGATACTCAGAAATTTTCACATCATTAGATTCCTTATCTCCTCACGAGTTCATACATGCCAAAAGTTCTCAAATCCGACCTCAAATGGTCCTTCAAACTCTTGAATCAAATTTCAAAATCTTAAGCCCTAGTTCTTCAATTTTTGGCTTAGTTTCCATAAATTTCTAGGCGGATTTCACAATATAATCGAGTTATAAGACCAAAATTCTTACCTCAAGTCGTTTCCCCTTGAATTCCTCTTTAATTTCCTCCAAGAATCTCAAAAAACGAGCAGCCATGGGTGAAAATAGACCCACATTCGCGAAGAAGATGATTTTAAAAACATTCTGCCCAGGGGTATTTTTCTTCTTTGCAATCGCGGAACATTCCTCGCGATCGCGAAGAATAAACCTTCAGCTCTCAAAATTCCTCTTATGCGATCGCATATATTACCATGCGAACGCATTGCACAGACCTACCAAGCTACTCGATCGCGGTCACAGTGCCGCGTTCGCACTGAACAAGGTCGACCCAAGATCCCAGGTCCATTAACTCTACGCGAACGCGACCATCCGCACGCGTTCGCGAACAACAATTTCCTTACCTCTATGCGATCGCAAGACGCCCTACGCGAACGCATTGAAATAAAAAATGCACTGGCCTCAGAAAGCTCTACGTGATCGCGAACCCTTGTACGCGATCGCAATGAACAAACATGCCTGCAACTGAAGACTGAAAATCTGCAACTCCCAAAGCATGAAATTGATCCGTTTAACCACCCGAAACTCACCCGAGGCCCTCGGGACCTTAACCAAACATACCAATATAATCCATAACATCATTCAAACTTGTTCCAATCATCAAAACACCTCAAACAACATCACATTACTCAAAACTCATTAACTTCAAGCCCAAGTTTTCCAAAAACTTCCGAAATATACTTTCGATCAAAAACCCGACCAAACGACGTCCGAATAAACTAAAATTTTGCACACACATCACAAATGGCATAACGAAGCTACAGAAACTCTCGGAATTCCATTCCGACCCTCGGATCAAAATCTCACCTATCAACCGGAATTCGCCAAAATACTAAATTTGCCAATTCAAGCCAAATTCTTCCACGGACTTCCAAAATGCACTCCGATCGCGCTCCTAAGTCATAAATCACCCAACGAAGCTAACCAAATCATAAGAATTCCGATCCGAGCTCATATACAAATAAGTCAACTCTTGGTCAAACCTTCCAAATTCAAAGTTTTCAACTGAGGTTGTTCTTTCAAATTCATTCCAAATTTTCCTAAAAACCAAATCCAATGATTTACATCAGTCATAATACATAACATGGGGCAAGTCATGCCCGAGAACTGGCTATCAAGGTCCAAAAGCTCAAAACGACCGATCGGGTCGTTACATCCTCCCCCACTTAAACACACGTTCGTCCTCGAACGTACCCAGAGTTGTTCTAAAAGCCAAACACTCGCTGAATAGCCTTACCATGCATAAACCCGGGGGTGATCCCACGTCACCCTATCTCACATAGGTCCGATAACACAACATAGCTGAAATTTCATAATCCATCCTAGTCCATAAACCATAGGACCACACTTTCACTTCTGAAACCATCATTACGATCAAAACCTCCCACCTATACTCTGAATAGACCCGAACTAGTTGTAGTAACCCATGCCTGCAACCTCAGGTGCAATTATATGATATACCACATAACTCAACTCATGTAGCGATAACTTCCATTCACAGCAGCTGCCCACATAACCAAATACCGATAGAAAACCTCTTATCAGCTAAAGCCTCATTCCAACACTTTCATATACTGCCAACGATAAATGAAACATGCAATAAACCATTCTCAAATCAACCGTTCATGAAGCCATTCCTCCTCTGGCAATTACCATAGCAATTTTTTTTGAACTAAACCTCGATATTTACTCATCAAACATGCTGAAATCGAATCCGTTTGTATTGATTAATGATCCCAACGATCTCTTCTGACCCAACACACTGCCCTGGTGACATGACACTTCAATACGGGCCTAAGCCTCAACTAGCATAATACGCGNCCCCAACGAACGTCTAACCAAAATCATAAGAATTTTCGATCCGAGCTCATATTACAAATAAGTCAACTTCTTGGTCAAACCTTCCAAATTCAAAGCTTTCAACTGAGACTGTTCTTTCAAATTCATTCCAAATTTTTCTAAAAACCAAATCCAATGATTTACATCAGTCATAATACATAACACGGGGCAAGTCATGCCCGAGAACTGGCGATCAAGGTCCAAAAGCTCTAAACGACCGGTCGGGTCGTTACAGTATAAGATGGATTTAATTTAGAAATCAATAAAATTGAGTAAAAGTATCATTTTTAAACAAAGCAAAACATAAATTAAATTAACAAATTAAATTGAATTTGTTAAAGAAAAACATGCAACAATTTTAAGTAAGGTAAACATTAAACAAGGTGATGAGTCTAATTTGAGAACCCAATTATAGTGAAAGTGTGATAACCATTTAGAAAGAGAAGGCATCGAGTGAGATACTGATTTCTATCTTAAGAGGCACATAGAATAAACCATGTTAATAATTTTTTTTATTTAAAACGTTATGCTACCAACAATTCAACCGAATATGATATAGTGACTCCACACAATTAAATTTACATTGATGATCAATTCACCGAGTTATAACGGAGGCACAGATTGGCATGTTAAGGCAACACAACAAATCACGTAGAACGCATGACTCACACAAGAAATCACAATCGTTCCAACGCCAAGATAACAACGAATAACCAATACAATCAAAATACGGATGAATGATTAAAGGAAGAATGACGACCGTTACAAATCAACAATGTTCCAACATGGAATGTACAATGAAAATCACAACCGAAGTACCGCCTCGTATTCATATTTCACAATTTTAATCACAATCTTTCCTTATATTACCGCATGAGCCTTACATTTAGTTTTGAAAATTATTTTTTTCGAAATAGCTACACGTCTTTTAGCCCACCTTATGTCACCATGTGGCTTCAAATAGTTCCTCTACTAGCAACATGCGTATCAAGCACATGTTATCTCACTGCATGCGTATCAACCCCTAGCCTTATACCACCGCATGCGTATCAATATCACAACACAATCACAACTCGCACCACAAGTGACCATATGCCACAACTTGCCACAAAGTCAACTACACCAATATTTCCACAACAAATAGCCCATGGCTCAATCACAATGTGTACAAAAATTTCAATAATTACAAAATGAATGAGAATGCTCAACAAGGAAATGTATCTCAACAATTAATAACTTCGCCTCAATGTGATAAAGGCTATTATAACTTCATCACCAATAACTCAACAAGATGATATTCTATGAAATAACAACTTCAATTAAAAGTGACTCAACAATTAAGAAATAACAAGACAATAACTTCAACTAAAGCATATAAGAGCAAAATAACAAATAAGAGGTAGAACAAGTGCTAACAACGTTAAATAGAGCATGTAAGAGTAGTTTAACAATGGGAGATATAACATGTTATGACAATTCAATTAAAGGCATGGAAAGAGTCTAGATAATCTAAACCGATCAAATATCACATATAGCCCGTGTACCCACTCGTTACCTTGGATACACGATTTTCACATAATCTAAATAGCATAATCAACCCAAATCATAAGGGGTAGTTTCTCCTGCTCAAAGTTAGGCAAGATACTTACCTCAACTAGGCCAACTCAACCCTCTGAAATAGCATTTCCCCTAAATTTGCCTCCACACGGCTCAAATCTAACAAAAAATGACTTAATATCATCAAACAAGGCAAGAGAAACCAATTAAAATAAATAAAGCTATGATCTTTATATTTTTCCCAAAAATCCAACAAAAGTCAACGTCGAGCCCGCCTTGGATTCCGAATCCAAGCTTACTTGAGCGAATCCTGAACCAATACAAGCTCACACGAACAAAAACCGACTTAATCGGAGTCCGATACCTCAACCAATTTTCCAAAACATCGATTTTGGGTGTTCATAACCCAAGAGCCCAACTCACTCTAGTTCGGTCCTATGTTTCCCAAAATACTCCTCCAAAACTCGCCAAATTCGAGTATGTTGTTCTCCTATATAAGAGAACAAAAACCCAGAAGAAATCGGGAAATAAACGCCTCTAACTCATTTTTAATTTTTAAAATTTAGGACACAACCCTAGGTCATGATTTAATGAATTAAATAGGTTTTCAATTAAAATCATGGATTAAATCTTAAACCAAGGGAATGAATCAAAGGAAAATATTTAGGTTATGGTTTTGACCTTACCCCATGAAATAAACTTGAAGAACATCCTTGAATTCTCCCAAACCCAAACTTTTAGGATGAGAAAAACTCCAACAACATTAATAGCTAAAAACGCCTAGTTGTTCTGCCTCATTTCTTGTACCATGCGATCCTGAAACTCGCTTTTGATGCCTCCAATGGAGTCCTCGTTAAATTCTAGTCAAGTTAGGCTTTTGAATCACTCCATTTGACCTTATAATGAAGGAAATATGTTGATTTCAATATTTGGAAATAGTGTAGATTTTTAAAAAAGAATTCAGTGGCCATTTCGTAATTAATCTGAAAAATCTGGCTACCAATTCTTAGTAAAATGACCATAAATTTCTCTTACGATGTAGAAACTTGATGATTTCAGTTGCTATGGTTCCAAAATTACAATACTGATAAAATGGTTTAGTCGAAACACGAATCAAATGCCGTTTGCTCAATATGGTAACCTTTATACTCAAATTATCACCATACAACTCAAACTTATCCAAAACTCATCGGAAGTTAACCAAACTTTGTGGACATGTCCAAAATCATCATACAAACTTATTGGAATAATTAAACCTGATTCCGAGTCCGTTTATCCAAAAGTCAAACCTTGGTCAACTCTTCCAACTTAAAGCTTCTAAATCGAGAATCATTCCTCCAAATCAATCCCGAACTGCTCGAAAATCAAAACCAACCATACACGCAAATCATAATACATAATACGAAGTTACTCAAAGTCTCAAACCACCAAATAAAATGTTAAAGTTCAAAACGACCAATCGAATTCTTACCGATAGCATTCGTCATCCTTGTTTGGAGTTTGTACCAGATAAACATTGTAGATCAATTGTATGGTCAAGGATTTCAGTAAATAACGACAACTACGCATCAGTTTTATGTCATTCGGTATTGGATGTACGAATTCCCAATGACGTAAATTCTGTTTGTTGTATAACAGTAGAGGCCACATTTTTTCTAATTAGAAATTTTCCCTTATCATCATACTAAGTTTTTAAAATTCAACTGACGTGTTTGATTCTAAACCCTCCAAGAATCTGAACCGAATAAATCTACTGAATAGGTCAAGTATTTGGCTCAAAATAGGTTCCCAAAATCTAAACCAAATTTGAAAGGAGGAAAAAAAAAAAGAACAAGAAGAATATTCCGAACCACAATAGAATATATTTGACCTTTTTTATGCGTGAGGACGGAGCCAACCTAGTGCATGCTTGCAGTTTCACTATGCATTTTCTAGACTCATTTGATCTTTTATCTCAATTTAAACTTAAAATAAAGAATTTGAAGTTGATAAACTGTTATGAGGAGTTATTAAAATGATAGTAATATGTTTTCACACAATACTTCAATTAATTTTTTTCAAGTGAAACTCATATTCAATATTCTTTTCAACGTTGTTGAGTTGGTGCACCCTTTGACACCTGTATTATAAGAACTTGATTGTTATATCTGCTCCTTCATTAAACAATTGAAATAGTAAAGAGCGGAATTAAATACATATGAGATTTTTTACATGAAAAACCTCCTTACTCAAGGGAGTAAAAATTATGACTCACCTATGATGATTTCTCACAAAAACTTCACTAAAATAATGAGCAGTTTCATGTTGCAAAACTCTTATAATCTAAGAGACTAAATCCTAGCCACTTGATTGCTTACAACCACTCTGATTGTAGCAAAATGCTCCAGCTAACTATAGCCTAACACTTGAATTCTGTCACAGAGAAAAACCTCTCGAAATGATTCTTGTATAAGCAAACAAGATTACAACTCAATAACCCTAATACAAAATGAGCTAGATTAGACACAATGAATTTGACATTGTATCAAGGAATAGGTTCTCTAGTCTGGTTCTTCTGCACATCCCAGCCTTCAATATCTACTTCAGAATTTTGAATTCGTTTTTTCTTACTTTCTCTCAATTTACTCTGAAGAAATGATGGAAGTGCATGCCTCCAATGAAGTAAACTTGGACTACATATAGGTAACACGTTAGTAGCATAAAGAGTCCAAATCATAAAAGGAAACAAATAATAAGAGACCTACTTCATAAAGAACTTACCATATATGACCACATGATTTTTCTTATTTGTTTCCTACAACAATTCTAACTCTTTTCAAGCTAGAAACCTGTTTAATTTCCACCAATTTCGTAAAAAATATATCACTTAAAGATCTCCCTCCTAACCCTAGAGGATAAATAAAGTAAAGGAAAAAAATGATTCTTTTCCTAATATAAATCCACTTTTAACTCTACCTCCTTACAAACTTGGTCTGCAAGTTAACAATAAAGATTTACCAAGATTCTCTATTATCTAGGTGGCTAGTAGGCCATAAAACATAAAATAAGATAATATTTCTCTAAAAAAGGAATCCTACTCCTGCTAAGATTAAGTGCCAACACTCCGCAAGGCCAACCTAATAGAACCAGGTCCTTCAACCAACCCAATATATTTGTCATGTTTGTTAATTATCAAAATCAGAATCCACCAATTTCCAACAATTTCTCCCTTTTTGATAATGACAAACAAGAGTCCTTTCCAGCAATATCAGACTGTAGTGACTTTGTGTAAAAGTTACTGCCTTGTAAGAACCTTCATCAGCTACTTTGAGAACCTATTTCTCAACACACGTTCACTGGATACAATTGTTAATCATCAAAATCCAATTCTCATCAATCTCCCCCTTTGTGATGATGAAAAATAAATGTACACAATACCCTGTATAGCCCGTTCAGATCAACCTAAACCACACACAATACATAAGGACCAGTGGGTTAAACCAGATTTTTAGTACCACTTTTGTGCACATTTCAATCTTCCCACTTTTTGGCATCGTCGAATATAGCAATATCTAATAGTATGTCAAACATGTAGCAAGAATATAATATAAATCTTATGGCCGCTGGGGCTACACAAAAAATAATTAAGTTAAACACTCTTAAGAACATTAATCTAAGGATACTAGCCATCAAAAAGTAGTGAAAGCAAAGCAAGTGGGAATTACATTAAGCATAAAGCAATTGCAATATAATAGTTATGCACTACAACATCACAATAGAACTAAAAAGCATGATTGTTCAACAAAAGACCACGGGATCAAAAGGAATTAAACTTATTTCATAGGAAAAAGTGTAAAGGACCAGGTTCAAGGGTTTCGTGAATTATGAAAAGTTTTTTTTCTCCTTTTTCAACTGCAGTAAAAATTCCTTCTTTTACCATTTTGGTTCCAATGATCTTGAACAATACCATATTCACCTTCTTCTTTTCGGTCCTCTCTTTTTTATCTTTTAGGAAGAGATGCTGAGGAACAAATTTTTCTTCATTTGATGCCCTCTTTATCCATACACAAAACACAGAGCTTTCGCACAAGTGTAAGGGACTCACATTCTATTCATGCAACCCTATAGATGGCTAGGCGTATTATTACACCCCATATTTTTATATATAAAAGCGTGCCGTAAGCAAACTAATGTAAGACCAAAAATGAGATCATCTATCTATACTATATTAAAAGCAAGAACCCCAAAGTGAAAAGTTAAATTACTTTAATACCCCTCTTATTAACCTAATATTCTATTTAATTATTTAAAAAATAGTAATAATAATAAAGCCTCCAAAGAGACCCAACGCTTCAGAGAGACACCTTATGTGAAGCCAATAAGTTTACACGGTTAGGAAGCATAATCTCAAAACTATCGTGCAAATATTTTCATGCCGTTTCATCATTTTGGACCAAAGGATGTAAAATTTGGATGCAACGATTCTTGCCAATGCTACAACATTTATCCAAAGGATTGTCCTTCTTTCTCATAGTTTATTTTGAGGAAATAAAGTAATATTCATGGAAGGCAAAGTCAATTCCAAAGTGAATAAACAATAAAGTGACAACAAAATCGGGTTCTTCTTTCTTTACTCTATTCATTCTTTAATATTTGTTCTTTGTGATTTATGAAATTAAATATGTATAAATATTAGGATGGATGGTTATGATCTAATAAGATTCTTCAATTTATATGTATCGTGGTCTGATTCAAAAAATGATTATGCTACTTCATTGAATCCTTTTTATTTTCTGTTTCGCTTTCATTGTTTTCCCCTTGTACTTGAAAATTTTAAATAAAGTAAAAACTGACGAGATAAAAAATTTAGGTTCTAATTCTATTTAGAGCACAGAGTGCTAACTTAAAAACATGTGTATAAGCCATGTAATTACTTCTCTGATTTAAAATTATGAAAGGCAAAAATATTTCCCCTGAAATCGAGATTTGTGGCAACCACAATATTTCTTAAGAGGTTGCACAAGCACTAAGTGTTGCCACTTAGTATAATTAGTAAAATTCTTTCAACCTTTTGGTATATATAGATGCAATACACATCTCACTTTTGATGACAAAAAAAGGGGGGGGGGGGGGAGGGGGGGGGAGGGGGGTAGGATTGGTTGGTGGGCCGGCCGACCCTCCGCGGCGGCTAATGTAGATTTAGGGTTAGGTAGAAGTTACGTTTAGTTAGTNTAAACTACGCAAATCAAGTGATTCATACTGAAACTTAAGATTTGTATTTCTATTCTACATGTGATTAAATGATTTAAATAATTAATTGGATTTAATTTTGGCTGATTGATATAGTTTAATTCATAATGGTTATTTGATTATTCATTTAATCTAGGGTTTGCCAATTATTCATAAGCAAAAGAGACAATTTAATTTTTGAAAGACAAACAATATTGAAAAAGTTACAATCAGGTAATATATTTTGTTTACTATGAGTACATGGGCGATGGATCTTTTTGTCGTGACATTTTTGGCATTGTTTCTTTTACATAAACTTTTCTCATTTAGTCAACATCATGTATATGAGGAGGTTTTACTCGGTAATAGAGTTACTCTGTGCCTAAAGTTAATCGTTTGTTTGTAATGTTTGTTGTTTGCTTGGAACAAACTTTCAGATATTGGTGTTTGTTTAGACTGAACTTTCGTGCTTATCCCAAAAAAATTCAACTTTATCCCCTTTAAAATCAAGGGTATCTTTTCAAATTTGTCTACAAATAATACTTTACGATAACGATAAATAAAGTATAGAGTCAAACAATTTTTAATTATAACATGTTTTGTTACATGACCAACTTTACATGTTTGTACCTCATAAAATCAAAATAAGTAAAAGAAATCACATGTTTGTATGAAACTTATACTTTATAGTCTTCATGTATAATTATTTATTAAAACCTTTTATTTTAATACATTACTCAACATACACGTGCAAAGCACGTGCCGAGAAACTAGTCTTTAAAAGTATATAAAGTAAGCTATCATGTTACCTCGGAGGTTACAAATATTGACGATCATGAAAAATAAGTACAAATAGGGTTGGAAGGTTCAGAAGCTAAAGGAATTGAAGAAAGTAATGGTTCGTCGAAAGTCGACAAGTTGGATTATTATAAACCGTACCTTTTGGGTGAGACTAGGGTTCTTAATATGATAAGAGAGCTATGTTATAATTTATTTTATTCTTATGATGGTCATGTGTTAAGCTTTAAAGTCATGCGAGTTGTGGAACAAAAGTCGATGAAAGTCATCACAAGTTACGTTCATAAGTTTTACTGAAATTCGGGTCAAATGTCACTGCAATTTTCTCCCAATATACTTAGAGTTATGGGGTGATCCACCCATCAAATTGATGATCTATGAGTCTATTTTCTTACACATTAAACTTTTTGTCAATACGACATTGGAGTAGTGAGATATATGCATTTTTGCGAGACTGTGCAGACTGCTAAGTGACAAATATTTTTGTTACCTACTTGCTTAAATGAGAGGACTAAATATATCCAAAAAGGGACTATTTCGGGTCGGCCAAAGATCCCTATTAAGGGCCTATCTTCTGAAAATATTAAACTTATTATATAGCAAAACAACCAAAGATAAGCCACTGCAAAAATTCCCCCAAAGAATTCAACACAAACCCTAAATGATTTTCTCTTCTTTCAACTTCTAGTTGGAGGAAAACCTAAGGGTTGAATGACGAAGCTAGAAGATGAGATATTCACAAAATAAGGTAAGTATACTTCTCACTTTCATCCATTTTTTCTGCTGGAAATGTATGGTAAGTCGTTCTATAATAGTAAGAACTCACGGGATGGTGATCGAAAGCAGTGAGTTCGAGTTTTTCAACTTGTAGTGGACTGCTTTGTGGGTTGTTTCATGTTGTTCTTGGATTGCGTGTTTTGCTACTGTTTTAGGGAGTTTTGGAGGATTAAGATTGTAGAGAAATACCACATAAATTCAGGGTGGCGGGTTGGTCATTCGTAATATTCTTTTCAGATTGTTTGACACTGCTATGGTGGTCGTTTTGCATATGAAGAGATTGGGGTACGTTGGGTTATTTTGTGGTAATTTGTGATGGACATAATGTTGGAAAATGATGTACATATGTTGTTATTGGTGTGTTCTTGTGTTGTTGGTGTTGTCTCAAATTGGGAGAAAGTAAAGATTATAGGGGAGATGCTGCCCGGTTTAATATAAAAGCTTGCCGTTCGTTGTGCGATAGCTGTACCTTTCGTAACTTAATGATAGCATTATTATCATTGTTGTAGATTAAGGTGTGAAGAGATGAGTTCAAAGTGGTTATTGGAAAGATTGTGATAACGTATGTTAAGGCTAAACCTTTTCTTCATTTTGGCATGATCTCGTAAATACAAGCGTTTGATAATGAGACATAAAGAGAAGTCTGTACTCCTGAATTTATGTACATTATCCTAGTCTCATAAGTTATAGTATTCTCCCTTATCGAGACTTTATATTCAGTTAGGTATTGTCTTCTTCCAAGCAGTGGGTCAATATGTATACGGTATTATAATATTTTCACCACCATCGAGCTATAATCGGTGGGTAGGACCCTATTGTGCAACCTCTGATAAGATGGTAAGCTATATACAGAGCCTATTGTGGTCGAGTGCCTATGAGCGAGCCTACTGTGGTCGAGTGCCTATGAGCGAGCCTACTACGGTCGAGCAGTTACACGTTCGAGCCTCATAGGGCCAGACAAATATTTTACTTACTATATTAGGAGAGTGGAGTCAGTATCAGTAGGTAAGTATATCTCCAGATCATCTTTAACTCCCAATTACTTTCAGTTATTATTTTTTCAGTTTAGTTTCAACTTTCAGTTATTCTATTGTCTTACATACTCGGTACATTATTTCGTACTGACTTCCCTTCCCTGGGGATGCTGCATTTCATCTATGTAGGTTCAGATTGACAGACTAGTAGACCTCCTTCGTAGGTGTTTTCCATGTTTAGCTTGATCAGTAAGCTCCACGTCCTTCAGAGTCGCCGAGTCTAGGGTTTTAAGTACATATTCTGTATATATGTATATATATTATGGGTAGGTCGGGGCCTTGTTCCGACCATAATACCTCCATCTGTAGAGGCTTGTAGACATATCCTATCAGTTAGTGCAGTATGTTGGGCTTGTAGGCCTTGTATGTATATTGTTGTTGTTTGTCAGCTGCAGTAGTTATGACGGCCTTGTTGGCCCAGCTTTATATTGATGTTCAATCAGAGCTAGTTTCCGTTCAATTTTATATTTTGTTTCACAAAGTCTTGTAATGTGGCCCTCTGGCCAAAATATGACATTGTATGTGAGGTACCGGGTGCCAGTCTCGCCCCCCCCAGGTTTGGGGTGTGACAAACCTTGTATCAAAGCAGTTCTATCCTAGGGAGTCTACAAGTTGTGTCTAGTAGGGTCTTGTTTATAGATGTGTTATACACCATATTATGTAAACAAGGAAGTACAAGGCTTTTAGGAGTTGATTACCCTTTTTTTAAATCTAAATCGTGTTATAGAACTAAGTTTTATGAAATATGAGTTAAACTTACGTATTGGTGTTTTCATATAGAGATGGCGGTGACTAGGAAGACTACGGCTAGATAGAGGAGATACACAACAGCGGGTGAGGGGACCAGCAGGGTATCCCCAATAGATGGGGCCCAGTTTGAGGCCCAGGGTGAGACCCTACTCAGCCATTACCAGGTCCTCCACCACCTGAGGAGATTCCTTGGCATACCGAACATCGAGTTCCCCCTCCACTTCCATCAGATCAGGACTTGAGGAGTGCGGTACATTTATTGACGCAGTTGGTAGCTACCCAGTAACAGGCTAGGGCATCAGCTAGTGCAGGATATTTTGAGTGTTCTAGGAGTTTAAGGTTCCGAGAGTTTATTGCCTTGAGTCCCCCAGAGTTCACGGGGACAGATCAAAGGGAGGACCCATAAGATTTTATAGATCAGCTTCACAGGATCTTTCGGGTTATGCATGCCACGGATAAAGAGGCAGTTGAGCTGGCAACTTTTCGTCTCTGAGATATATTCATCCTTTGGTACGAGGGATGGTAGAGGCCCGGGTGACGTGATGCACCTCCAGCTATTTGGGAGAATTTTATAGATGCCTTCCTTGACCAGTACTTACCACGGGAGATCTGACAGGCCCGAGTCGATCAGTTTCTAGCCCTCAAGCAAGGCAGTATGAGCGTTGGAGAGTATAGTCTCTGTTTTGACTTATTGGCCAGATATGCTCCATCCACAGTTGATACTATGCGGGACAGGATCCATAGGTTTATAGAAGGGCTGGCCCCAGAGTTGACCGAGGCATGTGCCACTGCTGCATTGTATGATAGTATGGATATCTCCCGAATTCAGGCATTTGCCCATAATATAGAAAGGGGCAGGCATCGGCAGCAGGGTACAGAGAGGAGTGAGCAAGGGCAGCGTAAGAGGATGAGATTTGCCAGGTATCAGGAGCAGTCTCAGGGTAGTTATAGGCCCCAGTACTTCAGATGGCCACCTAGGCCTCCACTGCCTCAATTATAGGGTTACAGGTATGACCGCTATGCTTAGTCAGGACTAGGTAAGAGCTCACGGGCACTGGGTTTGCAGCGACAACGAGGTTTAGGGCAGATATGGTTATTTTTGTCGTGGTGACATTTGTGGTAAAGGACACTTGGCCAATGCTGAGCAGGTTCCGACGCTTGTTATAAATGTTGGCATCCGGGGCATATGATGCGAGATTGTCCAATAGATATTCTTGGGGGTATGGCACAACCAACGAGTTCGGCAACATGATCATCTATGTCCGTGCATCCTTTAGAGCGTGAGTCTCAGTCTTTAACTGGTAGAGGTCGAGGCAGAGGTAGAGGTTCCAGTCAGGCAGTAATCACACGTATGCTTTAGCGAGTTGACAGGACCAGGAGTCTTCACCAGACATTGTGCCGGGTATATTGACCATTTGCTCTCACAATGTTTGTTCCTTGATAGACATAGGATCTACTTTATCGTATATTACCCCGTTTGTCGCGGGTAAGTTTGGTATAGTTCCTGAAATACTATGTGATCCTTTTGCAGTATCTACACCGGTTGGAGAACCGATTATTGCTGGACGGGTTTATCGGGGTTGTACAACGACAATTTGTAGTCATCAGACCTCAACCGATCTAGTTGAGCTAGAGATGGTGGATTTTGATGCTATCATGGGCATGGGCTGGTTGGCATCTTGCTATGCCACAGTTGATTGCCGAGCAAAGGTAGCCAAATTTCATTTTCCGGGTGAGCTAGCCCTTGAATGGGTAGGTAATACAGCGACACCTAGAGGTAGGTTTATTTCCTATCTGAAGGCGAGGAAAATGATCGCAAAAGGGTGCATTTATCATATTGTGCGAGTTAGAGATGCAGATGGTGAGATACCTACACTTCATTCTATTCCAGTAGTCAGAGAATATGCAGATGTGTTTCCACGTATTCCTCCAGAGCGAGAGATTGATTTTAGCATCGATTTTCTTCCGGGAACTCAACCAATATCCATATAGAATGGCACCTGCCGAATTGAAGGAGTTGAAGGAGCAGTTAAAGGATTTGCTGGAGAAAGGTATCATCAGGCTCAGTACCTTACCTTGGGCTGCACCGGTACTTTTTTGAGGAAGAAAGACGGCTTGCTGAGGATGTGTATCTATTATAGGCAGCTGAACAAGGTAACTATTAAGATAGATATGAGGTCGGGGTACCACCAGGTCAGAGTTCGGGAGAAAGATATTTCGAAGATAGCCTTCACGACCCGATATGGCCACTTCGAGTTCCTTGTCATGTCCTTCGGGTTGACAAATGCACCCGCCATATCTATAGACTTAATGAATAGCGTATTCTAGCCATTTTTAGATCTGTTCGTGATAGTATTTATTGATGATATTATGGTTTATTCACGTTTAGAGGACAAGCATGCGGACTACCTACAAGCGGTACTCCAAACCCTCCGTGATCATAAGTTGTATGCTAAGTTTTCTGAATGTGAGTTATGGTTGAAGTCTGTAGCATTCTTGGGGCATATTGTATCCGATGAAGATATAATGGTAGACACTCAGAAGATTGAGGCCGTGAATGTCACGACCCAAAATCCACAAAAGATCGTGATGGCGCCTAATACCACCGTCGTACAAGCCAACAGTGAATGATTAACTTAATTGCTCATTTTAGTATTTTGAAATATAATTTTCATCAATTAAATAGTAAGAAATAGAATTCACAGAGCAAATGATAATATTTTCACAACTACAATAATAAACAACCCATAAGCACCCCCAAAATCCGGTGTCACAAGTGCATGAGCATCAACTAGGAAATATATTAAAATACAACATATGTCTGGAATACAAATTAGATAGGAGAATATAAATAACTCTGATGGAGACTCTGCAGGCTGCGGATCGTGACATGAAATACAACAGTAAAGCCCTGCAATAGTCGCGCCTCTGTTCCCAAAAGACCACCCGACATATATGTACATGCACAAAAATGTGCAGCAAGTATAGCATGAGTACGTAAATCAACGCGTACCCAGTAAGTATCTAGCCTAACCCCAGAGAAGTAGTGATGAGGTATCGACATCGTCACTTACTAGTGGTCCAATAAGACAGATACAGTAAGAAGTAAACAAATATGGGGCCGAGTAAACCAACGAATTAAACAAGTGTAAATACGTGATACAATCCTCCTCTCTACAATAGACTCAAGCTCCCAATTAGCAATTACCTCCTCAACTGGAGCATATATATATATAATGGACCTCATCAAATAGGTCATCATAATTCAGATCAGGAAGACTCATAGATACACTTACTTCTTATCAAATATTATGCATGATTCCATGAGACTATTTTATAGAAATGCTGAGGCGTACGGCCCGATCCCATTATAATCTATGCACTGCCGAGGGTCGAACGACACGAACCATAGATGCATCTATTATATTGCCGAGGCGAACGGCCCCATGAGAGTGTGGTACATAATCATGTCGGGGCGAACGGCCTGATCCCATTAGAATAAGAAGCTTTAACGGTTCCTTGACCCCACTCACGAATAAATGTGTGAGTTATAATTTTTAAGGAAAACCTCTTGATGAAAATGCATGGCGCGGGAGAAATCCATAAGAGGACCACAATTATTTCGCGGCTAATTATGAAACATGTCAAATCTCTACAATATCAAGTCTATCACTCTACGCACGTCTAGTCTCAAGTTGTAATGCAAAATAAAGGAATTAAACGAGCAAGGATAACCCCTATAATACAAGTATAGCATGGTGTGAACCGAATCTCCGGACAATAACATGAATCTAGATACGTACGGACTCTCGTCACCTCGTGCGTACGTAGCCCCCGCAACAAGTAACACCTATCAAATACACCACCTAGGGGTAGTTTCCCCCTCATAGAGTTAGACAGGAGACTTACCTCGCACCGAAGTTCAATAACCGGCTCCAAAGCCTCTCTTACACCTCAAACGGATGCCCGTCGTTCCAAAAATAGTCAAATAAATGTGTAAATCCATAAATAGATACTCTAATAAATCAATTTATAACAATTTTCCACTCCGCTCGAAAAGTCGATAAAGTCACCCTCAGGTCCACGTGCCTAGATTCCGAATATTTTTGAAGATATATTTTACCCATAACACCACCAGCTCAAATATATGATTTATTCCCAATTCCATGTCAAATTTCTTGGTAAAAATTCAAAAATATCAATTCTAGGTTTTTCTTCAAAACCCCAAAGTTCTACAAAATCTCATGTTTAAATCCACATATAAACCATGTATTTAACTTGTAATAGGTGTGAATCACTTACCTTGTGTTGCTTGATGAAAATCTCCCCTTGAAGCTCTCCAAAATCGCTAGACCAAGAGAGAAAATGAGTGAAATGGGCAAAAATCCCGACTTAAAATAATCTGCCCAGGCCCGTCCATCTTCGAGATCGCGAAGGACAAAAATGCACTGCCTCCAAATTTCCTCTTTGCGTTCGCGTCAGCTACGGTGCGTTCGCGATGCCTTGAGATCCTACTGCTTCGAATTCGTGGTAGAAGCTCCGCGTTCGCGAAGGCTTAATGGCTCCAGGTCTTCCAGCTCCCTTCCTTCTTCGTGTTCACGACCCCTGTGTCACGTTCGCGTAGGCATGCTCCGGTTCTTCTCCGTGTATGCGACCTCTGTGTCACATTCGCAATGAGAAAAATCCTCAGCCCAAAATATCCTTCTTCGCGAACGCGGGAAACCAGACACCACCACCCGCAACTTAGCCAAATTTGGTCGGAAATCACCCCGTAACACACCCGAGGCCCCCGGAACCCCGTGCAATCATACCAACCCGTTCCTAAATGCAACACGAACATAGTTGAAGCCTCAAACCACGTCAACAAACATCTAAATAATGAATCGCACCCCAATTCAAGCTTAATGAACTTTCAAACTTCCAACTTCTACAGATGCTGAAACATATCAAATCATGTTCGATTGACCTCAAATTTTGCAAACAAGTCAAATTTGACATTACAGACCTACTACAACTTCCAGAATTAGAATCTGACCCCGATATCAAAAAGTCCACTCCCGGTCAAACTTTCCAAAAACCTTCAATTTCCAAGTTTCGTCAAATGACCCCGAAATAACCTCCAAATCCACATCCGGATGCGCTCCTAAGACCAGAATCACCATACGGACATCAATAACATTGAAATACACTTCAACCCAAATTCATGAAATTCTCCCAAAATGCCAACTTTCCACAATAAGCATCGTAATGCTCCCGAGTCATCCAAAACCTGATCCGGACTTACGCCCAAGTCCAAAATTATCATAGAAACGTATTGGAACCTTTAAATCTTGATTTCGAGGTCGTTTACACAAAAGTCAAACCTTAGTCAATTTTTCCAACTTAATGCTTCCGAAATTAAAGATTTCTTTCCAAATCAACTCTGAACTTCCCGAAATTAAATTCCAACCACACTTGTAAGTCATAATACCTAATGTGAAGCTACTCAAGGCCTCAAACTGCCGAACTACGCTCTATATCAAAACGACCGGTCAGGTCGTTACAGTAAAATCCTGGCCTAGACCTACCACTTCGATAGAGGTTTGTAGCTTTCTAGGCTTAGCAGGCTACCACCGGAGGTTCGTAGATAGTTTTTCTTCCCTTTCGGCACCATTTATGAAGGTGGCACAGAAAGCAACTAAATTTCAGTAGACGGAGGCTTGCGAGCGTAGTTTCCAAGAGCTTAAGAACCGGTTGACCTCAGCGCCAGTTCTAACACTTCTAGAGGGTTATGCCATGTATTGTGATGCCTCAAGTGTCGAGTTAGGATGTGTCCTGATGCAACATAGGAAGGTAATTAGATACACTTCAAGGTAATTGAGTAAGCATGAGAGGAATTATCCGACCCACGACCTAGAGTTATCTGCGGTTGTCCATGTACTTAAGATATGGCGGCATTATTGATAGGGTGTTCATGTGGATGTATTAATAGATCATAAAAGCCTGTAATATATCTTCAAGCAAAAGGAGTTGAGTTTGCGACAGAGGAGATGGCTAGAGTTATTGAAAGATTAGAACGTTAACATTCTCTACCATCTAAGGAAAGCTAATATTGTAGCTGATGCATTAGGTCACCGATCTATGGGTAGCTTAGCACATGTAGAGGCTGAGAAAAGAGAATTAGCTAGAAAGCTTCATCAATTGGCTTGTTTGGGGGTTCGATTCGTAGATTATGATGATGGTGGAGTGGTACTCCAAAACACTGTGAAATAATCTCTCATAGATGGAGTAAAGGAAAGGCAGTACGAGGACCCAAAGTTGGTCGAGTTGAGAGAGCGAGTTCTGCGGCAGAAGAATCCGCTGTTAGAGCTCAAGTAATATGGGGTTCTCAGATATAGGGGTCATTTGTGTGTCCCATATGTAGATAGGGTTATATCAGAGGCACTTTATTCATGGTACTCCATTCATCCTGGGTCGACAAAGATGTATCATGACATTAAGGATGTGTACTGGTGGAACAATATAAAGAAGAACATTGCTGAGTTTGTCACCTAGTGTTCTAGTTGTCAGCAGGTAAACGTAGAGCACCAGAAGCCTAGAGGGCTAATGCACAATATAAAGATCCCCATCGTTGAAATAGAAGGCGATAAACATGGACTTTGTTACAGGTTTACCTCGTTCTCATCGTATGTTCGATTCTATATGGGTGATAGTTGATATGCTCACAAAATCAGCCCATTTCCTACCGGTTAGATCTACATATACAGCCGAAGATTATGCGAAATTATATATCAAGGAGATAGTGCGGCTACACGGAGTACCAGCATCTATTATATCTGAACGTGGGGCCCAATTTACAACATATTTCTGGAGGTCATTTCAGAGAGGTCCATGGAATCAGGTGAATCTTAGCATAACTTTTCAGCCATAAACTGGTGGATAAGACGAGCACAAAATTCAGACGCTCGAGGATATGTTACGATCATATGTGTTAGATTTTAAAAGAAGTTGGGATGAACATATACCTCTTATCGAGTTTGCATATAATAACAGTTACCGCTCCAGTATCCAAATGGCTCCGTACGAGGCTTTGTATGGGCGTAAGTGTAGATAGCCTATAGGGTGGTTTGATGTTGGAGAATCTGGGTTACATGGGCCAGACTTCGTTCAGGAGCGATTGTTGATAGCTCAAATTCATCAGACGTACGGCGATGATACTTAGAGTTCGGGGTTGATGACTGGGTATTCTTAAAGTTGTCTCCTATGAAGGGCATGATGAGGCTTGGCAAGAAAGGCAAGCTTAGCTCATGGTATATTGAGCATTATAGGATTATTGGAAGAGTGTGCCGAGTAGCTTATGAGTTAGATTTTCCCTCGGAATTGGAGTATGTCCATCCGGTTTTTCACGTATTTATGCTACGGAAGTGTTACACCCAATGTTTTCGTATGTGAGAGTACGTCATAAGTCAATTGATGTAAGCTCAGAAATAAGATTATATTTGGAAGCATATAAAGTAAGTTAATCATGTTACTTTGGAATCATGAATAACAAGTACCAAAAGGGTCAGAAAGCTTAGACGCTAAATGAATTGAAGAAAATTAGTTTTGTCGAAAGTTGACAAGTTTGGAATGTTATAACATGTACTTTTGTAGTGAGACTATTGTGATTAACATGATAAGGAGGTTATTTTATAATTTATTTTAGTAGTATGATAGTCGTGGGTTACATTTTAAGTTAAGCGAGTTGTGGAACAAAAGTTGGCATAGGTCATCAAAAGTTATATTCATAATGCGCTGAAATTAGGTCAAATGTAGCTGCTCTTTTCTTCCAATGTAATTGGAATTAAATGATTATCTACATATAACATTGAAGATATATGAGTCTAGTTTCTAACTCATTAAACCATTTGTCGATACGACATCGGAGTAGAGAGACATTCGCGTTTTTGCGAGACCGTGCAAGCAGCTCCCTGTGGGTCCCAGTTAGACGGTGGTCGACCTACTTCACTTTATAAACGATTTGGACGCCTATTTGTTTGCTCATTTTCATCTCAACTACGTCTCCAAACTTCTCCTAACCCTCCTAAACAGATACAATAAGGTTTTGAAGTGATTCCAAAATGATTAAACCATATTTCAACATCCAAAGTTAGTTATAGTGAAGAACAACACCTCTTTGAGGTTGTGTTGTCATTGAGGATAGTTTTGGGCTGTGTTTGGCTGAAATTTCAAATGTTTGCTACTGGCTAAGGTGAGTATAACAGAATACTAAGTGTTCTTAAGCTTTCTTGTATGTTAGTTAAGTTGTTAGGATGATAAACTACAAGATAATACTTGGATTAGCTTAAGTCACTTCTTTGGTGTTGTATTGCCATTGAGGGGTAATAAGCTAAATATAACTTGGATATTAACTTAAAGTTACTGTAGGAGGTATGTATATTGTGTTCTTTCATGTGATTAAGGTTATCTTGATGTTGAATAAGTTAAATGGATGGACTAGACATGAACTAGTGAATAAAGTTGCTAATTGAGGATAGTTGGAGTTGTGGATTATTTTCGTTGTTATAAATATATGGTATAAGGATGGAATCACTGATATGACTTCATTGTCATGCTAATGATACTGTTAATTTGAATTAAGAAGACTATAAGGGGTGATATGGGGTATACAGATTCTAATCGGAGCTTGCCGCTCGTCGTGAAGTAGTTGTGACTTGTTGTTGCTATATGGTGTCTTGTTATTGATATTTATATGTTGTTGGATTTCTCTGGTTGTTTTTATTAGTATATGTTATTGGAGGAGGCCCTTGTTACAGGGAGATGCTGCCCAAATTTACATAAACGAGCTACTAGTTTAAGTTTCAGACTTAGCCTTTACTAAGCACTGATTTTGAATCTCCTTATGCTATGGTAGATTGAGTTGAGTTGTTTGATGAATTGCTTGGGAGGTATTAAGAACTCAAAGAAGTTAAGTTATGCTAAGGCACTTCCTTATTTCTTTTGGCATGATCTAAAGTGAAATGATCGTAAATGATACGCTATTTCATAACGGATCTACTCCTAGAAACAAAGGTTTTCCATGTTGTTCTTTCCTTATAAAGTTATTCTAAGAAAGTATGTATAATCCTTGGATGCTACTGAGGTTCATAGTGATGGTATGGATGTTCATAATGTTAATCGAAGATGCAACGACCTTACGTCACTTTGAAAGGTTTAGAACGTGATTCCATGAGTCCAGCATGCATTATATAGTATCTATTTTACTCTACCGAGCCAGGCTATAGTCGCCCGGGTACGACACCTATTGTGCAACCACTGATCAGTTGGGCTAACCAAGCTCCACATGGCTAGGTACGATTCTACCGAGCCTTATGATGGCCGGGTACATTTTTATCGAGTCCTCTTCGAGGCCGGGTACAATATGATGATGATGATTCCTACAGAGGTGTATATATATATATATATATATATATATATATATATATATATATATATATCATGTATTTCATGTCAGTATCCCTCAGAGGCACTCATATGCTACAGGTTGTAGCTCCTCTATCTCTCTTTACATTACTATTCTTATTTATGCTTTCCTGCCTTACATACTCGGTACTTTATTCGTACTAACGTCCCTTTTGCCTGGGGATGCTACGTTTCATGCCTGTAGGTCCCGATAGACAGGTTGACAGTTCTCCTAGTAGGCTATCAGCTCAGCGGAAGGTTCTGGTGCACTCCACTTGCTCCAGGGTTTCCTATTTTGACAGTATAATTTAAACATGTATTGATTGGTATGGCGGGGCCCTGTCCCAACCTTTATGACATTTATGTACTCTTAGAGGCTTGTCGACAGATATAACGTATATGGATACTTGTATGGCCTTATCGGCCTATGTTTTGAGTATCCAAATGATCATGTCGGCCTTATAGGCCTGTGTGTCACATATATAAGTTTGTATATCATGTTGGGTCATCATAGGTCGAGTATTCCCTTATGTTTTATTCTGGTTATCTCATGATGGCCCTTATGGCCCATTTACCCATGATGGTATGATAAGAAAGATGCGTTACACTGGTACTCGATTGAGTAAGGTACCAGGTGCCCGTTGCGGCCCTCCGATTTGGGTCATGACAAAAGTGGTATCGGAGCAGTTCTATCCTAAGGAATCTACAAGCTGTGTCTAGTAGAGTCTTGTTTATGGGTGTGTTGTGCACCATACTTATAAGCAGGAGGCTACAGGGCATTTAGGACTGTTTCTCTTTCTTTTTACACTACATCGTGTGGTCGAGCTCAATTGTAAGAATTCAAACTCCTAAATTCTACTTTATTCGTAATACAACGATACCTACATCCACAAAGACAATTGATAAGAGATTGAATGTGGCTATGGAAGAGTTGAGTTAGAGGAACTCGATTTTGCATCATGCTTATGATGAGTAAATGTAAGGTCTTCAGTAGATTATGTGTGTACTAAGACGTGTAAGCTTCTTGATAAGGAGGCCTAACGCATGAATATTTATCCACCAGTATGGTAAATAGAAACGAGAGAATCAAAAGGTAGATATAAAATTCAACAAGTAAACGAAGTAAGGCGGAGACGTGTACAAGGTACCCATTTAGTGAAGATTATCAGTATTTACAATTCAAGTAGAGAAATATAAGTACTCTGAGTTACCTTCAACAGTAACAATGATATATACAATTAGCCAAACCCATATTAGTTATGTCGTATGGGAGCTAACAGATATATTTTCTAAGAGAAGGATGGGATATCAGGATCCAGCTGGGGTTAGAGAAACCCAAAATGGTGGATGGATTGTTAGCATTAGCTGACATTTTCGAAGGATATGACAAACGTGGTAATAGTTCTCCCTGTGAGACACCCCGATGGTGCACTCTAGAATAGTACATTTAGATACGAATACTAGAATGTCTAGAAAAATTTGGAAGATTGGCATTGGAATCCTAGAAGGGATAACTATTTACCTTTGTATCGCTCCCTTCCCCGGTAAAGAGGGAATGCTAGGCGACTCGAAGAGCCAGTGGATAGAGCAAGGGGATCTAAAAGTGAAAGAATATTTTGTTGAAGTTTTCGGAATAAGAAATAGACAAAAATATTAGCAGGAGAATAAGAAGAAAGTAAATGAAGTATTATGAGTAAGATGTGATAAATGGGTGATAATGGTAAATAAAAATATGACATGCTGACAGAGTCTATAGTCAAGTGAAGGAAAAGACAAGAGGTGACAGGCCTTGATACAATAAAAGAGTATAGGCCAAAACTCATATCCTCATTTCGATAAATGAGTTGGTGAGTCCAAGTGATTACCATAACAAAAAGTTAGACCCCCGAAGTAATAGAAATTAGTATGGGTTAGTAAACAGGATAACTAAACATGAATTAGGGACCGAAGGATTTGATAATAGTTGACATCGTGAGAATTTCAGAGGTAGAGTTCCGGCAATAATAGAATGGACAACAAAAGAATAACCTTTAAAGTTCTTTCAGGAAGACGCTTCCCTAAAGCAAGTATTGTAAGCAGAGTTAAGCGTAAATGACTAAGTGTACCAGTTACACTAGGTGTCACCCTTGTACATAATTCAGTTATCCCTGGTACAGAAGGGTTATCGTAAGGCGATTAAGGGTCATTGATGATGTGAAAAGATGCCAAAGATGAAGAGATAATATATCTATATATAGATCTTCGTAGCACTAAATCTTAGTACTCCCTTAAAAGTGGATAAGATGGTGTGGTATGGTATTAAGTCTGAGTTATGTGGTTCAGCTAACTATGGAATAGTAAAGGAAAAATATGGTAAAAAGGCAAAAGGAATGAGATTTCATTTATTCAGATCCTACAGATATATCGTGACTCCAGAACATTATGCAAGAACGACACAGGGGAGAGGAAGTAAGGGTTCCCGCCCCGGATGTTATTTATAAATAAGTGCGAATAAACATTTGACACAGAAGGAACCAAAGCGAGAGGTAAGTTAAGACAAGGACATAACCCAATAGAGGTTACGTAGAATATAGATATGAGAATGGACCAAAAAGTAGTTAGTAGTTGATTCAAGAAGAGCCTAGTTATGGCTAGACAAGAAGATACAAACAAATCAGCAGATTGTGCAAGATAAACATAGTGAATTCAGTCTCGCAGATATGATGTCGTAATTCTTGAGAAATATTCAGATAGGAGTTGGTGTTGTTAAAGGTATCATATAAGTGTTACAAATATAAAAGACGGTGCCATTGGGAAGACAGTCAAAAATTTCAATTCAGAAGCAACCCTACGAGCACAAGGGCGCGGTGGTAAGTAACTAAGGATAATAGGCGAGTGAGAACATCAAAAGTTTCTTCGGGTATAAGGTGTAATAAGCTTGCAGCTTTACAGGAGTAAGAGGATCTCCCCTAAGTACTACCACAAAAGACTAGCTGAGGAAATATGGGAGAAGGCTTCAACCTAAGCATAGTAACTTGAAGAAGAAATGATCTTGTAACAATAGTCTCACTACAATAATGTATACACGCCATAAGAAAGTGGCAATTATCGTGGCTAATAAATGGGAAGTAAAAATTAAAAGTGATTATTTAAGATCATATGAGTTACAAGAAATTCAGTATTCGTGGGCACTAAGATAAGCCAAGCATTGATGCAGCAAGTGGCAGAACGACCAAGAAAAGTAATTGCTTACATTTAAAGACAACTGAGAAGGCAAGAAAGGAAATCTATGGTGCTAGAAAGTTAAAAGAAGGTCGTGAGTATTATAAATAGATATGTGTAGGTCACAAGCTAAAGTATGGTAGAGTGACAAAGTTTTGGGTAGATGGGAGTAAGTATAAGAAAAGGTGAGTTAGAAGGTGACAAGGATAGGTAAGACCTCGGGATTAAGCCCATCAAACAAGAGAGCTGATGGTTTTCGTATGTTACAAAAGCTCAGTATAGCCTGAACGAACTCGGAGGTGTCTCAGACTAGGAGCAACTAGAAGAGATTATCGCCCTGGTAGTAGAATAAGGGTGTAATGGTAATAGATAAGAAGATGACATTTAGGCCTTTGATTGAGTAATGATTTTGAGAAAAGGGATTTCATGAATTCCACGGGATTAAAATACCCCCCATAAGATGAATCACGTTGGAATGCTATGAAATACGATTATTGAAGTATAGTATCGTCCCTAGATGGATCAGGAAAATCACTTCAAATGTTCCCTGATGCAACGTGAGCCCCAGTGACAATGTATTACATAAGACTTTTCAAGTCATCAGTGGTAGATTATAGAGCAACATTAAGGCGAATCACCAATAGATGGATAAAAGTTCCAAAATATTTTGCATTATTGGCGGAGAAGGATGAAGAAAGATATAGTTGCATATATAGCCTGGTGTTTGAATTGTCAGCAAGAAAAGTACGAGCATCAGAGGCCTAGTGGTTTGCTTCAGAGGCTTGAGAACCCTGAGTGGAAGTGGGAGCATATCACCATGGATTTCGTTGTTGGGCTCCCACTGACTTAGAAGAAATTTGATGTTGTATGGGTGATTGTGGATACGTTGACCAAGTCGGTGCATTTCATTCCAGTAGCAGTTACCTATTCTTCAAAGCGGTTGGCTGAGATCTATATCCGTTAGGTCGTTTGTCTTCACGGTATGCCGGTGTCCGTCATTTCAGATCGGGGCATGCAGTTCACACCGCACTTCATGAGGGTCATACAGCGTGGGTTAGGCACATGGGTTGAGTTGAGTACAACATTCCACCCCCATATGGATGGAGAGTTCGAGCGCACCATTCAGATGTTGGAGGATATGCTTCGCGCCTGCGTTATTGATTTTGGGGGTTCTTGGGATCTGTTCTTGCCGCTTGCGGAGTTTGCCTACGACAACAACTACCAATTGAGTATTCAGATGGCTCCCCATGAGGCACTATATGGGAGGTGGTGTTGTTCGCTAGTTGGTTAGTTTGAGTGGGGAGAGGCTCGGTTGTTGGGTACCGATTTGGTTTAGGATGCCTTGGAAAAGGTTAAGACGATTCATGATCGACTTTGCACAGCTCAGTCTAGGCAGAAGATTTATGCCAATTGTAGAGTTCGTGATGTCTCATTCATAGTTGGCGAGAAGGTTCTGCTCCGGGTTTCACCCAGTTCAGAAAGAAGGGCAAGTTGAGCCCTAGGTATATCGGACGTTTTGATATTCTTGAGAGAGTGGGTGAGGTAGTCTATAAGCTTGCATTGCCACCCAGTTTATCAATAGCCCATTTGGTGTTCCATATGTCCATGTTCCGAAGGTATCACGTTGATCCGTTCCATGTATTAGATTTCAGCTCAGTCTAATTGGACAAGAATTTGACTTACGAGGAGGAGCCGGTGGTCATTCTAGCTCAGCAGGTCCGAAAGTTGAGGTCTAAGAGTTATTCTTCAGTTCGAGTGGAGTGGAGAGGTCAGCTGATCGAGGAAGCTACGTGGGAGTCCGAGTCCGACATACGGGGTAGATACCATACGTTTTCACCAGGCCAGGTACTTTTCTTTGTCCGTTCGAGGACGAACATTTGTTTTAGAGGTGGAAAATGTGATGATCTGATAGGTCATTTTAATATTTAGCCTCTATTCTCGTATTGTGAGACCTCACTTAGCTTCATTTAGCATTTCTCGATTTGCATGCGCAGTCTGTGTCTTATTCCAGAAAGTCTTTATGTGAAAAATTGAAGGAAATGTGAAATTTTACCTTAAACGTGACTGGAGTTGACTATGGTCAACATTTTGTGTAAACGAACCCGGATCAGTATTTTGACGGTACTGGTAAGTCCGTATCGTGATTTGGGACTTGGGCGTATGCCCGGAATTTAATTCAGAAGTCCCTAACTTGTTTTGACTCATTTTTCCGAAAACTAGCTTTTTTGAAAGTTGGAAATTTCTAAGTTTGACCATAAACTGACTTCTTGGCTAATGAGTTTGGATTTTGATGTTAAAACTTGGAATAGTTTTGTATTGCTATTTGAAACTTGTCTGCAAAATTTGGTTCAATTCGGAATTCATTTGACATGATTCGGACGCTTAAATGTGATTCTAGTGTTCTTGAGTTCCACTTTGAAAGTTCATTCGTTTTGAGGATTCGTAGATTCAGGTGTTATTTTGATTATTTGATTGTGAGAGAAAGTTCGTATGATGTTATTACACTTGTGTGCATGTTTAGTTTGGAGCCCGAGGGGCTCGGGTGAGTTTCGGATAGGCTACGGATTGATTTAGACTTTGGAGATAGCTGATGATTTCTCTATTGCCAGTTTGGTCTGCAGATCTCGCATTTGCGAGGTATGGCTCGCAAATGCTAGCCTCGCTTTTGCGATTAATCTCATGCAAGATTTGATTGCGCGAGCAAGTTCATATGATGTTATTGTGTGCATGTTTAGTTTGGAGCCCAAGGGGCTCAAGTGAGTTTCGGATAGGATATGGATTGATTTTAGACTTTGGAGATAGCTCATGATTTCTCTATTGCTAGTGTGGTCTGCAGATCTCGCATTTGCGAGGTCTAGCTCGCAAATGCTAGACTCGCTTTTGCGATCAAGATATTGCATTTGCGATCAGGGGCTTGGGCTGGGTGAACTCGCATTTGCGAGGAACAGTTCGCATTTGCGAAACTGTGGACCTTCACTTTTGCGAAGGAAGTGGCCCCAATTGCGATCACTAACTATTGCTGTCTGCTTCACATTTGCGAAGTGTATTGTCGCATTTGCGAAGGCTGGAAGCTCGCATTTGCGAATTCTGTGGCTCTAAGATAGGGTTTGCATTGCGACCCTTGTCTTGCATTTGCGATGTTCGCAATTGCGAACAAGACATCGCAATTGCGACATCCATGGCTCGATAAAAGAGGGGGAAAACGGGACTTACCTCATTTCTCACAATTTCTCAATCCTAAACACCCCAGACGCGAATCTTCAAGAGACATTTCTTCCTAAATTCATTGGTAAGTGACTTTAATCCATTTCTTTTCAATTACCCATTGCATTTCATGAGGTTTCAACATCAAGTTTAGGATTTTCATGGTAGAAAACTAGAAATTAGGGATTTGGGTAGAATTAGGGAATTTTTTAAAATTGAGATTTATACCTCTAATTGAGCTCGGATATCGAAACAAATCACATAACCGGGCTCGAGGGTGAATGGGTAATCGGTTTTTGGTCCGAATCTCGATTTTGACCAAGCGGGCTTAGGGTTGACTTTTGATGGCTTTTTCAGCTAAAGTGAACCTCTTTCATTTGTGGGTAGTTTCTAAAGCTTATTTTGGATCATTTGGCAATAATTTGCTAGATTTGGTTGGTTTGGATGTTTGTTCAAAAGGCAAGGCCATGGTTGATTGATTACTTGAGTTGCAGAGTGAGGTAAGTATTGGGTCTATCCTTGATTTGAGGGAATTAGGAACCCTCGAGTTAAATGCTATGTGAATTACGTGTGGAACACGTATATACGATGTGACGAGTGCATATGTGTTGTTGTGTTACTTGCTTCCATGTTTTCGTTACTTCTTGGTATATCTTGTTACATGTATTAATTGCTACATGCTTATTTGACTTCCAAGCCATAATTGCTACTTGTTATTAGTTATCCATGTATTAAATTATCCATCTCTCCCATGATTCCATGCTTAATTGCTAATTGTCTCTACTCGCTTTACTTGCATATTTAATTTATTTTATGCATTACTTGTCATATTGTTTTGTAAATTTGTTGCCTTATATAACGTAGTTACACTTGTATGATTTGTTAATTGGTAGATATCGATGAGTTATTAAAGTTGAGACATACGAGTTGTTACAGGTTCTAAGGTTATTATGTGATTCTTCATTTCCTCGTACATTTACCCTCTTGACGTATTGCTATTTTTGATTGAAATTGTTTGGGGAGCGGGTTGCACGCCGCAACGAAAATTGAAAGGAAATGAGTTGAAATGGGGTAATAAGGACGGATTGTGATATTGATAGATGATGATATGGTGGGATCGGGTTATCCACCGCAACGGATTGTAAAAGTTATGTTTGTTTGTGACTGTTGGTATTGCCTCGGTAATTGAGATGAGTTTATATGACTTGTTATTCTAGACTCTCTGTTAGTTGTATTTTGGGTTCGTTGTTATGAGTTAACTGCTTCATTTCCATTCCTGTCTTTTCTGTTATTATTGCGTACAAGTTATTGTGAGTGACCGCCTTAGCCTCGTCACTACTTCGTCGAGGTTAAGCTCGGCACTTACAGAGTACATGGTTACACTCTCCACTTCTTGCGCAGCTACTGAAGTTGGTCCTAGTGGCGTTCAGTAGATTTGCTCGGATCTAGCTATCAGTGGAGACTTGAGGTATAGATGCATGGCGTATGCAGCCCTGAAGTCCCCTTCTACATCATTTAGCTATTTATTTCGATTTAAATAGTTATGTTTATTTCAGATAATTATCTGTAGTACTCTAGACGCTCATGTATCGGTGACACCAGTTCCGGGATTTGTATTTGGATTTCGTCGCTTATTAGTTTATTACCTTATTTCAGACTATTCAATTTTATCATTGTCATTAATTTGGAAATTGCTAAAAATAGTTAATAATTATATCTAATGTTGGTTTTCCTAGCAAGTGAAATGTTAGGCGCCATCACCGTTCCGAGGGTGGGGATTCCGGATTGTGACAACAACTTATTTATAACTTATCTACAAGTTTCATACATTATTTTACCCAATTAAATACAACTACAACATCATGCAACTTAAATACAAATTTTATATAAATATGTCTTTTTATGTATTTTATATATGATTTGTATATATATAGTGTGTATTTCTTCTTCCCTAAAATTCCAATCAAAACTTCCTCCCTTCATACAATTTTGATACATATCAACAACTTTATATAAAAAGGATAATATTTATAACTTAAATACAAATTTCATACAATGACTCATACATTATACAACCATTTTTCAACTTTCATATAATATTCAAATAAAAAAAATATAACTACAACATAATACAACTTAAATACAATTTGCATACAATTGTAATATAACTTTAATACATCTTTTTATCTTTAAGTTTCAATCTGAAAATTCATCCATAATTAACTTTAATCTTCACCAAACACCTTTATAATTGAGATACAAACTCCACAGAATATTCCTGATCGTTTGCAATAACACCCAATCAAAATAAATAATTATTTTACAAAATTCAAAATCAAAGTTTCAAAGCTTTTGATGGCTTTCAATAATTGGAGGGGAAACTGACAACAACTGGTTCGATGGTGATAAGCGACGACATCAAATCTATTATTGAATTCTCCGGAAAAAAAGAGATTAGAAAAGAGAAGAGAATCATAGAGATCCAAAGAAGAAGAAGTCGGGCGGGAGAGAGAGATAGAGAGAGAGAGAGAGATAGAGAGAGAGAGAGAGAGAGAGAGAGAGAGAGAGAGAGAGAGCACTGTGGAATTTGATTTCCACATTAAAAGGCTACAATCAAGGATACTCATTTAAAATTTATTTGTATATAACTGGTAAATTATATATCAACTTTTAATTAAGTTAAAACCTAAATAGTGAATTTAAATAAGTTTATAATATAGTACATATAGGTAAAAATATGTTTAACTTTTATATTTATAAAGACTCAAATGGGGGTTTCCTCATGGGAGACTGGGAATTCTCCCAAAAGTGATCATATTTAAAAATCCATGGAAATCCATATTATCCGTTGGTTAACCCATTTTTTATCCGTATTAAATATGAGTTAGGTCAGTAAAACTTAATCGTTTTCGTATTACCCATTTTCACCCGTTCATATTCGACACGACCAGCCCGTTTGCCCTCAAACTCGATTCCATTCTAGACAGATTATTTGGGCAAGTCTATCCTATATTGACCAAACTATAACGTTTTTTTTACAACAAGAGATAATTACCCAGAAAACTACATGCCTTAAGGACATTCGTGTTGCCCAAGTTGGCAAGCTTATAGCATACTTCAGTACTAATATTTTTAACAAAATAAACACAGTCAGCCCTATCTGTAGCCAAATTATTTATAACATAAGGGGGCGGTCTGTCTAGAAGTTGATGTTCCTTTGGAAGATTGAGAGATTCCTTAGCCAGCTTATGGGATACTTTGTTTCCTTCCCTGAAATTATGCTGGATTGACGGCTGCTTCAGCTGGAGCATTAACCACCTACAAGTGCAAATAATCATATCATTAGAAAAATATCCATTTTTTATAACTTTGATTACCTCTGTTGCGTCAGTTTCGATGATCAGTGGAGTGAATCCCTTCGTAAATACTATATTGAGGCCTTCCTTGAGTGCTTCTAGTTTTGTTTGTAGTGGTAATATAGCTGGGCAGTGGTGTTGAAAGCCTGCTATCCAGTGGCCATTATGGTTCCTGAATACACCTACTAAACTCCCCAAGTTTTCTTTCTCATTGAACGCACCGTCTATGTTGAGCTTGTAGAAATTTGTATGAGGTTTGTGCCATGCAACCTTTATTGCATGGGAATGAACAGTAAATTGTTCTTGTTGGCCCAAGTGAAGTTGGTTTTGAAGATTGACAAAGGAACTCAAACATGAACCAGGTCCATCCACAGTGTACACAGACACGGGCAGGAACAAGCATAAGGGATGCATCTGAGGGAGATAAGATTAACTTGTTATATCTAATATCTCCTGATCGAAAAGGTTTCATAATTGATAAGGAGAAGGACTTGATCGGTTCCAAGCCTGTACTACTATTGAGTAGCAAGGATGGTCGATGCAGTTTTACCCAACAAAGGTCGGGATCGATTTCCACAAGGAGTTAATTGATTTGGAGTTATGTATCTAACTAATCTAGATGTGTGTGTTGTTCCAGATTGCACCTCCAAACATGGTTATGATTGATTATACTTCTAATTCTATATTATAATAGGTCAGAATGAGCTAAGTACACTATTTTTGGTGGAAGTTTTCAAGTGTTAAAAAGGCACTAGCGTAGTGACTTTTGCCTAGGTAGATATCTAACGGGTATCGAGAATTCAGGGCAAGCTTGTTGTGATTGCGGTCATGATATAACCATCGCACATAAGTGCTCACTCTATACCTCTTGGTAGTTTGAGTGACTTAGCCCAACTTGGCTTTCTCAAGTCCAAATGGGTGTTCATGCATCACAAATGATATTGGCTCAAGTCGGGTACTACTATCTCTAGGTTTAACCCTTTAATTGGGGCTATCAATCTCTTGAATTCACCCCAATTCCTTGTTAGCCTAATTTTCCTAGACTTAGTCCCTCTTTCTCAAGAAGAGTCTAAGTCATAAAGGCACGAATCAGTGTTTGCAACCACCAATCCTACAATTAAAGCATGAATTATGTTGAATATCACTAACCCATAAATAATTTGATAGATCATAAATACTCTTGCCTTATATTTTGATGATCTAACAAACATACTGTTAAGAACTAGATAGGGAACCTGACCTACTTGGATTGCTGCAACCTTTAACGGATTCCAGCTAAAGGTGAACTGCTACAGCTTCAGGAGCTAGGAACCAACACAAGGACCTGATGCTCTTGTGGTATCCTCATAGCAGTACACAGTCAATTGGACACAGCTGGAAATGAAGTGACTGACGGTATTGTTTCTTCCGCACTGCACTGCACTGTCCGCCCACTCATTCTCTAACCAAACAAAGTACTCACATCACTTCAAGTGATGTGATCAAGATTTACCCACAATGAGCTTTATACAAAACATGACTGGAAGGCTTTTGTTTCCCATTCAAGTCTCTTGCAAAAAAAAAAAAAAAAAAACAGAAAAATCAATCCTCACAAGCTTGAAGAACAAGGTTGAACACTACTAAGGACCAGTTCCTAAAAGGTAGATTGTTGTTGTCCTAGTTGAGTTGTAACCTTGTTATTGTACTTACTGTATCTCCTAAACTGCTTACCTAGAAGCATTTTGATTAGGAATCCTCTTGTAAATCCATAAACTCCTTGAGTTTATGTTGTGACTAGATTTAGTCATAAGGAAAATTCTTTGTAATCGTAGAGTTACAGATTGGCTTGTGGTGATAGCATCACAAGTTAGAAAAAGCCTTTGTAACTAGGATAGTCACAAAGTGGCTTGTGGTAAAGGTACCGCAAGTTAGTTGAGTAAACCCTTTGCAATAGGAAGTATTGTAAAGTGGCTTGCAATAGGTAGATTACAAGTTAGTGAAGTTAAAAGCCTGCAGGTGTAGGTCGTGATTTTTTGTTCCCCTTGTGTGAGATTTTTCCACGTAAAAATCCTCTGTCTCATTTACATACTGTTTTATTAAGTACTCTCAGTAGAACCTTGTAGAGTACCAGGTACTTTACGATTTTGGTGGACCCATACAAACTAACAATTGGTATCAGAGCAGGTTCCTCCTATCAGGCTAACACCTAGGAAGGATCCTCATGGCGGCTCCACTAAATTCTGAAGAAGGGAAATCCATATACCAACCCCCCAAGTTTGATGGAAAATGCTATTGGTGGTGGAAAGTTAGAATGCACGATTTCATCATGGCTGAGGATTGTGAGCTGTTGGCCCAAGATCAGTTGAAATTTTGAAGAATGGCAAACGAATTCAGTAAAGGACCAGGTTCATCTAAGGAGATACAGTTGTTATGGCCCATACACATGAAGTGCACATGAAGAAGATAAGTCCTTGAGATCAAGCAGCAATATCTTGATGAATATCTTCTGAACTGGTCGAAAAGATTGCGTATAGGATAAGGAGTTGAAGTCTCCTTATGAAAAGAGAATTACATCCGAATCAAGAATATGGATTAGGAGTTAGAGTTGTTCTTGGACTCGAATTGTCAAAGGATCCACAATTCGAGTTCTTATCAAACTCTGATTACTAACTCTATAAATATAACGATTGTTCTCTTTTACAGGTGAATGCACATAAGCAGAAGTTAAGCATATTTGAGAGCAAAAAGATCAAGTCTGATTTGCAAGCAACATATGCGAGATACAAGTGTGCACGTCTGAAGCTACATGAACTAAGATAGAAGAACCAGTTTCATCATTGTGTTTATTCTAAGTCTAGTTCAATTGTAGTAGGTTTTCATATTGTACCTTTTAGCTTTATCTAGAAGCAATTGTAATAGGTATATTGAGTATTCAAGTTAGAGTTAACTTGAAAGTGTCGCAACAGTTGAGGCTGTGTGCTACACTGGGATTAGAGTTAATCCTTAGGTTTACAAAGAGTTTTGTAAATGCAGTTTTTGGCTCAGTGATTTTAGTGGAGTTTGGGAAAATCCTACTGAGTAGTAGGTCGTGGTTTTTTCACCTTTTGAGCCAGGTGTTTTCCACGTAAAAGTCTCTGTGCACTTTATTTTCAGTATTTATTATTCCGCAAACTGCTGTAGTTAGAACACTTAGAAGAACCAGGTTCTTCTAACGCGAAAATTAGGTACCACATAAATCTCCCCCCTCTTGTGTGGTATTGACGTTTAAAACATCATGAGCTATGGGATATCATTTGCGATGGTCCTTATGCTCCAATGAAGGTACTAGATGAATTTTTATTTTCAATGAAAAAACCATCAAAGAATACACTGAAGCAGACAAGAAAGTTGTGGAGAAGAACTTTCGTACCAAGAAAATTCTGGTATGTGGAATGGGACCTAAAGAGTACGACAAAATCTCTACCTGTGACACTGCAAAGGAAATATGGGAGACTTTGCAAACAGCTCATGAGGGAACCACACAAGCAAAACAGTCTGAAGATAAACCTAATACTGGTGATAGCTCCATGATGGCAGTTGAAGGCGAGGAGATTGGATATAACTCAACTTTTGCTTTGATGGCTCAATAAGATGATGATGAAGACAATGGCAACAAAGAGGTAAACTTCAGGGATGTTCAGAGAAATCTGAAATCCCATTCTCCAAAAAAACTCATGTGTTTAGCTGATGTTTTAATCACTACCTTTTGTAGTATTGCGGATGATAGGGATTCCTTGATCTTAGAACTAGAAGAATCTGAACATACTAGAGAAGATTTAGTGGCTGCAGTTACTGACCATAAGAAAACCATTGAAATACTTAGAAAAGAAAAGAGTGATCTGTTGGTAGAAATTGCAGACCAAAGGGAAACAATAGTAAAACCATAGACTAAGTCAAAACCTGAAAGTTCTGAAAGAGGAAAGGAGATAGTGAGTGAGGGATACCTTAGGCTTGAAGATGAGGTGAAAGCTATGCGATTTAGGATGTGTGCTGAAACTGAGAAAAAACGAGCTCCTCCAAACCAATCTAGAAAGAGTAATGAATGATCTTGAAAGGTCTTTAAAGTGGACCTGGTCCTCAGAAGCTACCACTGCCTTGCTTAATAATGATAGTGGAAAAAGGTAGGGAGTAGGGTTCCAAAGGGAGAAAACTCCTCACAACCCTTACAGTAAGTGTGTCACTATCTCTGATAACTGGCCTCGTACCCAATATGGTAACACTGTGCACTTCAAGGAAGGCATCCAGGCCAAGAATCAATCAGTTCAGAAAGACAAAGTGGCTGCTGAAACTGTGACCACAAAAGAGGGACCAGGTTCCGCTTACAAAAAATGCACATTACCTACATGGACTAAGAGAGCTCTTATTCATCCTCTTGCTTACTACAAGGGACCCAAACTTGTTTGGGTTCCTAAAACTAACTCCTAATCTCTTGTGCAGGGAACAGTGAAAGGAAGCGGTCAACAATGGTTCATGGATAGTGGATGTTCGAAACACATGACTAAGAACACCACATACTTTCTTTCACTAAAAGCCCTGCAAGGAGGGAGTGTATCCTTTGGCAATGGCAAAAAGGGGTACATTCTTGGAGTTGGAAAAGTTGGGAAGTCACTCACTCATTCTATTGAAAATGTATACTATGTCAATGGGCTTAAGTACAGTCTCCCGAGTGTTTCTCAAATATGTGATAAAGGAAACAAGGTGGAATTCTTGTCCAAAATTTGTACAGTCACCGATCTTGTGACCGGTGAAATAGTACTGGTGGCCAAAAGATACAAGAACATCTTTGCTGCTGATTTCGAATCTTTACAGAGTGGTGATCTGAGTTGTCTGAAAGTGGTTGACGATGATGCTGAACAATGGCACAGAAGACTGGGCCATGCAAGCTTTTCCCTTCTGAACAAACTAATTCAGAAGGACCTGGTCCATGGTCAGCCTATGTCACAACTCAAGATTCAAAAAGTCTGTGATGCCTGTGCTAGAGGAAAACATGTGAAGTCCTCCTTTATGTCTAAAAGAGATGTGAGCACCTCAAAGCCACTTGAGCTCCTGGATATGGATCTGTGTGGACCTATGAGGGTGCAAAGCAGAGGAGGAAAGAGATACATTTTTGTAATCGTGGATGACTATTCCAGATTCACATGGACTCTGTTTCTCAGAACAAAAGATGAAACTGTTGAAGTATTTGTGGCCTTTGTGAAGAAAATCCAGGTGAAGATGGAGTCTAGAGTCATATGCATTAGATCAGATCATGGGACAGAATTTGACAATGTCAAATTTGATAAATTCTGTAATGAAAATGGCATCACTCACAACTTCTCAGCTCCCAGAACTCCCAAGCAAAATGGAGTAGTAGAAAGGAAGAACAAAACTCTGGAAGAAATGGCAAGAACAATGCTGATTGACAGTGGAATTGCAAAGAATTTCTGGGCTGAAGCTGTCAACACTGCCTGCTATTTAGTGAACAGGTGCATGATCAGATCACTTCTGAATAAGACCCCTTATGAATTATTGAATGGAAGAAAACCCAAGCTGACTCATCTAAGAACATTTGGATGCAAATTCTATGTTCTTAACAATGGAAAGGATCAGCTTGGTAAATTCGATGCCAAGAGTGACGAAGGAATATTTCTTGGGTACTCTTCTTAAAGCAAGACTTACAAGATATATAACAAGCGGACTCAATATGTTGAGGAGAGTGTCCATTTTATCTTTGATGAATCTTATCCATCATCTGAGAAGAGTGCCGAGGAAGATCAAGATGGAGAACCCTTACTCGTTCCTGGTGAAGTTATTAACATGACAAACGGAAAGACAGATATGATGAGTCAAGTAAAGGAACCAAATGAAGACAATGCTGCCTCATCATCAATAGAACCAAGCACCTCAATCACAACCACAAAAGCTGAAGAAAGGGTGGTTGATGCAGTTCAGGGAACTTCACTAGCACCTGAAAGAAGGATAGAGGAAAATCATCCAAGCATACCTTCCTCCTCTTGGAATGAATCTCAGGCGTCTAACTGGAGACACCAAAGCTCTCACCCTATAGACAACATCATCACTCCTCTAGATTCTGGAGTACAAACCAGGTTAAGAGCCAGAAATTCACTTGCCTTCTCAGCCTTTCTCTCCTAGATAGAACCCAAAAACATCAAGGAAGCCTTGAAAGATGCAGATTTGATCACGGCCATGCAAGACGAGCTGCATCAATTTGAGAGAAACAATGTGTTGCACCTGGTACCTAGACCCCCAGATCGAACCATTATAGTAACCAGGTGGGTCTTTATAAACAAGCTCGATGAACATGGAATTACCACAAGGAACAAGGCCAGGCTAGTGGTCCAAGGATACAATCAAGAGGAAGGGATTGACTATAATGAAACGTTTGCTCCAGTGGCTCGCATGGAAGCTATCATAATTCTAATCGCTTTTGTATCTCATATGGAATTCACCCTGTTCCAAATGGATGTCAAGAGTGCATTTTTGAATGGACTCCTTAATAAAGAAGTCTATGTGAAGCAACCCCCAGGGTTTGAATGTCATGAGCACCCTGAATATGTGTTCAAACTGGACAAAACTCTGTATGGGCTAAAGCAGGCTCCTCGAGCTTGGTATGAAAGACTGTCAAAGTTCCTCTTAGAAAATGGTTTTAAAAGAGGGAAAATTGACAACACTCTTTTCTTAAAGAAACGAGGAAGGAACCTGCTCATTGTTCAGGTTTATGTTGATGATATCAGTTTTGGGGCAACAACTGACTCTCTGTGTGAAGAATTTGCAAAACTTATGGGAAGTGAATTTGAAATGAGCATGATGAGAGAATTTGCAAAACTGGGAACTGTTCTTCCAAATTCATTTTGATACTTCCTCACTGCTTTGACTTTATACTTGAACTCAGTCATGTTATTTTCCACTGTTTTCAAAACTCAGCCATGTTCACTCAGTTTTAATACTCAAATGATATTTAAATGATGTTTTGGGCTGAGAAACACTGTTTTACTGTTGCCCGAGAGGCTGATGTGATTTTGACTGAGTAATGCCGAGGGCCTGTGTTGTGAGGATATCATTTGGGTCGGGCTGCACGCTGCAGCGGTGATACACTGATTTTGATTATGAGGCAGAGGGCCTGAGATTGTACGCCATGAGGTGGCTTGATATTGATGTGAGGCCGAGAGCCTGTTTATGATGCCACGAGATGACTTAATATTGTGCTTGGGCCGTAAGGGGCCCCTCCTGGAGTCTGCACACCTCAAGCGAGCGCGGGTACCCATTGTGATGTGAGATATAGCCCGAGGGGCTGGTATTGTTTTATGTGATTGCCCGAGGGGCTGATATTGTTCTATGTGATTGCCCGAGGGGCTGCTACTGTTCTGAGATATTGCCCGAGGGGCGGATTTGTTGACATTATGCCCGAGGGGCGAACTATATGTGCTTATCTTTCTTATTTGCCTGTCATTTACCTGTTTAGTTGTGTAGTTGTGCCCGAGGGGTAGATTTTCTGTGCTTATCTGCGCTAACTGTTTTGCATTCATTTGCGTAACTATTGAAAAGGTCATTGATAAAGAAGTTTAAACTGAGCTAAGATATTTTAAGAGATTTCACAGCTTCATTGCCTTCTTATTGGTTTTGTACTACTTCTATACAGCATGTTGATGCATTTTTCGTGATTTCTTATCATTCAGTCTTTATTTATGATTATTACTCACTGAGTTGGAAGTACTCACTTTACTCCCTGCACCTTGTGTGCAGATTCAGGTATTTTCTGAACCCGGTAGCGGGTATTGGTTGATCGGAGGCAGAGTCATCGGAGTTTAGCAAGGTAGCTGCCGGCGTTTGCAGCACTGCTTTTCTCCCTCTTTATTCTATTAGTCTGTACTTAGTACATTTCAGACTTTGTCAGTGGTATTTAGACCTTAGTAGATGCTCATGACTAGTGACACCCCGGTTTGGGCTGTGTTAGGGTTGTACTTTCGCATTGTTATTGTCACACCTCCTTTTTACACCCCGAAGGGTATATAAGGGAGTTTTTCCACTTTAAGTGACATTATTCGAAATGGGATTATTTATTTATCAGAGTCACCACTTGGGGTAGTTTATTTGGTGTCTCAAGTCACCGGTTTATTTTACAAATCCCAAATCGAGGAAATTCGACTTTCCTTTTGAAGTCTGCGAACCAGAAATTCTGAATAAGGAATTCTGTTAACCCGGGAGAAGGTGTTAGGCATTCCCGGGTTCCGTGGTTCTAGCACGGTCGTTTAACTATTATAATTGGCCTATTATCTGATTTTAATACATGTTTTAGCCTATGGTATATTTTAACTTATTAGCCGCTTTTAATTAATTTTAGAAAGATTCAACGTTATCTAAAATACGTCTTGAACCACATCACATGAAATGCACCTGCGGTCCACGACACATTTTATCTAACGTTGTTGAGAATTGGAGTTGGGTCACATGAAATGCACACCCGAGTTTAGAAAATTAATTTAAATAGCGTGCCAAAAGCAACTGGAAAATTCAACTATGACACACCTCGTTTCTAATTTCAAAGGATGTTCGAACTACTTTTGAGGGCCATAAACTATTGGTGTTATTTAATATGGCACACCTCAACTTAAGAGAGCTTAATTAATTTAAACAAACACAATTCGGAACCATTATTTGCACAGACGTCTGCTACAGAAGAACATTGGGCTTCTGGGCTGAATCCAGACCAAGAAAATGGACGGGCAAGGGACAGTCCAGGTTATTGGGTCCCTACACCAACTGGGCCAGCATTAGGCCCAACTCGTAGAACCAAATAATTTGTACGAAATCATTTAAGAACAACTCAACTAAGGCTACATGAAACATGAAATTGAATTAATATTTTTAACTTCTGACTTTTAACTATTTAAGCACAAATCACTAGTTGAATATCTGAATTTTAACTTTCAAGCATTTTGGGCTCGATCTGCTGTGGACAGAAACTAGTCACAACATTCAGATTAACCATTGGGCTCGAAATGTAAGCCCAAACACCATAAGACAATGCCATTCTCATTCACAAAATAACTTCGAAATCCAAGCACAAATGAATCTAAACTCTCAAGAACCAAAGAAACGAAACTGAATTTTATAACAACACTTAAAACTTGAAGAAGCCAACATATTTAATCTCTTGGGCCATTAGAATCTAGTGACCTCCACTACTGAAAAGAAACATCGAGACTCTGAGCCTAGAAGTGAATCCAGGCTGAAATTTGAAAGGCCAGAAGACCTTTGAACCTACTTGGGCCCAACAATTTCATTTGGGCCATCTGATTAGCTTGCTTGGCCCAAGAAGGGTTATGCATCTCAGTAATTATTGCACCTTTGATTAAACCAAACCTTGACTTATGTCAAAACAGGACTGATTTCACCAAAAACCAAATAAGACCTAGATACTAACTCAAATCTTAATTGCAGCATATGAAAGAGCTAGAATTCACAGAAAACATGCAAACCTTATGTATTTTTAAAGGATTAAAGCCACAATCGACTGACAATACATTCGATACGCATAATGAGTCTAACATTGAACATTTCCTATACTTGTTTCTGACATTACGAAGCAGACATAATCATTTAGTTCATTTAAATGCTGAAAACTAAAATGAGAACAAACAAAGTCATAAGAATTAACCTAGAACACCATACTACCATACAACTTAGATGTCATTTACCCAGATTATGTTCATATCATAACAGTCCAAATTTAAATACAATGATAAAAGTTCACCTATCGAAACCAGAAATCAGCTAGAATATGCAACAAATCAGACAAAAAAACACAATATAATACAGAAGCACAGCTAAATCATAAACATATGAGTCGATGCTATGCTTAAAACTCCATATTTACATTTCATACTTCAAATCGAGCCTCACATTAAGTAGGATCCAGAAACATGTACCTGTATACAGCAAAATAAACCAGAACAAAATCCTGAGATTAGGAGGAAGCAGCAGGAGCAAAAAAGCAAATCAACAAACCCAGCTAAACCAACTAAACCAGCAACAAACCCAGCTTTAAACCAATTTTGGACCCATAAATGAGCCAGGAATTATTGCAGATTTCAGCTACAAGAAAAAAATAGGTCACTGGACCAGTTTTTCAACAGGAATTGCAGAAGATTTCAGTACTTGAAAGCTTAGCCATTTTTCTAAAATTTTAGTATTTTCAGTCTCTAAATTCTGTCCCTTGAGAGTAAAAAATGGCATATTATAGAGAAGTTTTAGGGCAGCAGAAATGACTTCAGTTTTTGCCCCTTACTCCTTTTTAAATTCTCATTTTCGCTACTTAGTCCCTAATCTAAAAATCTATTTTCTAAGTCAGTCCCAAACCCACCTTCCTATCAGCTTCCTAAGTCAGTTATACAAGATTCCTTTACCTAAATTTCCCAAATCACCCTTTAAGACCCTGTTAATTACCCCTGGAACCAAACGGGTCAAATTGATCCAAGACCTAAACCCAAACGAATGGGCTGCTCTTGAAAATGGGTCAGAAATGACCCAAGGTCCAAACCAAAATCAGACTTCAATTTAGTTATTAAGGAGAAACAGAAGCAGAAGCAATCTGGACGATTCCAAAACCAAAAATCTAACTAAATGATTGATTTCCTTTTTAAAACTAACTAATGAGCTAGAATTAACAGAATGACCAAATTAACACAAAATCTAATTAACGAAACAAAACAAACAAAATTAACGAAAATTTTAACGAGCAAAATCAGAAGCTAAACAAGCAAAATGCACAAACCAAACAAAATTAACGAAAATTTTAAAAGAAAACTGGAAAAACACACGGGATAAACACGAACACCAAAAAAACAAGGAAAACCTAGATTCAGAAGTTGAAAATTTCACCAAATTCATCAGAAGAAACTAAACTAAAGAAAGGTAGAAGAAAGAGAGAGGAACATATGGTGAAACAACAACAAAAAATGGACAGAAGACTCGAAAGAATCGGAAGGCTATGGTCATGCATGCCAACAGATTCAACGGGAGTTGATTTTGGGCTTTAGAGCTTCCACCTTAGATTTGAAATTCGAGCAGATGCCAAAGGATTCGAGGAAAATTGGTTAGAGATTGGGAAAGGGGAGGTTGTGAGGATTTTGGGGTGTGAGTTTGAGGCTGGTTAGAGGTGGCGCTGCCACCGGAGAAGGTTGAGGATTTGAGGCGGTGGGCGTTAGTGTTCGTGGAGATGAGGGAGATGAAGTGAAGTGTTTGGACGAGGTTGTTTGAGGGGGTGTTTGGACAGATTTAACTAAAATGGGGCAAGTATTTTGAGCCCTTGGATACAAAGAAATGAAGGGCCCCGATTGATTTTAAAATTTCAAACTCAAAACGACGTAGTCTCACTCCCATACTACGTCGTTTTAAAGGTCTTGGGGCTGAAGTCTTGGACCGGTTTGGAGCGTGATTGGGCTTGGATCTACCGGGTATTTGAGCAAAAACGTTTGGGCCTGAGAATTTTAATTAAAACAGCCCAACAAATCAATCTTCTTTCAATTCCTTTTCTTTTTCTTTTTCTTTTTCTTTTCAATTTTCAAATTCCTTTTCTTTCTTTTTCAAATTAAAATAGACCTAAGTTATCTTCTAAATATTGAATTAACCTACCAAATTATATTAAATACGCAACATAATATTTTAAAAAAATAAATAACTCCTAAATTAAAAGAAAAGCTACAAAATTCAAAAGTAAAGAGTTAAAATGCGACATGAACTATTTTTTTGTGATTTTTTCATATTTTTGTGAAACAACTAATTTACTAATTAATCTAAAATATAAAATTAAGTCCTAAATGCAAATGCAATGTATTTTTGTATTTTTCATGAATTAAATAAAAATTAAACATGCACACAAAAATGCAAATAATCAGAAAAATTCTATAATAATTCCTAAAATAACAAATAATGAAAAGAAAAATCTAATTCTTTGGTATTCTGTAGGAGTAATTCATGTGAGGCAAAAATCACGTGCTCACAGCTGCCCCTCTTTGCTCGGAGACACGAACGGTTTACAGGCAAAGATAAAATGAGCAATTATGAGGGATTTTTGCCCGTTTGAAACTCTATGAGAAGCATTTTTGGAAAGAGCCTGGCCGAACCTTGCTTCAAAGGTTGCCTACATATCCTTGGCTATAAAGGAATCAGGTCAGTGTAGTTCTGGAAGTTTTGGTAGTTGGGACTACCGGAAAGCTGCGATTTTACTGTTGCCGCTGCTACTGGCTTGCTCAACTCCTTATTACACCAAAATGGAAAAATAAGAAGCTAAATTAGCTAATCCTATCAGCTACGGGTTACAAGATTCCTATCTATAAATCTTTTGAAGCTTGATCTTGAGTCTTGGCTGGTTCTTGCTGCAGACTCCGATCTGAATCTTGATGTTCGTCAGCTATGGGTGTTGGTTCCTTTTTCTTCAGATTTGGATCAAGGCGGGACATTCGAGGCTTGTGGTTTCAATCATATCTTGAGCAGTACGCATCTTTCTCCGCTTCAGCACTTTGAGTTCACTTTTTTTTTGCTCTTTTTCTTCTATTCTTTGTTCTGTATTGAGACTTATTCTTTTGGTCGTCTCGAACCCTGTGCCTCGAGGTAAAACCTGCTCAGACACCAAAACAAACAAACGAACGAAATTTTTCTGCCCCAATTTTCATTAGGAAAATTTTGTGAGTTATTTGTAACAAAACTTGTTTTTTGGAAAGCGATAAAATAAGGATTGTGTGTCTTTATGAGGAAGAGATTAGGGAATGGAGCCCTATATCTATAAAATCTCAACTAGGGAGTGGATACCCTATGTTGGCAAAAGGCGACTAGGGAATGGAGGCCCTATGTCTAAAATCTCAACTAGGGATTGGAGCCCTATGTTGGCAAAAGGCGACTAGAGAATGAAGGCCCTATGTCAAAAAATCTAAACTAGGGATTGGAGCCCTATGTTGGCAAAAGGAGACTAGGCAATGGAGGCCCTATGTCTAAAATCTCAACTAGGGATTGGAGCCCTATGTTGGCAAAAGGCGACTAGGGAATGGAGGCCCTATGTCTAAAAAATCTCAACTAGGGGTTGGAGACCCTATGTTGGCAAAAGGCGACTAGGGGGTTGGAGACCCTATGTTGGCAAAAGGAGACTAGGGGATGGAGACCCTATGTCTAAAATCTCAACTAGGGGTATGAGACCCTATGTTGGCAAAAGGCGACTAGGGGATGGAGACCCTATGTTTAAAAATCTCAACTAGGGGTTGGAGACCCTATGTTGGCATAAGGCGACTAGGGGATGGAGACCCTATGTCTAAAAATCTCAACTAGGGATTGGAGCCCTATGTTGGCAAAAGGCGACTAGGGAATGGAGGCCCTATGTCTAAAATCTCAACTAGGGTTTGGATCCCTATGTTGGCAAAAGGTGACTAGGGAATGGACGCCCTATGTCTAAAATCTCAACTAGGGATTGGAGCCCTATTTTGGAAAAGCGTAAAAGTAGAGATTGGGGTCCTAAGCTACCATTTTTTTTTGGAATTTTCTTATTATTTTTTTCCAATTCAATTTCCTTTTTTTTATTTCACGGAATGAGTAAATGCAGGAAAAACATGGAGGGGACTTCCCTTTTTATGGATTGTTGCTGCAAAGCTGCTTCTAGCACTTGCGCATTTCTTTTTCCTTTTTGGGTTGCACATGCTTCTTGCACGGTTGCTTTGGATTGCACCTGTTTCAATATTTCAAACAAAGAACAATTGTTAGTTTGAAACGGTGGTTGGTTTTGTGGCCTTGATTGTTTTTGATCACTTGATCTCGGCCGATTTCTTTTGGTGAGAACCTCTGCTGCTTGCTAGCTTTTCTGCAGATTTATCTCTTTCCTAAAACCGAGGAACTCAACTTTCCAAACTTTCCAGATGACGGTTCACCCGTGTGGGGCCTTGGTCCTTTCAACTTATTCTGCCTCTAGGGGCTTTTGACTTTGGATTTCTTTTCATTTTCAATAACTTTGATTTTAGAGCATCGGCCATCATGGCCAGTCGGGATCCACTTGATGCACCCGCTGAGGCTGGGTACTTTTCTTTGGACTTGGCTTTTATTAAGTAGAGACCTGTAAAACCAATCTTGCCACCTTTTCTTTGTATTAGTTACGGAACAAAGTTAGACCGAAAGGGATTCAAAGGAAAGTGAACAAAAGACAAAAAAGTGAATTTAAAGAGAAGTGTCCCTTTCGGGGAGGAAAGAAGGACTTATCTGGAGTGCATGCAGACTTCAATAGACATGATATGCTTCTTGGACTGGATGCCTGATTTGCACGACTATCCAACTTCTCATAAACTTATTGCGATCCGTGTTTTAAAAACCGAGAAGCCTTGACAGGACTCTTTCAGTACCAATGGTGGTGAGGGGTTTCTTCTTTCGATCAACGGCGCCCTTTGCGGGTTTTCGCCAATCGACCTCTCTCATTTCTCTTCTCACCGTCGCCTTATAGTGCTCTTTACGAGTTTTCACTGACAAGACTCTCTCATTTTCAATTTCTCTGCTCAGCGTCGACTTATGGTGCCTATAGGTTTTCACCAGTAGGACTCTCTCATTTTATTTCTCTCATCTTGATTGCATCGGATCCAAACAACTACGTTCTCTGATTTCGAACACTTTTCATCGATTGATCGGAAGGGCTTGAGCAAGGATTGGGTAAAAAGAATTTGGATCAAATTACAACTTTGGAACCGTTCAGGCGGGATCATTGCCGAGCCATTATAACATCTGCCCCAGTTTCACTTTTGGGGAGAATTGGATTTTTGTTTTGGTGTGACTGAACCTCAGAGAGTGGCTGCCTACGTATCCTTTCGGAATCAAGTCGAACGTAGTTCAGGGAAACATTTTGTTTTGTTGTTTTTGTTGTTTTTTTATTTTTCTTTTCTTTTTCTTTTGTTTTGATGCTTTTTTTCTTTTTTCTTTTTGTTTTTACAAACATCTTCAAGTTCCCAAGAGGGTAATGAAAGAAAGGTAATCGGCTCAAAGGGTTAGCAAAGGATTGGAGTGTTTGGGGTAGCGATAATGAAAGCCTTCGTCATCCCAATTGGATAATGTTGTTGCTGCAGAAGGATTAGACATAGTACCTTTTGACTGCGTCTGTATTTACAGCTGTTTTGGGGTCATTTCCTTTGATTTCTCTCAGATATAACGCCCCTTTTGGAAATAATTTTCTGATAATGTATGGCCCTTTCCAGTTAGGAGCAAACTTTCCTTTTGCTTCCTGATGATGGGGAAGAATACGCCTTAAAACGAGTTGCCCCACTTCAAAGTTTCTAGGCTGCACTTTCTTGTTGTAGGCACGGGCCATTCTTTGTTGATACAACTGCCCGTGGCAGACTATCGTTTTTCATCGATCAGGGTTAACTGTTCCAAACGGGTTTTGACCCACTCACTGTCTTCAATTTCAGCTTCAACAATGATTCGGAGAGAAGGGATTTCAACTTCTGCGGGTATTACGGCTTTAGTGCCATAAACCAAAAGATACGGGGTTGCTCCGAATGATGTGCGCACAGTAGTGCGATATCCCAACAATGCAAATCGCAACTTTTAATGCCATTGCCTGGAACTTTGGATCATCTTTCTCAAAATCTTTTTGATGTTCTTGTTTGCTGCCTCAGCAACACCATTGGCTTTAGGCCGATAAGGGGTAGAGTTTTAATGCGTTATCTTGAACTTCTCACATATCTCCCTCATCAAGTGACTATTCAAATTTGCAGCATTATCAGTAATGATAGTTGCAGGAATACCGAAACGGCAGATGAGATTGGAATGCACAAAGTCTACCACAGCTTTCTTGGTGACAGATTTGAGAGTAATTGCTTCAACCCACTTCGTGAAGTAGTCAATAGCGACCAATATGAATCTATGCCCATACGAAGCTTTTGGCTCGATCGGCCCAATGACGTCCATGCCCCAGGCAACAAATGGCCAAGGTGCTGACATGGGATGCAGTTCTGTAGGCGGTGCATGAATCAAGTTACCATGCACCTGACACTGATGATATTTCCGGACGAAACTAAAGCAATCTTTTTCCATAGTCATCCAATAATAGCCTGCTCAGAGGATTTTCTTCGCCAAAACATACCCGTTCATGTGGGGTCTACACACCCCTGCGTGCACTTCTTACATGATTCTTCCGGCCTCTTCGGCGTTAACATATCTTAATAAGTTGAGATCTGGAGTCCTTTTGTATAAGACCTCACTGCTCAAAAAGAAACTGCTTGCAAGTCGTCTAATAGTTCTCTTTTGGTCTCCACTGGCTTGATCAGAATATTCTTTAGTTTTCAGAAATCTCTTGATATCATGATACCATGGTTGAAGATTCGGTTCTGCCTCAACCGTATTGCAGTAACTGTGCCTTTCCCGGATTTGGATTTCCAACGGGTCAATGTGGGCATTGCCTGGGTATGGCAGCATTGAGGCCAACGTAGCGAGCGCATCAGCCAACTCATTGTGAAAACGAGGAATGTACCTGAACTCGACTAACTTAAATCGCCTGCTAAGATCTTCCACATGTTGACTGTAGGAAATAAGCTTGACATCCCGGGTCTCCCATTCTCCCTGAGCTTGTCGGATAATCAGGTCCGAATCTCCCATGATTAACAATTCTTCGACATCTTGGTCGATTGCCATGTTCATACCCATAATGCAGGCTTCATACTCGGCGGTGTTGTTTGTGCAGATAAACCAAAGTCGGGCTGTGGCTGGATAATGCTGACCAGTGGGTGAGATCAAGATTGCCCCAATTCCAATACCTTTTGCGTTCACGGCCCCATCGAAGAACATTTTCCAAGCATTGGTGTCTTCGGATATTACCTCAATTGAATTTACCTCTTTATCCGGGAAGTAGGTGCTCAAAGGCTGGTATTCATCATCGACAGGGTTTTCAGCCAGGTGATTTGCTAAAGCTTGGGCTTTCATTGCCGTGCAGGTTACATATACTATGTCAAATTCAGTGAGCAGGATCTGCCATTCTGCTAACCTCCCTGTGGGCATTGGCTTCTGGAATATGTATTTCAGAGGATCCAACTTGATAATGAGGTAAGTGGTGTAGGCTAGCAAGTAATGCCTCAGCTTCTGAGCAACCCAAGTTAGAGCGCAGCAAGTCCTTTCCAACAAAGTTAGTAGATTGCCTGCTCTCTTTTCCCTGTCACATCATGTTGTCCGAGGACACATCCAAAAGAATTCTCCAAGACTATCAGATATAAGACTAGAGGTCTCCCTGGCTCAGGTGGGACCAAAACTGGTGGGTTCGATAGGTATTCTATGATTTTGTCAAAGGCTTCTTGACACTCATCCGTCCATTTATTCGCTGCATCTTTCTTTAACAGTTTGAAGATGGGTTCACATGTGGAAGTCAACTGAGCAATGAATCGGCTAATGTAGTTCAACCTTCCAAGCAGGCTCATAACCTCTTTCTTGGTTCTTGGAGGAGGCAAATCTCGAATAGACTTTATCTTTGTTGGGTCTAACTCGATGCCCCTTCGACTGACTATAAATCCCAAGAGTTTTCCAGACGGAACCCTAAATGCACATTGGGCCGGATTTAGTTTCAAATCATATTTATGCAGCCGCTCAAAGAATTTTCTCAGGTCCCGAACATGGTCGTCCTGGGTCCTGGATTTGATGATCACATCATCCACATACACCTCTATCTCTTGGTGCATCATGTCATGAAAAATGGCAGTCATGGCTCTCATATAGGTTGCCCCAGCGTTCTTCAGACCAAAAGGCATGACCCTGTAACATTAGGTCCCCCAGGGTGTGGTGAAAGCTGTCTTTTCCGCATCCTCTTCATCCATCAACACTTGGTGATATCCTGCATAGCAATCCACGAAGGACTGTATCTCATGTCTGGCGCAGTTATCAACAAGGATGTGGATGTTCGGCAAAGGGAAATTATCTTTGGGACTTGCCTTGTTCAGATCTCTGTAGTCCACACACACTCGTGTTTTCCCGTCTTTCTTTGGCACTGGAACTACATTGGCTAACCATGTGGTGTATCGAACCACTCGGATCACCCCCGCTTTCAACTGTTTTGTGACCGCTTCTTTAATCTTGTCACTGATATCAGTTTTGAACTTTAATTGCTTTTGCTGGACAGGGGGATAATCGGGGTAGGTTGGAAACTTGTGAACCACCAAATCGACACTTAGTCTTGGCATGTCATCGTATGACCAAGCAAACACATCTTAGAATTCAAACAAAAGTTGGATCAATGCGTCTCGGGTTTTTTCATCTGTGTGAATGTTTATCTTGCTTTCCTTGACTTCTTCAGAACTACCCAAATTAACCGGCTCGGTATCATTTAAGTTCGGCTTAGGTTTATTCTCAAATTGTTCCATTGGAATTTAAAGACAGGAAACTAAAGAAAACATCCGAGTTACACCCTGAAATAACTCGTGATGCAGAAAAGGTGGCAGGACTGGACTACAGGGATTCCCGCCTGATTAGGAACAGAGTAGCCTTCCAATATTGCAATTTCGCATCGGGGCCCATATATAGCACCTCAGCGGTGCTTGAGCCTTCTCTCGGCTGGACCATGTGGGTTTCGTACATCATTTTTTTAGCAAATCCACTAGGCAGGTGTCAAGGGACAATAGCACCAATAGTGTTGCCTCTATGCCTTGGCTATATAATCACTCCTCTGCGCCTCACAATGCCCTTATGGCAGCCTCATGTAGAAAAATCATGGAGTAGCTGCCGGCAAAGTCTCACGAGGGCATATAATCTCATAGCCATTTGGATATCTTTCCAAAGGCATAAGACTAGAGCAACACAAACTGGCTAAACCTTACCTTACTAATCCTATTGAGGCAAAGAAAAAGCCTCACCTACTAACAAGCATGTAAAAAGAAAGAGCTAGCTAGAACTAAATATTCTATGATCATCACAGAGTTTATAAAATACTCTGTGATGATATTACATAAAACTATGCTAATGTGATGGTAGAATAAGAATATGTAGAAATAACAGTGATGTCCTATCTTCTCTAATTGTGTGAAGTCTTCAACTTGTAACCGCTTGTCTTCATCCTCTACCCTCTTCAAAATGTCTTCAGATTTCATGATTTCTTCTTTGAACGGGTGGACTTTGTTGACGTAGTTGGATAAAACTATTTTTGTTTGGCAACTCTCTTTGGAAGTCGCCTTATATTTACATCTTCATTCACCCTGCCGTCCCAACTTCTTTCCCTTGTTCGAGTCTTCTTACTTTTTCCACTATGCATAGGCGATAAATCACCTTTTCTTGCTGCCTCTGCCCGATATTGATTTAGGATATCATCTTCCTCACCCTCTACATATGTATCTCTGCCCACAATCACCGGATTTGGCATGTCTCGATCAAAGCCTTGTGTTACCATAGTATTTCCCTCCTATTTATTAACTAAGATTGCCTTGTTTTGTGCCACGTTTTGTAATTTTCTCTTGCTCCTACTCACACGACCAGTGCTAAAAGCAATTGTATTTAATGAGTTTCGAGGATCTGACCTTACCATGGCATCCAAAAGTTTTTTCTCCTCTAATGAAATAACTGGAGTGGATGTCACAATTTGTTGCTGCCCAGCAGTTGACATTGTTGCTCCTTTTCGATCATCAGTAGAAACCATAACGGGAGTGTTTGGAATACATTGATGTTTCTGCTTACCTGCACTTGACAGTGCTGTTGTTTTCTCCTGAGTAGCAAATGATAGTGCTGCTACAAATTCTTGCTGCTGCTGTCCAATTTCTGGTTTTGATATTGCAGCATCGTGCATTTTTTCACTGTGCTACTGTTGTTCAATAGCTGCTTGTGCTTCTGCTGTTTGTTCCTCCACAAATGTCACAGATGGTATGATTGCATTACTCTGCTACTGCTGTCCAGGCCTATTTTGTGCTGCATGTTTCAGTAGAGAAACACCTGCTGTGCTTGGTCCAACCTATTGCTTTCCAGCTTGAGGCACAAAAGCTGGTGCTTTTGCATTAAGTTTGCTATTGGAGTTTACCTTTATGGAGCTGCCAATTTTAGGTACTGATGGTGAGCCAACTGAGAGCACACCTTCATCCTCACTCTCATGGTCATCCTCTTCACTCGAATTCCCAGCATACGCATCACCATAGTCTTCCTCATCCTCATATTCACGTTGGTATGCCCATAGCTTAGATTTGATTGCCATTCCCCTCAAATTAGCCTTTATAACTTCATTGTTATTTCTAGGTGACAACATCAACTCACCTCCATATTCACCACAGGACTCTAAAGACTGTGATGGTACATCCTGCACTAAGGTGTTCAACGTGATCATTGGTTGTTTAACCATATTAGTATGCATCATCATTGCATTCTAGGCCTCTTTAATTATTTGTTCGACATGAGGACTGGAAAAATGTATTGTAGGAATATTAGAACTATGTGCCTTGGCCGTTAACTCCTCCACACCATTTTTCTTTAAGACCTGCTGTCAAACATGAACATACAATGCAAAATTCACGTTGGTTTGAGCTTCTTTTCCACTACTGTAACATGGAACTATTTGCTTGGACATCATGTCACCTTTTTGAACTGTTGAATCCAGTTGATCACCCTCTATATCTGCCAGTGCTTCAAAAACATTTGAGTTAGACACCTTGCTAAACTCATTTGATCGAACACCTTGATTCTGTCGTTTTGGTGAATCCCCTTTCTTTGCAGGAGATTTTCTAGTTGTTACAACATTCCAATCTCCTTTCTTTTTGTTCGTATCACCTCCCTTATCATCCTCAACTAAATTCCCAGTGTTATTTTCCAGTGCTATGCTCATATGACCCGCCTTTTCATTCCCTGAAGTCTGGGCAACAGCTTGTTTGTCAGAGGTTTGACTTGCAAATATTTTCTATTCACCTTCAGAATTTTTTTGAGAACTATCAGCCTCCCTATCAACTTTACCACCTGCAGAAACCTTTCTAACATTTACCATATTATTTTCTGCATTATGTTGAACACCAGCTGCCCTATCAGTTGTTCCTTTTCCAGCCTGTGCACTCACAGTAGCTCGATCAGCAACAGTTTTCAAGGCTCCAGCAGTAGCTAGGTACATTCTACCAAACACAGTAGAAGCAGGGACATCTCGTGAAGGTTTAGGAGGTCCTTTATTAAGTTTTAACACTTCCTCTATTGGCATCACATGAGCAGTAACATGTGGTGCTACTGAACTTCCAATAACACCAACAGCAATTCTCAAAACCCCTGCCTGCTCTTGTTCTGCATTAGCCATAAATTTTTAGATTTTAATAGATTGAATTTTCAATACCTATTGTTGCCCATCTCTGGTTTCGTTTGCTGCTATTTCCACAAGACTTTGGCCAGCTCTTTTAGCATTCAAATACTCCCTAGCATCACCCTTGTCAAAATTTGTCACCTCCTTACCAGGCATATTACTGCCAGTTGTTACATCCTCAACTATCATCTCCTTATCAGCTTGTTCTTTCATAAGTCGACACACCTTTTCGTCATGTCCTTGTTGCTTGCAACAAGTGCAATATTTAAGGAGATTGTCATAAACCACTTCTTGGTAATGCACAACATATTTACCAGTACTTCTATCTACAATCTGAAGCTTGATCTTTTAGGATGTTTGTCGAGCAAATCAAGAATTACCTTAACTTTAGCAGCACTAGGTCTTGTTCTTTCATGCGCCGCCTTGTCTACAACAAGAGCTTTCCCCACAGCTGAAGCAATAGACATCAACGACCTCTTAGCAAAGAAATTAGGCGGCAAACCTGGAAAAGAAATCCACACGACTGCCATAGATGTTTCTTCCTTTGGATTGAATCCCAACGTCCATGGGAAAGTTCTGAAGAAGTATTCTTCACCTTTGGATTTGAGATAGCCAGTCGACTTTGATAGGAACTGAACATAGTCATTGTATAGATCAATCCTGACCAAAAGGTGACGAAATTCCAACTGCCCAACGTTACAGTGGCTATGCACATCAAACTGCGACGAGAAATTTTTTCTAATTTCCTATAAATCAGGTTTTCCGTAGGAAAATTCCACCACAAATGCCTGATGCAGCCCTTCTTCCCTTATGAAATCATTAACCTCCTCCATTGTGAATTCTATCATAGGTTCTCCATGATCGATTTTCACTGGTAACAACTCTACTTTGGATATATTTGCGGCAGAATTTTTTGGACGAAGTTGATCAGCATATAACTGTTTTGGATTATGATTTGTTGTTGTTTCGTTAGCCTTTTGGATCAGCTCTCCCACAGCCAATGTCTGGGGAGAGATCGCAGTAGCCACGGCTGCCCTAGCACAAGAAAAATGCCAATTCTAGAGAAATAAAGAAGAGAGAAGGGAGAGCGTTTTTGTGGAGATCTCTCTAATTGTTTCGTACAACATTTGCCTCATGGCCCCACAGATTTCTTCAATTTCCTCATCCATGAAGGCCTTATCTTCCTCTTTCTCATTGTACTTGGGCCTGACAAATGTTCTATAAAGATGCGGAATCGGCTGAGGCAAGACCCAACCATTGTTCTTCCGTTCATCTGCCCATTTTCCATCAGCTGGCGTGGGTTAGAAACCTACCCCAAAGAACTTCTCACTAGCAGCCAGGGTGATGGGTTCGCTGATTCCTTGCAACGACGTCCCGAGCCCCTTCCCGAGTTTGTAACCGTGCCTGATCATTTCTTTGGCAACCATAATTGACGCATTTGAGAGAAAGGGTTGAGGACAGGGGTTCCCCTCTTCACATTGGTCCGCGACCACAACCTCAAAAGCTTGATAGACTATATGTTCACTTCCTTCTCTAGCTTCAAGACAAGGGACTGACGGGTCCCGGTAGATCGACTACTCATCTTCTCCGTGAACTACAATCTCCTGATCTTCATGTTTGAATTTTACCATCTGGTGGAGAGTAGAAGGTATAGCCCCTGCTGCATGAATCCAAGGTCTGCCCAAGAGGAAATGATAGGAAGTATCCATGTCCAAGACCTGAAAGGTCACCTCGAAATCCACCGGCCCAATAGTCAGATATAAATCAATCTCACCTATTATATCTCTCTTGATGCCGTCAAAGGCACGCACACAGACGTTGTTGGGCCTGATTCTCTCAGTACCGATTTCCATACGTTGCAGAGTTGAGAGAGGGAAAATATCTACCCCAGAACCACCACCTAGCATGACTCTTTTCACATAATACTCCTCGCATTTAACTGTCAGATGAAGGGCTTTGTTGTGGGCGGCCCCTTCTGGGGGAAAATCATTCTTGCTGAAAGAAATTTGATTGACAGCAAAAAATCTTTCCGCCAGCTGTTCCACAGTGGTTTCAATGGGAACATACGCTTCGTTGAGGGTTTTGATCAACACATTCTGATGCTCAGTTGAATTCATTAACAGAGACAACAAAGAGACCTGAGCAGGGGACTTGCGGAGTTGGTCAATTATCTCATAGTCCGCCATTTTCATTTTTCGGAAGAACTCTTGTGCTTCTTCAGCACTAACGGGCTTCTTGAGTGGGAAACGCTTCTTTGTGGCATTATTCACTTCCTCCAAATTAAAGTATTCCTTAGCTGGTTTAACTTCATTTGTTTCTCCTGAGACCTCTTTTCCCTTGTAAGTTACTACCGCCTTGTTGTAATTCCATGGGAAGGCAGGAGGGTCTGTCATGGGCCTCTGCGGTGCGCGGCTAATAACCACGAGCTCACTCAGCCTTGGTGAAATTACTTGCCCCCGCACCACGTAGGTCCCTTTAGGTACATACATTTTAGATCCCTTGTTTAGCTCAAACCTTCTTGGAGGGCTCAATGTCTTTTGTTCCTTCTTGCGGCCCCGGGGAACATAGAGAATGACAACTTTTGAAGGCGCTGCCCCAATTTCGGTTCCCACTTTCTTTTCTGTATTCTGAGGGGTAGGTTTACTCTTCTTCTCCCCCTTGTCTTGTTTTGCGACAGCCCTTGGTTTCTTTTCCACATCGGCTATGGCAATGATGGCTTTTAGAGCTGGATAAAACTCTCTATCTTCACAAATCATTCCAATAATCGGCCCGTTGTTGTGAACTGGTAATGGATTGTTGGTTACATTAGGAACGTCTTCGTCTTTTAGCACTATTCACTTTTGTTCTATGAGGTTTTCCATAGCCCTTTTCAGGGTCCAACAGTTATCTGTATCATGCCATTCCACCCTTGAGTGGTAAGCACATCGAGTACCGGCTCTGTAAGCGGGCGATGTGGGTTCTGCCTGGTTTGGGGTACGAGCTGCAACAAACCCATCTGGACAAGTTTGGGGAAAAGGCTGGAATATGACTCACCAATGGGTGTGAAGTTTGCCATCTTGGGTGGTTCCCGGGTACGTGCATTGTAGGGGAAGTTGTTCTGTGGAGGTCGGGGATTATACTGAGCTTTGTGAGGAGATTGATTTCTGAGAAATAGAGCTCGGTTTTGATTGAATTGATATTGTGGACTAACGTATGGTTGTGCATTCATCACTGCGTATGGCTGAGGAGCCATAGCATAGGCCGCATCTTTATGGGGATAGTAATATTGTGGGGTGCTTGTAGCGAAGTAAGATCAGGGTGGACGGGGTTTTCTTACACTTGAAGTTTCCATTGCCGCTTCTTCCTTCTTCTTTCGATTTGCTACACCTCCAGACCTGCCTTGAATTGCTTGGGAGGTAGCCCTTATAGCATACTGACTTAATATGCGCCCTATTTTTAACCCATTCTCAACCATTTCTCCAATTTTGATGTCCTCGGCAAATGGTTTTCCCATCGTAGACATTATATTATGAAAATAATCGGCCTCTTGGGCTTGAAGAAAGACAATGAACATCTCTGTTTCATCCATTAGAGGCTTGACTCTGGTGGCTTGCTCACACCATTTGACAGCATACTCTCGGAAGCTTTTCGAGGACTTTTTCTTTAGATTTGACAACGAGTTCCTGTCAGGGGCAATGTCGATGTTATACTGAAACTGCCTGACAAAATCCCGAGCTAGGTTGTCCCAGATATGCCACTGAGATATATCCTGGTCCATGTAGCCTTCAGAAGCAATACCGACCAAGCTTTCTCCAAAATAAGCCATGAGGAGATCTTCTTTTCCACCCGCTCCCCGTGATTGGTTGCAGTACTTTTTGAGGTGGGCTATGGGATCCCCATGCCCGTCATACTTTTCAAACTTTAGGGTTTTGAAGCGCAAGGGTAGATGCACGTGTGGGAACATACATAGGTCAGCGTAGGATATGTTTTTTTGCCCGCTCAAACCTTGTATATTTTTTAGACTCTGCTCCAGGCTCCTCATTTTCCGAGTAATTTCTTCCTGTTCAGGGTTCTTTCGAGTTTTCTCCTACCCCGCGGTAAACTCGTACCGGGGTTGCTGAGGGTAGGAATTAGTAGTGAACTGGGTAGGTTCCGGTGGGAAAGATGGTACTTGAAAGGTGAAGGATGAGGGATCAAAGTTTGGCCTTGGCAGAGTGGGTTGTGCCGTGGCTGAAGAAGGTGGCGCATTGAATATATTGGAGGCTGTGCCTGACATCAACACCTGCGGGCGAACCTCAAAAGGTGTTCCAGCAAAGTGAGCCGAAATGGTAGAATATGCCAGCGGAGTATTCGGGTAACTTATGGGGACGTTGGAGGTGCCACTTGCCCTGGGAAGCAGCTCGGGGAATCCAGGGATCACACTTGGTGGTTCCCTACCATTAGACCAGGCGTCCCACATCTCCATCATGCGGAGACACAGAATTCTATTTTCCTCTGCGGCGGCCGATTCCGAAGTTGGGATGGCCGAAATCGGTCTATCCTCGGGGATAGGAAACGTTGGTAAATGACCCTCATATGACATTTCAACGCTTCCCTTTGACCTTATGAAGTAAGGATGTGAAGCCAGAGTACCACAAAACCAACCACCTTACTATAGAGCCTGACTGAATACAGCAAAATAAACCGGTTAGTGCGAGACAATTAATACATAGGGAATCGCACATTCGAGTGTGATGCATCTATACAATTAAATGTGTTTCTACATGTTTTGCAATGGTTGCATGTTTCATCCCGGCTTTCGTTTATTTCTCCAATTTTTCTTTCTTTCCACTTTGGCTCTTTAATGCTTCTCCTCTTATTCCTATTTTCCTCTTTTTTCTTTCCTCTCTTTTCTTGCTTTGCCCCCCTTTTTTTTTGTTTTTCTTTTGGTTTTTCTTTGACTCTCTTTTTCTCTCTTTTGGTTTTTCTTTCGGTTCTTTCCTTCCACATTCCTCTTTTATTTGAGTTATTTACAAAATCATGACCGGATTCGATAAGGATTGCCTACGTATTACGATGCCGCATGAATCAGATCATCACGTAGTTCAAGAAATAAATGCGAAAAATAAGGAAACAATATTTGGAAATTTTCAATTTTCGTTAATAAAACTCCTAAACTTTTCTGTTGCAAAAGACTCTAACATACTCATTTTTTGGAATTTTAACAACTACAAACAGACTCTAAACAACAACTGAAGTACAGACTCGATAAATGAAAATCATGAGTACATAAGTGCTTCGACTCCTGGGGCCTGTGGGACATCATCCAGTCTTGCCACGGGCCTCTGTGCAAGATCCCCTTGAAGATGCTCCAGATCACTCATTATTTGGCGAACAAATGTCATAACCGTAGCAAAGAAAGTGGTTCGAGTCATGTCTTCACATTCTTGACACTTCATGACGATGTAGTCGGCAATGGCTCTAACCCTCTCTCAGATGACACCTTTTTCTTGGAGCAAACGCCCGATTTGCTGAGTCCTAGCTTCTAGCACCTGAGTGTCATGATGATTTTGACTCTATAACTGTTGCATATCTTCCTCCATCTGGGACATTAGGGAATAGCAATGTTCCCTTTCAGCCTTGAAGCTCCTAGCTTGTTTGGATATCTCATTTTCGACGGTAGTGAGCTTTCTCTTCAAATCAGTGACCGTTCCCTCATATTTTCTTTTCAACCGCCGCACATATTCCGTATGTCCTTCTGCATTCTTCGTTAGCTGTGCTCGGGCTTTTGCTAGAATAACCTCAGATTTTTCTAAGTCATCTTGACACTCAATTACTTTCTTTCTAAGACCACTTATAAGCCTTTCATCTGCTCGGCTTCTTTCCTGGTTTTTAGCAGCTATTTTCATCTTCTGGATCTGAGCTTTAAGGGCTTCATTTTCTTGAGCCAGCTTCTTCTTTTCCCCTTCATCGCAGCAGCTTGGACACCATTGTCAAATTTAAGGTCCCTGATTTGTCCCTCCAGATTACTTATCTTGGCCCTATAGCTTGCCTCTTTCGTCAACCAGTCCCGTTGCTCCCGTGAGTCGTCAGTGAATTGCTGGACGCGGGGCCTTTTAGCAGGCCTTTCGGGCTCTTGAGGGATTTGAAACCTTTTACCGAACCAAGTCATGTAATTAGGGTCTACCTCACCTTTAGGTAAATCCCGCACCAGAGTCTTAGGTTCTAGAAATCTGCACTCATTCCAAATTTTACAAACTTTTCCTTCTGGGAATACAGCTTTTGGACCCAATTTGACGACTTGTCGGCTCAGATCTTCGTCACGGGGAATAGTTTGAAACCTGCCCAGTTGGCGCAACACCCTGTGAGGATCATACGGCTGAATGCTCCGGAGACCTATTAGGAGAAGATAGCACACCTCGACTGACATGTAGATGACCTTAGTGACAGGGAGCCATCCGAAAGTCCACTCAATTTTGTCCGAAGTTAAAGAACTCAAGTGCGCATACCAAGCCTCTGTACCTTTTGGAAATATAACACTCGCCACTCGGTTTTCATACTCTTTGATGCAATTCAGACCAGTCATGACGTAGTTCATATACCCGATACGGTGACAAAGATGTTCTTGTATCCACAATTTTAGTAGCAAGTTACAACCCTGGTAGAATCTTCCCCCTTTGTGACAGATGGTTAAGGCTCGGTAAATCTCAGCTAAAATCATTGGAACAATAGTGCCATTAGCTTTCTTAATCATGACATCAACCATTCCCACGAGACCCAATTCTATGTTGTCGTCTTTTCTCGGACAGATTATGACACCCAAGAATGCTACCATAAAGGCCAAACCTCGCCGGCATCCCATTTATCTTTGTTTCCTGCATGGGTCAGGCCAGTATTCGGTGCTTCAAAACCATGGGAATTTCCATAGCGCTGGTACAAGAATTGGAAAGTGCAAAACCCTTCGGATAAATTCCTATCCTGAACCTCCCGACTGATACTCAACATATCTAGAAACTTGTGAGGAGATACTGTTCTAGGTGACACCGGGTACCGACTCCTAAGATTTCCACTAAGGCCGGCATAACCCGCAATTTCCTCCAACGTGGGGGTGAGCTCAAAATCAGAAAAGTGAAACACATTGTGAGCCGGGCCCCAGAAAGGTATCAAGGCCTCAATCACATCTAACCTCGGCTTGATTTTCAGAAGTCCCACGAGACCACCGAAAACATTTAACATAGTCCGTCTGCTGACCTTTCCTAAGTCGTTCCACCACATATGGAGCTGTAAGGGGATTTCCCCAAGAGCTGCGAAGGGTTCATTTTTATTTCTGCTCATCCTGCACATTTATTAGGGTGATTGGTTAAAAAGATCATGATTCATTTTGACTCAAGAAAAAGCTATCAAATTTTTTTTTCAAAATTTTCATTTCAAAGAATAAAAAAAAACCCGGCTTTGCAAATACGTCCCTTCAGCACTTCGGGAAAGAAGATTTTAGGGCTGTGTTTGCTAATCGACCAAAAATTTGAAAAAGAGACCAAAGGTGGCTGTTCTTGCAAAACAGCCTTCCGGCGTCCTTTTGGGGACATTTGGCTATTTTAGCCAAGAATAGCATCACCTTACTTATTTATGACAAAACAATGAAATTTTTGTTCTTTTGGGTTATTTTTGCAAAAATGAAGTTGGACCCGATGGGGGTTGCCTACGTATCCCACACCCGGTGAGAATCAAACTTGCGTAGTTCGGGCAGATTTGACATAATAAAAACAACACTAACTTTTTTTTAAAAAAAACAAATTTTTTCCCCTTTTTTTTTCCAAAATTTCGGCAGAGTTTCGGTACCTTTTGGACATCGGTTTTTCAAAGTAGGTAATTATCTCTCTAGCCCTCCAATGGATTTTTCTTTTTCCCAACTTTTCTCCTATTATTCATAAGTCGGTCAACATGAAAATCCGAAGCAAATAAATGCACAAGTAGCAAGTAGAATGCATCAGGATGGTCTTTTCATTTCGGGTACACCTGTCCTAGACGGACCCAACCCCTGTGTTGAATCCCATAAGTCAAATGCACGTGATGCAAACAAGCGTTCCTACTAGGGATCCGGCATGAGGTTTTGTTATACTAGGTTTAAAACCTGGGTGTATTGTTCTAGACCTGGCTTACCCGAGCGGACAACTCGAGCCGAGGGGGGCAGCGTAC
>NC_031990.1:70472016-70517522 GCF_001879085.1 Nicotiana attenuata
TAGTAGGTGTTTTCATATTGTACCTTTCAGCTTTATCTAGAAGCAATTGTAATAGGTACTTTGAGTATTCATGTTATTTAACTTGATGTTGTCGCAATAGTTAAAGGCTAGTTGCTACAACAGGATTAGAGGTAATCCTTAGGTTTACAAAGAGTTTTGTAAATGCTGTTTTGGCTTAGTGATTTAGTGAAGTGTTGGGGAAAATCCTACTGAGTAGTAGGTCGTGTTTTTTTCACTTTTTGAGCCGGGTGTTTTCCACGTAAAAATACTTGTGTTCTTGATTTTCCGCATTTATAATCTGTGCATATGAAATTAGACACCACACAAATCACCCCCCCCCCCCCTTGTGTGGTATTGAAGTATAAAANGCACACAAATCCCCCCCCCCCCCTTGTGTGGCATTGAAGTATAAAACATCAATTGGTATCATAGCAGTTATCCTTGAAGAGGTTAAAACCTTAGGAACAGATCAAGATGAGTGCACCACCTGGAAACTGGGAAGGGCAATCCACTGCTAGGCCACCACTCTTTTATGGCCAGTACTACTCTTGGTGGAAAAACAGGATGAGAGACCACATCATAGGAGAGGACTATGAGCTCTAGGACATTATTACCTATGGTCCATTGGCTACCTTGAAGAAAATGCTGAAAGAGTAGATGTACCGAAGACAAGAGTTGATTGCACTGCTGAAGACTTGAGGAAATGGGAGAAGAAGGCTAAAGCCAAGAAATGACTTATTTGTGGACTTGGTTTAGATGAGTACAGCAGAATACAAGGTTGTACCACTGCTAAGAAAATATGGGACACACTGCAAGTGACTCATGGACGAGCACCTCAGGTGAAGAGATCCACAGGAACTCTACTGTACTCTCAATATGAGAGTTTTGTTATGAAGGAAGGAGTAACCATTCAAGAGATGTATACAAGGTTCACAACACTGACAAATGAACTGAAATCTCTTGGAAGGATTATTCCTGAAGAAGAAAGGGTTAAAAAGATATTGACCAGGGTTTTACCTATCACATGGGAGAGCAAGATCACTTCCATCCAGGAATTAAAGAATATTTCTACTCTCCTACTGGATGAATTGATTGGGAATCTTACTGCCTATGAACTTAGGAGACAGACCATAAAGATTGATGTACCTAAAAAGGAAATAAGTTTGGATCTCAGAATCACTAAAGGTTCTAATTTGGAAGATGATGAAATGGCCATGATCACCAAAGATTTCATGAAGTACCTGAGGATAGGAAAGAGTTCTTCAAGAAGTGGTAGCTACAACAAATCAAAAGCTCCTGAGAAACAAACCAATGACGGCTGCTATAAGTGTAGAAAGACTGATCACCACATCAAGAACTGTCCTATGTGGGAAATTGAGTGGAAGAAAGAAAGAGCTGACCGTAGGAACATGTTCAACCCAAGAAAAGCAACAGCAAAGGATCAACAAAGGCTATGGTCGCTGCTTGGGTAGATAGCTCAAATGATGATGATGATGATGATGAACGAGCACTTATGGCTATTGGAGAATCTGATGAAGAAGCTGAGGTAAGTGTTTCTCATCTCAAAGACAAGATTAAATTTTTGTCTAAGGAAAGGTTATCTGAGTTGCTCCTTGAGCTGATTAATGAATCTGAGGATGTAAACAATGAAAATAAACAGCTTTCAAAAGAGTGTGTAGTTTTAAAAGCTAAGTGTAAAAACCTGGAATTTAGGGCTCGTGAAACTGAAGTTGAAAATGCTGCGTTGAAAAACCAGGTTCGTGAACTTGACACTACTGTCCTAGATCTTCTGAAAAGCAAAAACTGAAATTAGGAACAGGTAAAAAGACAACTGATCACACACAACTCACTTTAGAAGAAAATGTACGAAAAATGAAAGATGAGTTGTACAAAGAGATGAGCAAATAAGAATTCTGAAGGAGGATCTAAGCAAGGTCAAGCATGAGCTAGATAGAACTTGTAAATGGAACAGGTCCTCTGATGCACTTTAATGGCTACATGAACACCATAGTAGCAACAAGAGAGGACTTGGCTTCAGGACTCCTGACCTAAATGGGATCCAAAAGCAAGTACCTCACACTTCCTGAGAACAAAATCTTCACACACTGTGGTAAAATTGGTCACTATAAAAGTGAATGCACTGCAAAAGAAAAGGCAAGTCAAAAGAACAAAGAATTTGTTCAAGGGTTAAATAGGTTGCCAAGTTGGGCTAAAAAGAATTTGATTCATCCTTTTAAGGGACCCAAGCTAGTTTGAGTTCCTAAGACTAACCCCTGATTTCCTTTTGCAGGTCCAAGTGATGGAGAGCAGTCAAATATAGTACATCGATAGCGGCTGCTGAAAGCATATGGCGTGAAGCAAGAACCAGTTCCTTTCACTTGAGGACCTTAAAGGAGGTAATGTCTCCTTCGAAAATGGGAAGAAAGGTGAGATCATTGGGGTTGGCAAGGTAGGTAAGACTGATTCTCACTCTATTGAGAATGTCTACCCGATTGATGGATTGAAATACAGTGTTATAAGTGTATCACACTTATGTGATAGAGGTAACAGGTTGCATTCACCTCTACAAAATACTTTGTGATTAATCTTATCACTAACAAGATTGTTTTGCAGGGAAAAAGAGTGAACAATATATATATTGTGAATCTGTCCACACTCTCAGATAATGAACTCACATGCTTAAGTGTGTTGGATAATGATCCCCTCCTTTGGCACAAAAGAGTTGGACATGCCAGTCTAAGTGAACTCAACAAACTAGTCTCCAAGGACTTGGTAATAGGACTACCTAATATTAAGTTCAAGGAAGATAAAGTTTGTGAGGCTTGTGCAAGGGGGAAGCAGGTAAGATCCTCTTTCAAAAGCAAGAAAATGGTAAGTACCACCAGAACGATGGAACTGGTCCATATAGATCTTTGTGAACCAATGAGAACTCTGAGCAGAGGTGGTAAGAGATACGTTATGGTGCTTGTTGATGATTACTCTAGGTTTACTTGGACACTGTTTCTAACATCTAAAGATGAAGCATTTGACATGTTCACTTCTTTTGTTAGAAAAACTCAAAAACAACTAGGTAATCAACTTGCATCAATTAGGTCTGATCATGGTACTGAATTTGAAAATGCTAAATTTACTGAATTTTGTGATGATCATGGCATAGATCATAATTTTTCTGCTCCTAGGACTCCACAATAAAATGGAGTAGTTGAAAGAAAGAATAGGACATTGGAAGAAATGGCTAGGACTATGCTTCTTTCTAGTAAACTGCCTCATAGTTTCTGGGCAGAAGCTGTGAACACTGCATGTTACATCATAAATAGGTGCATGAGTAGACCTCTTGTTGAGAAGACTCCCTATGAATTACTTAAAGGGAGAAAGCCAAATATATCCCATCTTAAGGCATTTGGATGCAAGTGTTTTGTGCACAATAATGGTAAAGACTCCCTAGGTAAGTTTGATCCCAGAAGTGATGAGAGAATATTCTTTGGATATTCTTCACATAGTAAAGCTTATAAAATCTATAACAAAAGAACTATGTGTGTAGAAGAAAGGGTACATGTGGTTTCTGATGAAACTAACATTCTTTTTAAGAGACAGGAATATGAAGATGAAGCATTTGGGCTGGTAAGAAACTCAAATAAAACCACAGCCCAGACTGAAGCTGCACCAGAGGAAGGAACAGGTGATGGAACAGGTTCGTCTACTCAGGGCAACCTGACAGGGGGAACCTAACAAAGAGGAACTGAACCTCAAACCTCGATGGAACCTGTTCCTCAGCAACAAAATATTGGAGAACATCTAGGGGAAACCAACTGGTTGTGAAACCTTATAAGTACCAAAGTTCTCATCCCATTGAGAACATAATTACTGATCCAACCTCTAGAATCAAAACCAGATCTTCTTTGAAAAATCTTTGTACTTTTGATGTTTTTCTATCTCTTATTGAACCTAAGAATGTTGCTGAGGTTTTGCAAGATACAGACTGGGTGAATGCAATGTAGGATGAACTCAACCAAGTTGAGAGAAGTCAAGTTTGGCATCTCGTACCAAGACCCAGGGATAGATCAGTAATTGGAACTAAGTGGGTGTTCAGAAACAAATTTAATGAAGATGGAACAGTTACAAGGAACAAGTCAAGATTGGAGGCTCAAGGGTATAGTCAAGAGGAGGCCATAGACTATGATGAGACTTTTGCTCCAGTTGTAAGATTGGAAGTTATCAGACTCCATATAGCTTTTGCTACTTACATGGAATTCACTCTCCATCCGATGGATGTCAAGAGTGCCTTCCTCAAAGGCTATCTAAAGGAAGGGGTATTTGTTGTGAGCACGTAATTTTTGCCCAACTAAAATATTCCTACATAATTCACAAAAGTAGATTTTTCTAATTATTTTTATTTTGATAGAATTTTTAGGAATTTCTTGTTATTTGATTGCATTTAGTTGCATATTTAACATTTTAAAATTATGAGAAAAATACCAAAAATGTCTAAAATATCTCATGCATAGCATTTTAGGTCTTAATTGCATTTAGAGTTTAATTACATAGGTTAATTGCATTATTAAACAAAAATACAAAAATAATGTCATTTCACATTTTTTTTAGCTTTTAGCTTTAAGTTAGTAATTTTCTTTCATTAGTTTTGAATTAACCAAGTGTTCAAATGGTAAAATAGGTAATTAGGTTTAATTCCAAGTTAGATTCGATTTTGGGATTAATTTAGCTGCTTAATTAATTTGATTAGAATTTTTTAATTTTTTTTTTTAAAAAAAAAAGAGGAGCAAGGAAAAGGAATTAAAGAAATGTGTAATCTTGTTTATAACTGGGCCAAAATCTTAAACTGGCCCAATTGCTCCCAACTCTGCCTAACCCAATTTAAATTCCCAATCGCTCCAGCTTTTTATCCAAACGACGACGTTTGGGCGTCATGCCATCTCAGCCGTTTATCAACCCAGATCGGATGGTTGGGAACTGATTTCCCATTACCTTTTAACTGTCCTAAACACCCCCATACCCCAAAACCCTAGAGAACAATATCAGTCAGTTCCCTCACCTCTCTCTCTCTCACCTCCGCCGTCGCCGCCCACCGAAAATTGCCTACGGCGGTGGCGACACCCCAAACCACCCTAAATTAACATCACACACTCCGCACACCCTCCTAATCATCATCCTACCACCAATTTCCCCTAAATACCCACCCATCTTCTCCAATTTCAGATCTAAAAATCCAGAAAAACCTAATATTTCCTTCTTCTGATTTCATTGGCAATACCAGCTCGTTTTGGCCTGAAACTTACGTTAATCGATTTCTCTTGTCAAGAGCAATCGATTAACGTTAGTTTTGGCTCATTTTGAAGTCGTCAGAATTTGACCAACTCACCACTGACCGACCAAACTTCGTCGTCATCATCGTTCGTTGGCTTACCTCATTCGTTGTCACATTCTAAGCCAAAATCAGTACACCCCTCCTCTCTTTTTCCTTTGCTTCTTCTTTTTTAACTATCAGTTAGGTTTAATTTTTGATTATTTTGTTTAATTGATTGGATTATCTAGTTAATTACATGTTAATTAGCTTTAATTGCATAAGTTGTTTAGTTTAATCAACTTTAAGTAATTAGGTGTTAAAACAAGTCTGTAACTAATTGGTTTTGTTTTGCATTATTGCTTTTGTTTTAGCAATGGGTTGTTTATCATTATCTAGAAGTTTAAAAGGAATATTTGGGATTGAAAATAGATAGTTGATCCTATTGTTTGAACATGTTTGCTCTTTTGGGGTAGTTATTTGTAATTAACAAAAACTAAAGGGGGTCAAAGGGATTTGGAAAATTAGGAATCTGATTTATTTGTTTGGGAAAGCCTCTAGAAAGGATTAAAGTGTATTAAAAATTAGAGTTTAGGTCAAAATTTGGGCTAAAAAGGTTTAAAATCAGTAGATAAAAGGGCTAAAACATATAGGGAATATCTGGATAAGACAGCAGTCCCAACAGCTGTCCAAATTCAGTTTTGAAAGATGCACTTTTCCTGAATTTTAGGACTGCTTGCAGGAATTATTCCCTGATTTCTTTGGAGCACATGACTGATTTTTACACCCTATATAAAGGACCTTACACTCCCTCACACACACACATTAAGGACTCAGCGTTTTCTCTCAAATATAGACAGATTTTTTGACACAAAAACTCTCTCTGAATTCTGAATTAGACACACGGCTAATATTCAGCATGCACTCAAGAACACATTGATTTTTCTGCATATTCACTCATCATAGAAAGGCACACATACAAAGACTTGAACCTGGGATTTTCAAATGGTTTTCAAGCTGTGAGATCTTTAGTTTAAGTTGCTGGTTTTGTCCTTGTTTCTTGCTGGCTGGGTTTTTGTTTTGAATCAAACTCTTCCTTGGTTTATCTCTTGGCTTTCTGTTTCCAGTTAGGTTAGTACCAAGCTTTTCCATATGTTATTACATTTTGTTGAATAATCAAGTATTGTTATTCTATTTGATTTATGAGTACTGCTGCACTATTTTCTCTTAATGTGTTATCTTAGATATGTTTCTCACCTCAATAAATGATGGAAATAGTGAAGTAGTTTTGAAATACAACACTTATGTGAATTAATTTGATCAACTAAGCATGTGGAATTGACTGTTGAACTGATTGTTAGTCTTAAGTGATGTTTGAGGTTTGTTCAAATCCTGCAAATCTAGGAATAGCTCTAAACATAAAGTTGTTATAGTTTTCTACATGTGTGATAAGTGACTTGGTGCCAATTTGAGGATATTGAAGTTAGTTGCTGCTGATCACATGGCTATAATTTGCGGATTTGGCCAGTAGTTGGCCATATCAGCATAGTGTTAAGCCAAGGAAAGGAATTTTGTCAATGGTAGTATGCTGAAGATTGATAACTTCCTGTTGCGGATTAAAGTTTATGTGGTTAGATAAATATGAATTGGAAAGTATTCATTAGTTAGCAAAGTCATGGAAAATAGTAATAGAAGTAGATGATACTTTAAGATTCGAATTCTGATTTTTGTACATCAAAGTGGCTGTATTTTTAAATATTAGATAGGCATGTCTCAGTGGAGCAATTAAGTATGATTTGGTTGCTTGTTTGAATTTAGCATCTATTTGTTAAAGTTCCCTTCAAGAAAGATGATGGATCATTCACTCATATGAGCAGTTTAATATTTCTATTAAGATTTATGGTTGAAATGTATTCTGATTCTTCAACCCCTAAATTTCGATTTGAGCCTATGTATGGATTTGTAGTCCACTAGACTCTACAACTACATGGTCCAACAGTTTAGAGGCCTGACAGTTTCGAGGCCACATATAAGTTGGTCCATTGAAATATTGACCATTCTAGGGCCGTGTGTTTGGGTTTAATTGGCCCATGTCTTATGAATTAATTTATTTGATTTCCCTCATTTAGTCAAGTAAATAGAGTTTGCCAATGAATTCAATGGCTGATCTTACAAAGAACTTTCCATAAGTCATGACCTCATAACAAATCTCAAATTAGTGTAGGAAAATAACTTATAAACATGCGTAGTTGCTTTAGGCGCACTGTTAATAATAAATCATCGTGACTATGGGTTCGGTTCTCGTGGCATAGTCATGATACATTTAATCCCAATTCGAGTGTGCGATTCACATGACTCGACCATAACTTCAAACAATAATAAAAATCAACATGTTGTAAATCGCGGGTGCATTTCACGTGGCGCGGTTTGCAATGTGTACCAAAACGACAAGTGTACGCCATCGTAACTTGTTCAAGAAGTAATTCCAAAAATCCTAAAAAGCGATTAAAATAATTTAAAAGCGGTTAGGAAGTTAAAAATGCACAATAGTCTTAAAACATGTATTAAATCAAGGCCATTATTAATAGTTGAGCGACCGTGCTAAAATCACAGAATTTAGGAGTGCCTCACACCTTCTCCTGGGTTAATAGAATTCCTTATCCGGTCTACTGTGCTCACGGACTTTAAAAACAGAGTCAATTTCCTCGATTTGGGATTTAAAATAAATCGGTGACTTGGGACACCATAAATTATTCCAAGTGGCGACTCTGAAATTAAACAAATAATCCCATTTCGGTTAATATCACTTTAATTGGAAAAACTTCCTATCCCCTCGGGAAAAAGGAGGTGTGACAACTCTGGCTACTCTGCTGGGGATGGAACCCAGAATCTCTGGTTCAGGGTTCAGAATTCAAGCTTAGAATAACTTTTATACTTGGCTTTTATTTATATTCTTATTTTTTACGTGTTTAAGCCTAATGTGCTAAATGCCGCTTTTTACCGCTTTGATATTGTTTGAACTGTATATTAAAAATGTTACGAAACCCTTCTTCTCTCGGAGTCTTCTTCTAAATCTTCTGGGAAGCGTGTGCTTCGCGTGGCTTCTTTTCTATTAGAGTCATGTCCTAATTATAGAATGAGGTTCGGACAGGTTGCAAAGCCGGTGAAGCTTTTGTATTCCCAGTACGCTGCCCCCCCTCCCTCCGGCTCGAGTGTCCGCTCGGTAAGCCAAGTCTAGAACAATACATCCAGGTTTCAAACATAGAATAATATAGCCTCATGCTGGATCCCTAGTAGGAACGTTTGTTTGCATCACGTGCATTTGACTTTGGGGACTCAATACAGGGGTTGGGTCCGTCTAGGACATGTGTACCCAAAAATTGAAAGACCATCCTGATGCATTTTACGTGCTACTTGTATATTTATTTGCTTCGGCTTGCATGTTGACCGGCTTCTATAATAGGGAAGAAAAATCAAGAAAAACCAAGATTGAGGTAGGAGAGAGAAACCACCCGTTTCTAAAAATCCCGATATCCGAAATACCCCAACACTCTGACAAAATTTTGAACAAAAAAAAGAAAAAAGAAGAAAAGTCATTTCAATAAATCATATTTTCCTGTTGCGTCAAAACTTACTGAACTACGCGGGTTTGATTCTCACCGGATGTGGGATATGTAGGCAACCTTCATCAGGTCCAGCCCTGCTTTTTTGCAAAAATAACCAAAAATATGAAAATATCGTCATTTTGTCGTGAATAAAGTTAGATGATGCCGTTCTTGTCCAAATATCCAGAAATGTCCCGACCGGACGTCGGAAGGCCGTTTTTGCAAGAATAGCCGCATATGGTCCTTTTGTCTAGTTTTTGGCCATTTTGCAAACACAGCCCTAAAATCTTCCCTTCCGAAGTGCTGAAAGGGCCGTATTTGCAAAAGTAGTCGTGATTTGTTAAATTAAATTTTGCAAAATTTGGTCAGTTTTCAAACGAAACTCACATGTTTTAACCAGTCACCCTAATTAAATGTGTAGAATGAGCACCATTGAGAATCTACCTTTTCGAGTCGTAGATGAGATTCCACTAGGACTTCACATGTGGTGGAATGACCTGGGGGAGGCGGCAAGCGTTCTGTGACAAAGGCTTTAGGTGGGCTCACCGATCTTCTAAAAATTAAACCAAGGATTGATATAATTGAAGCTTTGATACCGTTTTGGGACCCGACACACAATGTTTTCCACTTCTCTGATTTTGAGCTGAGCCCTACACTAGAAGAGATAGCAGGTTATGCTGGTCTAACGGGAATTTTAGGCATCAATATCAAGTAGCACCAAGAATTGTAACCCCTCATAAGTTTTTGGACCTTCTTAGTATTAGCCAACAGGTTAAAGATGAAAACTCGGCCGGAGGATTCTGCACATTCCATTTCTTATACAGCCGGTATGGGGACCCCCGCGGATTTGAGGCTCCGGACACTGGTTTGAGTCATCAGGGAAATAAAAACAAATGGGAAGTACGTAGAGGTTTGCTTTAGGCACTCTGATATGCCCAAGGAGTGACGGACATATAGAACTAGGGCTTGCAGGAATGGCTGACTTTATGGTCAAAAAGGCTAATGGCACTATCATACCGATGATTTTTGCAGAAATTTATCGATCTTTAACCGCTTGTCGAGATGGGACAAAGTTTTTTTAGGGTTGAAACTTGCTTTTGCAAATGAAGCTGGTAGAACATCTTTGCCATCGCTCGGGGTACATGAACTACGGTCTGACTGGACTCAATTGCATTGAAGAATATGGAAATCGGGTAGACGGTCATGCTTTGCCGGAAGGTACTGAGCCATGGTTCGCGTATTTGGGTTATTTGACCGCAAACCGAATTGAGCGGATTTTCGTTTGGCTCCCGGTCAACGAGGTTATTTACATGTCTGCTAGAGTGTGCTTTCTGTTATTGATGGGTCATCGGAGTATTCAATTGTATGCTTCACAACGGGTCCTACGCCAATTGGGCAGATACCAAACAGTCCCTCTTGATGAAGATTTGAGTCCACAGGTTATTGAACTATGCCCAAAAGCGGCATTTCCAGAAGAAAAGGTTCGCCAGATTTGGCACCAATGTAGGTTTCTGGAGCCACAGACTCAAGTACGGGATTTGTCCACGGGTGAAGTAGAATCTAACTACACGGCCTGGTATGGTAAAAGGGTTCGAGCAAATCAAGAGCCAGAACAGCCCGCCAAAAGGCCCCATGTCCAACAATTCACCGATGGAGCACGAGAACAATGGGTTTGGTTAGCTAAAGAGAAGGATACCGGACTACCATAAGCAAGCTAGAAGATTAAATCAAAAACCTCAAATTTGATAGTAGTTTGCAAGCTGCCGAGGATGAAGGAGAAAAGAAAAGGTTGACCCGAGAAAACAAAGCCTTCCGAGCTCAGATTCAGAAGATGAAAACAACCGCTAAAACCCCGGTAAGAAGCGAAAAAGATGAAAAGCTCATAAGCCATTTGAGGCGAAAAGTGCATGATTATGGGTTTGATCTTGCAAAGGCTGAGGATGAATTGGCAAAAGCCCGGGCAAAGTTCGCAAAGAGTGTAGAAGAACGGACAGGGTTTATTCAGCAGTTAAAGCAAAAGTATGACAGAGGAGTCATAATCCTAAAGAAAAAGCTGACTACTCTTGAAAATGAAATGGTCCAGCAAGCAAAGGATTTCAAAACGGAAAGAGAGCATTGCTATTCATTGATTTACCGATTGAGAGAAGACATACAATAACTGCAAGACCAGAACCATATAGCCATGCAGGTGTTGGAGGCCCGGTCTCAGCAAATTGGACGCCTACTCCAAGAAAAGGGTGTCATTAGAATGAGGATTAAAGAAATTGCTGATTATGCCACAATGAAGTGCCATGAATGCAAAGATATGACAAGGTCTATGTTCTTTGTTGTTGTGATGACTTTTATTCGTCAAGTGATGGCTGACTTATAGTACCTTCAAGAAAATATTGCACGCAGGCCCGCGTCGAGACCGACTGATGTCCCGCGGACCCCTAGAGTAGCATTGGAGGCTTTTATGTATTCCTGATTTTCTTTTAGTTTTGAGTATGTATTTCACCTTTTCGAGACTGTTAGTCTTTTCCAAAGTCTATTTGTTTTTCTATTTTTGAGTCTGTATGTTCCCTTTTTATCGTCATTATTTCCGAGTCTTTGTAATAGAAAAACCCAAAAAGATTTTATTTAATGAAATATTGAAAACCTAAAATTTTCTTTTATTTTGCGTTTATTCCTTGAACTACGTAATGGTCTGATTCATGCGGTATCGTGATACGTAGACAATCCCCATCGGATTCGATCATAATCATAGACAATGTGAGTAAAAAAAATAATAAACCGAAAAAAAAGGAAAAAATTGAGGAAAAAGAAAGAAAAGAGTGAAAAAATAATAAGAGTGAAAAACAGCAAAGAAAGAATCAGGATTTAGAATTTGAGAAAAGAGATAGTAAAAGTCGGGATAAAGCACACAGCCATTGCAAAAACATTTAGAAACATTTAACTGTTCAGGTGCATTGCATCCCCAATATGCAATTCCTTATCTGTTAAATTTCTCAAGCTAACAAGGTTGTTGGGTGTGCAAATTAGCCAGCTTCTGTTCAGGTGGTTGATTTTGTTGATAATCTGGCTTCCATCCTTACTTCACAAGATCCAAAGGCAGCATTCCTATGGCTTCCGAAAGTCATCTACCAATTATTGAGCCTGAGGCTAGCCCGGTATCGGTTATCTCACAGTCAGAATCAGCAGCTGCTGAAGAAAACAGAATGTTGCGTTGCCGAATGTTAGAGATGTGGGACGCTTGGTCTAATGGATAAGAACCACCCAATGCAATCCCCGAATTTCCTGAACTGCTTCCTAGGACAAGAGGAACCTCCAACGTCCCTATTCCCGTAACCAACCCATTCAACCCATTTGGGTACCCCACAATATCAGCTAATTTCACCGGTATGCCTTCTGAGGTTCACCCCTAGGCACCGTTTTCGGGAGTGTCTTATACAGTATTTACCGCACCACCAATCTCTGTTGCGGCACAGCCAACAGTGTCTAGGCCATGCTTCGAACCATCAACTTTCACTTTTAAAGTACCACAATTTCAGCTAGACACAGCTCATATCACCCAAAACTCCTAACCTCAACACCCGCGATACGAGTCTCTAGTGGAACAAGAAAAAATGGCAAGAAACCCCGAGCAAGAAGAAATGGATCGAAAGATGAAAAGTCTCGAACAAAGTCTTAAGAACATGCAAGGCCTAAGTGGCCAAAAGAGTGTTTCGTACTCCGATTTGTGCATGTTTCCTCATGTTCATTTGCCCGTTGGCTTTAAAACGCCAGAATTTGAGAAATACGACGGGCAGGGAGACCCGATCGCTCATTTGAAAAGGTATTGCAATCAGCATAGAGGGGCGGGTGGAAAAGAACTTTTGATGGCCTATTTCGGGGAGAGTTTGACGGGAATTGCGTCATAATGGTACATGGACCAGGACATATCCCATTGGCATATATGGGATGACTTGGCCCGAGATTTCATCAGGCAGTTTCAATACTATGTTGATATAGCCCCAGATAGAAATTCCCTGACCAATTTCAAGAAGAAAACCACGGAAAGTTTCCGTGAATACGCTATCAAGTGGCGTGAGCAAGCAGCCAGAGTGAAGCACCTATGGATAAGACAGAAATGGTCAATGTTATTTTGCAGGCCCAAGAGGCCGGTTACTTTCAGAACATGATGTCTACCATGGGCAAACCTTTTGCCGAAGCCATAAAGATCGGAGAAATGGTATAAAATGGACTGGAGACTAGCCAAACATAAGTCAATCTGCGTTGAGATACACTTCCCAAGCCATCCAGAATGGCTCGGGGAGTTCAGCAAATCGAAAGAAGATGGAAGAAGGAGCCATGATGGCTTCAGGTTCGAAAGGCCCCCATCGATCACGTGATCATTCTTACCTTCCTCCCGGAACCCCACAACACTACTACCCCCATAAAGATACAGCATATGTCGTGGCACCGCCTCCCTATGCGGTGATGAATGCCCAACCCTATACACGACCAAAACAGCACTACAACTAAAATCAATCTCCACCTCTCGGAAATAACCATCCTCACCAAGCTCCATATTACCCTCGTCCACCACAAAACAACTACCAACATAGTACACATCCCCGTGAGCCTCCTAGAAGAAATTACTTCACCCCTATTGGTGAGTCCTACTCTAGCCTGTTTACGAAATTAGTCCAGATGGGTCTATTGCAACCTGTGCCTCCAAACCGGCAAAATCTAGAATCTCCATCATACCGGCCCGGTACCAGATGTGCCTATCATTCGGGGGCAGAGGGTCATGATACAGAGGATTGTTGGACTCTCAAGAGGGCAGTTGAGAATTTGATAGAATAGAAATGAGTGGTGTTGAGGGATGAGGAAATCCCTAATGTGACTAACATTCCATTACCAGCTCACAACAATGGGCCGGTCATTAGAATGATTTATGATGATAAAGAGTTTGATACAGCCTTTAAAGCTATCCTCGCCATTGCCGATTCGGAGGCAAGACCTAAAGTGGCGGCGAAACAGGCCAGAAATGAGAAGAAGAAAATCACTCCAACTCCTCAAGTTGTAGAAAAAGCTGTGGAAATAAAAGCTGGGGCAGCACCTGCTAAAGACACAATTCTCTATGTTCCTAGAGCCCCAAAGAAGGAACAACTCATGTTGAACACTCCCAAAAGATTTGAGCAAAAGAAAATCACGCTGAATGTGCCAAAGTTGTATGTGCCAAAAGGGACTTATGTGGAGCGGGGGCCGGTAAATTCACCAAGGCTTACTGAGCTCGTGGTTATCAGCCGCGCACCACAGAGCCCTATGAGAGACCCCACTGCATCCCCTAGAATTAGAGCAAAACAGTGGTTACTTACAAGGGGAAAGAGATTATGGGAGAGGCGAACGAAATGAACCAATCTGGGAGGTACCACAACCCGGAAGAGTTGAAGAAATCAAAATTGAACAAGGAGAAACGGTTTCCACCCAAGAAGCCTATGAGCGCTGAAGAAGTAAAAGAGTTTTTCCGAAAAATGAAAACTTTGAAATATGCCATAATTGATCAACTCAGGAAGACCCTTCCCAGGTTTTGCTTTTATCCCTACTGTTGAGCTCAAATGAACATCAGAAGGTACTCTTGAAAACATTGAACGAGGCATATGTCCAAGTTGAAACTTCAGTCGAACAATTGGAAAGAATGGCTGAACGCTTCTTCGAAGTCAACAGGATTTCTTTCGGTCGCGATGGCCTGCTCCCAGAGGGAGCCGCCCACAACAAAGCCCCTTCACTTTACTGTTAATTGCGAAGGTTATTATGTGAAGAGGGTCATGCTAGATAGTGGGTCCAGGGTCGACATCTACCTTCTCTCAATGCTCTAGAGGATGGAAATTGGAATAGAATGAATTCGACCAAACAATGTCTGTATACGCGCTTTTGATGGTGTCAAGCGCGATACAATAGGGGAAATTGACTTGATTTTGACCATTGGCTCTGTGGATTTCTAAGTGACTTTCCAGGTTCTAGATATGTATACTTTGTATAATTTTCTCCTTGGAAGACCATGGATTCACGCTGCAGGGGTTGTGCCCTCCACTCTCCACCAAATGATCAATTTTGAACATGAAAACCAAGAAATTGTTATCCACGGGGAGGATGAACATTCCATTTACAGGGACCCGTCAATCCCGTGTCTCAAAGCTAGAGAAGGAAGTGAGCACATTGTCTATCAAGCCTTCAAAATTGTGGGCGCCGACCAATGTGAAGAAGAGGCCTCGTGTCCTCAACTTTGCTTATCAAATACATCTGTTATGGTAGCCAGTGAAATGATTAAACATGGGTACAAGCCAGGGAAAGGGCTCGGGGTATCTCTTCAAGGCATCACAGAGCCCATCACTTCGACTGCCAATAAGAAGTTCTTCGGTAGTGCATAAATTGCCATAATGATATGCCAGGATTGAGTGTTGATTTGGTAGTGCATAAATTGCCAACTTATCTCGGTTATCCACCTGTCCAACAAAAGCAGAGGAAGTTTAAAACAGACATCAGTGATAAGATCAAAGAAGAAGTCACCAAACAATTGAAAGCCGGTGTGGTCCGACACACCACATGGTTGGCTAATGTGGTCCCAGTGCCGAAGAAAGACCGAAAAACCCGAGTGTGTGTTGATTATCGGGATTTGAATAAAGCAAGCCCCAAGGACAACATTCCATTCCCAAACATCCACATTTTTATTCACAACTGTGCCAAACATGAGATACAGTCTTTCATGGATTGTTATGCTAGGTACCACCAAGTTCTGATGGATGAAGAAGACGCAGAAAAGACGGCTTTCACCACACCTTGGGGCACTTAATATTATAGGGTCATGCCATTTGGTTTGAAAAATGCCGGGGCAACCTACATAAGAGCTATGACTGCCATCTTCCATGACATGATGCACCTGGAAATTGAGGTGTATGTGGATGTTGTGATCATTAAATCCAGAACGCAGGAAGACCATGTGCGGGATTTGAGTAAGTTCTTTGAGCGTCTGCGCAAATATGACTTGAAATTGAATCCAGCTAAATGTGCATTCGAGTTCCATCTAGGAAACTTCTGGGGTTTATAGTCAGCGGAAGGGGTATTGAGCTAGATCCAACAAAGATAAATTCTATTCAAGATCTGCCACCTCCGAGAACCAAGAAAGAGGTCATGAGTCTGCAAGGAAGATTGAATTACATCAGTAGTTTCATTGCTTAGCTGACTACCACGTATGAGCCCATATTTAAGCTGTTGAAGAAAGATGTGGCAATCAGATGGATGGATGAGTGTCAAGAAGCTTCGACAAAATCAAAGAATATCTGTCGAATCCGCCAATGTTGGTTCCACCCGAGCCTGGGAGACCTTTGTTCTTGTACCTGACAGTCTTGGAAAATTCTTTTGGTTGTGTCCTAGGGAACATGATATGACCGGGAAGAGAGAGAAAGCCATATACTATCTGAGCAAGAAGTTCACCAGTTATGAAGCCAGGTAAACTTTGTTGGAAAGAACTTGCTGCGCCCTAACTTGGGTCGCCTAAAAGCTTAGACATTATCTTTTGGCCTAGATCACATATATCATAACCAAAACAGATCCTCTAAATTTCATATTCCAAAAACCAATGCCCACGGGAAGGTTAGCAAAATGGGAAATCCCGCTCACTAAGTTCGACATTGTCTGTGTCACCCACTGTAACGACCCGACCGATCGTTTTGAGATTTTGCATTTCACTCGCCGGTTCTCAGGCATGAATACCCCCGTATTATGTATTGTGACTTATGTAAATCGTCGGTTTTGGTTTCTAGGTTAATCAGAATAGATATGGAAGGATGATTCCCTACTTGAAGCTTTAAATTTGAAAGGTTTGACTCAGTCTTCACTTTCTAGTATTTGAACTCGGATTTGGATTTTTATGATTTGGTTAGCTCCGTTAGGTGATTTGGGACATAGGAGCATGATCAGAATGTGTTTTGGAGGTTCGTAGTAGATTTTGGCTTCAATTGGCGAAATTGGAATTTTGGCGTTTTCCGGTTGGTAGGTGAGATTTTGATATAGGAGACAGAATGGAATTCCGGAAGTTGCAGTAGCTTCTTTGTGTCATTTGGGATGTGCGTGAAAAATTTCAGGTCATTCAGATGTGGTTTGGTATACTTTTTGATCAAAAGCAGAATTTGAAAGATTTTAGAACCTTAGGTTTGAATTCGATGTGTTTTGGTTGTTTTGATGTTGTTTGAGGTGTTTTGAAGGTTGGTATAAGTTTGAATGGTAGTATAAGACTTGTTGGTGCTTTTGGTTGAGGTCCCGGGGGCCTCGGGGTGATTTCGAGTGGTTGACGGAAAGTTTGGGAGTTGGTTTTGGCAGCTGAAGATGTCCCATTGATGTCATAACCGCACCAGCGGCTAGGGGACCGTAGGTGCGGTATCGCAGATGCGTAGCTGGAGCCGCAGATGCGGCCAAAGGCTTGGTGGGGTGAAACCGCAGATGCGGTATGTGAACCGCACCTGCGCGACCGCAGATGCAGAGATAGGGTCGCAGGTGCGGGAAACAGCTTAAGTGAAGACCGCAAAAGCGGTTCACGGATCGCAAAACCGGTGCCGCAAAAGCTGTACTAGGGCTGCAGATGCGGAATCCCTGGGCCAGAAGTATATAATGTTTGCTTCGCAAATTTTTGTCTAAGTACTCCATTTTGAAGACGGGAAACGAGCTAGGGCAATGAATTCAAGGGAAGATAGAGGTGAATCAGTCGGGTATGTTCCTTAAGCTTCATTACTTGAGTTTATGATCATTTTTCAATTTACTTGAATTTGGGGAAACTAGGGCTTGGTATTGGAGACCTAGACTTGAGGATTTGAGGGACCATTTGTGGTCGGATTTTGGAATTTTTGATATGTATGAACTCGTGGGGAGATAAGGAATCTATTGATGTGAATTTTATCGAATTCCGAGACATGGGCCCGGGGGTCGGGTTTTAGCAATTTCGGGATTTTTGATGTAAATTGGATATTTTCGAGTGGGCTTTGTTCCCTTAGCATATTTTAATGGTTATGTACTGATTTTTGGTTAGATTTGGAGCATCCGGAGGTCATTTAGAGAGGGCAAAGGCATTGCGGGCTAGAGTTTGGACCGGATCGAGGTAAGTAATGATTGTAAATACTGTTCTGAGGGAATGAAACCCCGGATTTCACATCGTTATGCTACTTTGAGGTGACGCACACGCTAGATGACGAGCGTAGTCGTGCACCGTTGGGGATTGTGACTTGGTCCATCCCGTACGACTATTAAGTCGCGTATTTTACTTGAACACTATTGATATTGCTATATTTTGGAAAATATTATTGTGTTTGGGGCTAAAATGCCGTGTCTAGGCCTTGTGCCGATTGTTTGGACCCTTAGGGGCTTTTACTATTGTTTTACCTCACTGTTTTTGGTATAATGTTTACACTCAGTCATGCTATGTTGTTACTGTTTTCATAACTCGGTTTTATTCACTCCTTTTGATTTCATAAATGATTTTGAGCCGAGTAAATGTTTTACTATTGCCCGTGTGGCTTCTGAGATTCTGACTGAGTAAGTCTGAGGGTCTGTGTTGTGAGGATACGATGGGATCGGGCTGCGCGCCGCATCATGTTGTACCGATTGTGATATATGAGAGGTCGAGGGCCAGATTTATTATGCCACGAGGTGGCTTATGGTTGATATGTTGTCGAGAGCCTGTTGATTATGCCACGAGATGGCTTATTATTGTGCTTGGACCGTAAAGGGCCCGTCTAGGAGTCTGTACACTCCCAGTGAGCGCGGGTACCCAGTGTGATGATTCTATTTATTATATGAGGCCGTGGGCCAGATTGATTATGCCACGATATGGCTTGTTATTGCGCATGGGCCGTAACGAGCCCCTCCCGGAGTCTGTACACCCCCAGTGAGCGCGGATACCCAGTGTGTGTGATGTATTGTAGCCCGAGGAGCTGTTGTTGTTTCATATTGAGGCCCGAGGGGGTTTTCTTGATCTATGTTGCCCGAGGGGCGGTCTTGATTCATGTTATGCCCGAGGGGCTGATTACGAGTGATTGTGAGGTAGCCCGAGGGGCTGGTTCTGTTGATATTGTCTCCGAGGGGCGGTTTATGGTACATGTGTTGCCCGAGGGGCTGTTTACGTTTCTATCATTTTTAGTCACTGATTTTATCACTCATTTTGAAACTATTGAAAGTTGTTTTAAGAGATTTTTCTGAAGCTGAGCTTGATTGACAAAGTAAATGATTTCTGTACTGTTTTGAAAGTGTACTGCATTTGCTATAGCGTTATGACGTAGCTTACGTGTTTTCTTACTGCTCAGCTTTCATTTACTTTTATTACTTACTAAGTTGGCGTACTCACATTACTCCCTGCACCTTGTGTGCAGATTCAGGTAGTTCCGAACCCGATAGCGGGTGTTGATTGCTTAGTGGCAGAGTCATTGGAGTTGGCAAGGTAGTTGCTCGATGTTCGCAGCACTGCTTTTCTCCCTCTTGTCTTCCTTAGACTGTATTTAGTGTATTTTTAGACTCTTAGTTGTATTTAGACCTTAGTAGATGCTCGTGACTTGTGACACCCCGATGTCGGGCTGTGTTTCGTTTCCGCAGTTGATATATTTCGCTTTATTTTGGGATTTATCATTATTAATGAATTGATTATGAATCATTATATATGTTATTTAAACTTGGGATTTGTGTCGGCTGGCCTTGTCTTCACGAGAGGCACCATCACGACCGAGTCTAGGTTTAGGGTCGTGATAAGTTGGTATCAAAGCCTAGGTTACATAGGTCTCATGAGTCATGAGCAAGTTTAGTAGAGTCTCGCGGATTGGTACAGAGACGTCTGTACTTATCCTCGAGAGGTTGCAGAACCTTTAGGAAATCCCACGTTCTTGAATTCCTATCGTGCGTCCTTGATTCAGCTTGAAATGTAACTCTTTGAATTCCTTCCATGCGTTCGTATGCGCACATGAGCGCTCAGTACCAGATGTGCATCGATGGCTTGTGATTCCCTGATTGAGGGATGAAATGTGATCTCTGTGTGTTGATGTTGGGACAGTCTAGAAGACTTGAGGCCAGATTTTTCCTATAGCTTGAGCCCTGAGCTGTTGATTGCGCGAGCGCGTGTTTCTGGATCTATATGTTCGATTGTGTCCCTATTAAGGAAAGTGCTGACTAGATAGTTACGTGATGAGTGATGTGACTATGAGATGTGTCCATATGAGCCGAATGAGACGAGAAAGATCTGCTTTGGGGTAGCAAGAACTATTTGGCATTTGATTTCCATCGTGATTTGAAGTATAGCCCCGAGTTGTGGGTGTGATTGGAGGACCTTTTCATGTTGCCTCGTTGAGAAGCGAAGTAGATTTCACTTTGCGATACGATTCCAGACTCAGGAAGATTAAGTGACTGCATAAAGTTTAGGACGCTGGAAGGGTATAAAGAGATGTTAGTTTGAGGCGAAGCGGGTGGATTATCTCTTGTGGAGTGTTCTGAAGTTTGTGTGATCCTTATGTTGTAGTTGGAAGATCTCCTTTACCGGTGAAGTATATGTGTTGCAATTTAAATTTGGGGTCGCTTAAGAGAGTGGTCTTGACTATTACGAGGGTGAACGCGAGATTGTAGAAGATTTGAAGTCTTAGACGGTCTTTGTTGCACGAGCTTATGAAGGATCGAGTTTAATCTCACTATGGTATTATGGCAGTAGTAGAGTATATTCATTATGAGTTATTGTGTGTTTTGATCCATAGATTCGAGCCAAGTGGGGGAGTCTGCTATTGTTTAGTTGATTGCACGGTTATGTGCTATGATGGTTCCAGTTTGAGGCGTATCGGTAAATCAGCTATGGCTTACCGAGGTTGAGACCGAGTATGGCTCGAGTAAAGGAAATTTCAATAAAGGTTATGTTGTGCTTTATGGGTGTATGAGAATCGTGGAATGACGTGAGTTGTTATCGGTAAAGAATGTGCGGTGCATAGATCATGAAGTTGCTTAGTTGCATTAAGGTGAGGTTACATTCTGCAGTGTCGGAGTGCTATTGAAGCCCACCTTAATGCAACTAAGTAACTTCATGATGACAACCCGTATACTGCCAATGATAAATGAAAGCCTCTTATCAAATAAAGCCTCATTCCAATAGTTCCGTATACTGCCAATGATAAATGAAACACATAGGAAGTCATAACCACTCCTCAGATCAACCATTCATGAAGCCACTTCTCCTTTAGCAAGGACCATAGCAAATTTCTGAGCCGAACGTCGATATTATCCCTCCAACACGCTGAAACCGAATCCGTTTGTATTCATTCTAGATCCCAACAATCTCATCTAATTCCAACACAACTACTCTGGTAACATGACACACCAATACAATCTAAAGCCACAACTCGTGCAATCCGCGCACCAATAAGCAACAATCTGAACGTACTCAAATCATGAAAATGACTCAAATGAGAGAGTTGTACCACAAACTCCCGAATGGTTGAACCGGTCATTTTGAGCTTTTTTATTTCGCTCGCCAGTTCTTGGGCATGACAACTCCCGTGTTATGTATTGTGACTTATGTAAATCGTCGGTTTTGGTTTCCAGGTTAATCGAAATATATATGGAAGGATGATTCTCTGCTTGAAGCTTTAAATTTGAAAGGTTTGACTCAGTCTTGACTTTTTAGTATTTTAATTCGGATTTGGATTTTTATGATTTGGTTAGCTCCGTTAGGTGATTTGGGACTTAGGGGCATAATCGGAATGTGTTTTCGAGGTCCGTAGTAGATTTAGGCTTGAATTGGCGAAATTGGAAATTTGGCGTTTTCCGGTTGGTAGGTGAGATTTTGATATAGGGGTCGGAATGGCATTCCGGAAGTTGCAGTAGCTCCGTTGTGTCATTTGGGATGTGCGTGTAAAATTTCAGGTCATTCGGATGTGGTTTGGTATACTTTTTTATCAAAAGCGGAATTTGGAAGATTTTAGAACCTTAGGCTTGAATTCGATGTGTTCTGGTTGTTTTGATGTTGTTTGAGGTGTTTTGAAGGTTGGTATAAGTTTGAATGGTAGAATAAGACTTGTTTGTGGTTTTGGTTGAGGTCCCGGGGGCCTCGGGGTGATTTTGGGTGGTTGACGGAAGGTTTGGGAGTTGGTTTTGGCAGCTGAAGATGTCTCATTGCTGTCATAACCGCACCTCTGGCTAGGGGACCGCAGGTGCGGTATCGCAGATGCGTAGTTGGAGCTGCAGATGCGACCAAAGGCTTGGTGGGGTGAAACCACAGATACGGTATGTGAACCGCACCTGCGCGACCGCAGATGCGGAGATAGGGTCGCAGGTGCGGGAAACGGCTTAAGTGAAGACCGCGGAAGCGGTTCATGGACCGCAAAAGCGGTGCCGCAGAAGCGGTACCAGAGCCCTAGATGCGGAATCCCTGGGCCAGAAGTATATAATGTTTCCTTCGCGAATTTTCTGCTAAGTACTCCATTTTGAAGACGGGAAACGAGCTAGGGCAGAGAATTCAAGGGAAGATCGAGGTGAATCAGTTGGGTAAGTTCCCTAAGCTTCATTACATGAGTTTATGATCATTTTTCCGTTGGTTAATCATGATATCAGTGGAGATTAAGGGTAAAAATTGGGGAAACTGGCTTGGTATTGGAGACCTAGACTTGAGGATTTGAGGGGCCTTTTGTGGTCGGATTTTGGAACTTTTGATATGTATGAACTCGTGGGGAGATAAGGAATCTATTGATATGAATTTTATCAAATTATGAGATGTGGGCCCGGGGGTCGGGTTTGAGCAATTTCGGGATTTTTGATGTAAATTGGATATTTTCGAGTGGGCTTTGTTCCCTTGGGGATTGTGACTTGGTCAGTATAGGGAAGATGACGAGCTAGATGACGCTAGATGACGAGCATGGTATATGGGGTATGTTGTGTAGCGTTGAGATTGGTATGTGTAAGGTCGCAGTTCAGTTCTGGAAGGAAGGTCATGAATTCGTAGGCAGCACGACAGTTTCAGATGACTAGGTAAATGATATTACTAAATAGTGTATCTTGATAAGGGTATACACTTCAGAAAAAGGGCAATGTGTTTGAATTAAGGATACTTCATTAGCATTGTGGCACTCTCTTATTGGATCAACTGTCGATATTCAAGTTGGCTTTGTAGCACAGAAGAATTATGGGAGTATCCCTCGTGGAATGATCGAGTATCGGATGTGTGTTAGATGTTCGGGCAGTGTAGCTGGGATCAGATATGGTGATTCGTGTGCTATATGGGTTGGGAGACTGAGAGTTTCCGTGATTAGATGGCTTTGTGGTTGTGGACTGTGAGAAAATAGCTAAAAGTTGGTCAGAGGGTAGTATGTGCTATGATTCAGTCATTGTGAACCTTCAAAGAGTTAATTATCTATTGTGGGTGACCAGAGTTGATTTGGGGTTCATTGGTAGGTCCAACATGGATGTGTGTTCTGCATCTGGTCAGATTTGTTTACTCTGAACCGCTATTGTTGAGAAATGTGCCCTTCGATTGTTGTTGAGGTTATTCGTGATCTATGAGTTACTCTCCTGTGTTACGAGGATTTGAGATTTGGTGGTTATATGCACATATGGTGCAGTTTCATTTGGGCATATTAGCGGGATATGAATGAGACGGGTATTTGGGTGTTGCATGATTTGTTGCCATTGGATATGTTCTTTCGAACTGGTGTGACATTGCGTCATTTGCTTCTCCATGGTTAGGGTGATTCACTTTTGGGTGCTAGGCATCAAATTGCACTTGGTTGATGATTTTGGGCATGGTGACGTGAGGTGTTTCATACGGACCAGTGTTTGGATAGGGTCGCGAATTTCAGCGAAGTTATGTGGAGGTATGATCCTTCGGGGATAGATTCGTGTGTTCTATTAATCTGAGGTGTGATGGGTTATCAGAATTTGGTGTGGTGGTACTGGTGAGTTTGTGGTACAGCTCTCTCATTTGAGTCATTTTCATGATTTGAGTACGTTCAGATTGTTGCTTATTGGTGCGCGGATTGCACGAGTTGTGGCTTTAGATTGTATTGGTGTGTCATGTTACCATAGTAGTTGTGTTGGAATTAGATGAGATTGTTGGGATCTAGAATGAATACAAACGGATTCGGTTACAGCGTGTTGGAGGGAAAATATCGACGTTCGGCTCAGAAATTTGCTATGGTCCTTGCTAAAGGAGAAGTGGCTTTACGAATGGTTGATCTGAGGAGTGGTAATGACTTCCTATGTGTTTCATTTATCATTGGCAGTATACGAAACTGTTGGAATGAGGCATTATTTGATAAGAGGTTTATTATCGATATTCGGTTATTCTGAGCAACTGCTGTGATCAGAAGTTATCACTACAAAAGTTTGAGCTATGTGGTATATCATTGTAATTGCATCTGAGGTTGCAGATATGGTTTGTTACAGGGTGTTCGGGCTTATTCAGAGTGTAAGTGTGAAATTCTAATCTAGTAGATGATTTCAGAAGTGGAAATGTGGTTCTAAGGTTTATGGGCTAGGTTAGACTGCGAAATTTCAGTTACATTATGTTATCGGACCTATATGAGATAGGGTGACGAGGGATCAGCCCCGGGTATCTGCACGGTAAGGTTATACAGCGACTTGTTGGCTTTTGGAACAACTATGGGCACGTTCGAGGACGAACATATGTTTAAGTGGGGGAGGATGTAACGACCCGATCGGTCATTTTGAGCTTTTGTATTTCGCTCGCCAGTTCTTGGGCATGACAACCCCCGTATTATGTATTGTGACTTACGTAAATCGTCGATTTTGGTTTCCAGGTTAACCGGAATATATATGGAAGGATGATTCTCTACTTGAAGCTTTAAATTTGAAAGGTTTGACTCAGTCTTGACTTTTTAGTATTTGAACTTGGATTTGGATTTTTATGATTTGGTTAGCTCCGTTAGGTGATTTGGGACTTAGGGGCATGATCGGAATGTGTTTTGGAGGTCCGTAGTAGATTTAGGCTTGAATTGGCGAAATTGAAATTTTGGCATTTTCCGGTTGGTAGGTGAGATTTTGATATATGGGTCGGAATGGAATTCCGGAAGTTGCAGTAGCTCCGTTGTGTGATTTGGGATGTGCGTGCAAAATTTCAGGTCATTCGGATGTGGTTTGGTATACTTTTTTATCAAAAGCGGAATTTGGAAGATTTTAGAACCTTAGGCTTGAATTCGATGTGTTCTGGTTGTTTTAATATTGTTTGAGGTGTTTTGAAGGTTGGTATAAGTTTGAATGGTAGAATAGGACTTGTTTGTGGTTTTGGTTGAGGTCCCGGGGCCTCGGGGTGATTTTGGGTGGTTGACGGAAGGTTTGGGAGTTGGTTTTGGCAGCTGAAGATGTCCCATTGTTGTTATAACCACACCTGTGGCTAGGGGACCGCAGGTGCGGTATCGCAGATGCGTAGTTGGAGCTGCAGATGCGGCCAAAGGCTTGGTGGGGTGAAACCACAGATGCGGTATGTGAACTGCACCTATGCGACCGCAGATACAGAGATAGGGTCGCAGGTGCGGGAAACGGCTTAAGTGAAGACCACGGAAGCGGTTCATGGACCGCAAAAGCGGTGCCGCAGAAGAGGTACCAGGGCCCCAGATGCGGAATCCCTGGGCCAGAAGTATATAATGTTTCCTTCGCGAATTTTTGGCTAAGTACTCCATTTTGAAGACGGGAAACGAGCTAGGGCAGAGAATTCAAGGGAAGATCGAGGTGAATCAGTTGGGTAAGTTCCCTAAGCTTCATTACTTGAGTTTATGATCATTTTTCCGATGGTTAATCATGATATCAGTGGAGATTAAGGGTAAAAATTGGGGAAACTAGGGCTTAGTATTGGAGACCTAGACTTGAGGATTTGAGGGGCCATTTGTGGTCGGATTTTGGAACTTTTGATATGTATGAACTCGTGGGGAGATAAGGAATCTATTGATGTGAATTTTATTAAATTCTGAGATGTGGGCCCGGGGGTCGGGTTTGAGCAATTTCGGGATTTTTGATGTAAATTGGATATTTTCGAGTGAGCTTTGTTCCCTTAGCATATTTTAATGGTTATGTACTGATTTTTGGTTAGATTTGGAGCATCCGGAGGTCATTTCGAGAGGGCAAAGGCATCGCGGGCTAGAGTTTGGACCGGATCGAGGTAAGTAATGACTGTAAATATGTTCGGAGAGTATGAAACCCCGAATTTCACATCGTTATGCTTCTTCGAGGTGACGCACACGCTAGATGACGAGCGTGGGGTCGTGCACCGTTGGGGATTGTGACTTAGTCCATCCCGTACGACTATTAAGTCGCGTATTTTACTTGAACACTATTGATATTGCTATATTTTGGAAAATATTATTGTGTTTGGGGCTAAAATGTCGTGTCTGGGCCTTGTGCCGATTGTTTGGACCCTTAGGGGCTTTTACTATTGTTTTACCTCACTATTTTGGTTTAATGTTTACACTCAGTTATGCTATGTTCTTACTATTTTCATAACTCGATTTTATTCACTCCTTTTGATTTCATAAATAATTTTGAGCCGAGTAAATGTTTTACTGTTGGCCATGTGACTTGTGAGATTCTGACTGAGTAAGGTCGAGGGCCTGTGTTATGAGGATACGATGGGATCGGGCTGCGCGCCGCAGCATGTGGTACCGATTGTGATATACGAGAGGCCAAGGGCCAGTTTATTATGCCACAAGGTGGCTTATGGTTGATATAAGGCCGAGAGCCTTTTGATTATGCCACGAGATGGCTTATTATTGCGCTTGGGCCGTAAGGGGCCCCTCTAGGAGTCTGTACACCCTAGTGAGCGCGGGTACCCAGTGTGATGCTTCTGTTTATTATGTGAGGCCGAGGGCCGGATTGACTATGCCACGAGATGGCTTGTTATTGCGCTTGGGCCGTAAGGGGCCCTTCCCGAAGTCTGTACACCCCTAGTGAGCGCGGGTACCCAGTGCGTGTGATGTGTTGTAGCCCGAGGGGCTGTTGTTGTTTCATATTGAGGCCCGAGGGACTATTTTTGATCTATGTTGCTTGAGGGGGGGTTACTTATTCATGTTATGCTCGAGGGGCTGATTACGAGTGATTGTGAGGTAGCCCGAGGGGCTGGTTCTGTTGATATTGTGCCCGAGGGGCGGTTTATGGTACATGTGTTGCCCGAGGGGCTGTTTACGTTTCTATCATTTTTACTCACTGATTTTATCACTCGTTTTGAAACTATTGAAAGTTGTTTTGAGAGATTTTACTGAAACTGAGCTTGATTTACAAAGTAAATGATTTTTGTACAGTTTTGGAGGTGTACTGCATTTGCTGTAGCGTTATGACGTGGCTTACGTGTTTTCTTACTGCTCAGCTTTCATTTACTTTTATTACTTACTGAGTTGGCGTACTCACATTACTCCATGCACCTTGTGTGCAGATTCGGGTAGTTCTGAACCCGATAGTGGGTGTTGATTGCTCAGTAGTATAGTCATTGGAGTTAGCAAGGTAGCTGCCCGACGTTCGCAGCACTGCTTTTCTCCCTCTTGTCTTCCTTAGACAGTATTTAGTGTATTTTTAGACTCTTAGTTGTATTCAGACCTTAGTAGATGCTCGTGTTGTGACACCCCGATGTCGGGCTGTGTTTTGTTTCTGGAGTTGATATATTTTGCTTTATTTTAGGATTTATTATTAATGACTTGATTATGAATCATTATATCTGTTATTTAAACTTGGGGTTTGTGTCGGCTGGCCTTATCTTCACAAGAGGCGCCATCACGACCGAGTCTGGGTTTAGGGTCGTGACGCCCGCACGGCGATGAAAGCTCAAGCCTTGGCAGATCATCTAGCTGAGAACCCGGTTGATGATGAATACTAACCCCTAAGTACATACTTTCCGGACGAGGAAGTAAATTCAGTTAAAGTAATTCCAAAAGACACCAATGCTTGGAAAATGTTGTTTGATGGAGTTGTAAATGCAAAAGGTATCGGGATTGGGGCAATTTTGATTTTGCCCACTGGTCAGCACTGTCCGGCCACAGCCCGGCTTCGGTTCTTCTGTACAAACAACACCGCTGGATATGAAGCGTGCATTATGGGTATGAATATGGCTGTTGACATGGATATGGAAGAATTGTTAATTATGCAAGATTCTGACTTGATTATCCGGCAAGCTCAAGGTGAATGGGAAACTCGAGACATCAAGCTTATTCCGTACAGGCAACATGTGGAAGATCTTAGCAAACGGTTCAAGTCCATCGAGTTCAGGTATATCCCTCAATTTTACAATGAGTTAGCTGAAGTATTAGCTACTTTGGCCTCAGTGCTGCCGTATCCAGGCAATGTCCATATTGACCCGCTAGAGATCCAAATTCGAGAAAGACATGGTTATTAAAATGCTGTTGAAATAGAACCAGATGTTCAACCATGGTATCATTATATCAAAAGGTTTTTGAAAACAAAGGAATATCCCGAGCAAGCTAGTGGAGACCAAAAGAGAACCCTTAGAAGGCTTTTAGAAGGCTTGCCAGCAGTTTCTTCTTGAGCGGAGAAGTCTTGTACAAAAGAACTCCAGATCTGAATCTTTTGAGGTGTGTAGATGCCCAAGAAGCTAAAAAGATCATGAACGAAGTGCATTCGGGAGTATGTCGGCCCCACATGAATGTATATGTCCTTGAAAAGAAAATCCTTCGAGCAGGTTATTACTGGATAACCATGGAAAAGGATTGCTTCAGTTTTGTCCGGAAGTGACATCAATGTCAGATACATGGTGACTTGATTCATGCACCGCCTTCAGAGTTGCATCCTATGTCCGCACCTTGGCCATTCGTCGCCTGGGGTATGGATGTCATTGGGCCAATCGAGCCGAAAGATTCAAATGGGCACAGATTATCTTGGTTGCCATTGATTATTTCACAAAGTGGGTTGAAGCAGTCACTTTCGAAGCCATCACCAAAAAAGCGGTGGTGGACTTCGTGCTTTCCAACAGAATTTGTCGTTTTGGTATTCCTAAAACTATCATTACAGACAGTGCTTCAAATCTGAACAGCCACTTGATGAGGGAGGTATGCGAACAATTTAAGATTACGCATCGTAACTCTACCCCTTATCGGCCCAAGCTAATGGCGCCATTGAAGATGCAAACAAGAATATCAAGAAAATCCTCATGAAAATGATTCAAAGTTACAGACAGTGGCATGAAAAATTGCCTTTTGCATTATTAAGATATCGCACAACCGTGCACATATCAGTTGGGGCCATGCCCTATTTATTTGTTTATGGCACTGAAGCCGTAATACCTGTAGAAGATGAGATTCCCTCTCTTCGAATCATTGTTGAAGCTGAGATCGAGGATGATGAATGGGTCAAGACCCGGTTGGAACAATTAACTATGATTGATGAAAAGCGGATGGCCGCACTTTGCCACAGGCAATTGTACCAACAGAGAATGGCCCGTGCCTACAACAAGAAAGTGCAACCTAGAAACTTTGAAGTGGGCCAACTCGTTCTGAGGTGTATTCTCCCGCATCATGAGGAAGCAAAAGGAAAATTTTCTCCAAATTGGAAAGGTCCGTACATTATAAGAAAACTGTTGCCGAAAGGAATACTGTATTTGGGAGACATCGAAGGAAATGATCCTGAAATAGCTATCAATGCAGATGCATTTAAAAGGTATTATGTTTGACCCTTTGACGTAATTTTAGTGCTCTCTGATTGGGATGACGAAGGCTTTCATTCCCGCTACCCAAACACTACCAACCCTTGCAAACCCTTTGATTTGTTTCCCTTTTTTTTGATTATCCTCTTTGGAATCTGAAAGTTATGTTCGAAAAAAAAAGAATATGATGAAAAGAAAGAAAAACAAAAGAAATTAAAAACAAAAGTTCCTTGAACTACGTCCGAGTTGGGTTCTAAAAGGATATGTAGGCATCCTCTTTCTGGGGTTCAGTCACACCAAAACAAAAATCAAAATTCCCCCAAAGTTGAAATTGGAGCAGAAGTTATAATGGTTCAGCGATGATTTAGCACGGAAGGTTCCAAAGTTGTAATTCAATCCAAATGCTTTTTACCCCCAAAACCTTGTTCAAGTCCTTCTGATCAATCGGCAAAGAGGTTCGGAATGGGAGGATACAATTACTTGGATCTGATACAACAAAATAAGAGAAATAAAATGAGAGAGTCTTATTAGTGAAAATCCTCACGGGCACCGTAAGGCGATGGTAAGCAGAGAAATTTAAAATGAGAGACTCTTGTTAAAGAAAACTCACAAAGAGCACTATAAGGCGATGGTAAGAAGATAAATGAGAGAGGTCAGCTGGTGAAAACCCGCAAAGGGCGCCACTGATCAAAAAGGGGATCCTCACAGCCATCGGCATCGATAGAGTCCTGGCAAGGTTTCTCAATTTCGAGGTATAAGTTATGATGAATTTTTGAGAGTTGGACGGTTTACACAGATCAAGCATCCAGTCCAAGAGACATGTCATATTCATTGAAGTCCGCATGCACTCCAGATAAGTCCTTCTTTTCTTTCCCCGAAAGGGATACCTCTCATCTGAGTTCATTTGTCCATTTCATTGTTTGCTTTCCTTGAATCCCTTTCGGTCTAATTCTGTTATGAAACTAAGACAAAGAAAGGATGGAAAGATTGATTTACAGGGTTTTGTCTGATACGAGCCAATATTCAAGAAGGCACCCAGCCTCAGCCGGTGCATCGAGTTGACTGCAACTGGCCATGATGGTCGATGCTTCAAAATCAAAAACTCCTGAAAAGAAAGGAAATAAAAGTCAAATGCCTACAAAGGCAAAATATAGTTGAAATATTAAGTACCACATGACTAATCCTCATGGCAAAGTCTGGAAAAGCAAGAGGTTCTCCAAGGTCAGAAATGCAATCGGTATTCAAGAAATAACCAGTTGCAGTTGAAAGGGCCGAGATCAAGTGACCGAAACATTCAAGGCCACAAAACCATCCACTTTTTCAAACTAACAAATTGTTCTTTGTTTGAAAAGCAAGAAACAGGTGCAATCCAAAGCAACCTTGCAAGAAGCAGGTGCGACCAAAAAGAAACTGCGCAAGGGCTAGAAACAACTTTGCAGCAACAACCCCAAAAAAGGGAAGTCTCCTCAAAAATTCTTTCCCGCAATTGCTCATTCTCTGAAATAAAAAAAATTAAAAAAAAATAATGATGAAAATGATATAAAAAAAAATAGAGAAAGAAAAGGAAGAAAAAGTTCAAAATCATGGTAGCATAGGGTCTTCAATCCCTAGCTGCATTTTTTAACATAGGGTCTCCACTCCCTAGTTAATTTTATTTTAGACATAGGGTCTCCACTCCCTAGTCGCTTTTCCAACATAGGGTCTCCACTCCCTAGTTGATGATTTTTCAACATAGGGTCTCCAATCCCTAGTTGATGATTTTCCAACATAGGGTCTCCACTCCCTTGTCGCTTTTCCAACATAGGGTCTCCACTCCCAAGTTGATGATTTTCCAACATAGGGTCTCCACTCCCTAGTTGATGATATTTTAGACATAGGGTCTACACTCTTTAGTCTCTTTTCCAACATAAGGTGTCCACTCCCTAGTTGATGATTCTCCAACATAGGGTCTCCACTCCCTAGTTGATGACATTCTAGACATAGGGTCTCCAATCCCTAGTCGCTTTTCCAACATAGAGTCTCCACTCCCTAGTTGATGATTTTCCAACATAGGGTCTCCACTCCCTAGTTGATGATATTTTAGACATAAGGTCTCCAATCCCTAGTCGCTTTTCCAACATAAGGTCTCCACTCCCTAGTTGATGTTTTTAGACATAGGGTCTCCACTCCCTAGTCGCTTTTCCAACATAGGGTCTCCACTCCCTAGTTGCTTTTATTTTTAGATATAGGGTCTCTACTCCCTAATCTCTGTATTCCTAAAGGTACACAATCCCGACCTTTTATTTGCTTTCAATAATGAAGTAGTATAGAGTTTTATTACAAATAACTCACGAAATTTTCCTAGTAAAAACTGGGGCTATAAAAATTTCGTTCGTTTATTTGTTTTGATGCCTGAGCAGTTTATACCTCGAGGCACAGAGTTCGAGATGACCAAAGAGAAGTCTCAATCCAAAATAAATAAAATAAAAGAAAAAGAAGTGAATCCAAAATGCAGAAGCGTAGAAAAGATGTGGACCGCTCAAGACATGACGGAAGTCACAAGCTTTGCATCTCCCGCCTTGGTCCGAAAAGCTAAAGAAGAATGAACTAACACCTGCAGCTAACAAGCATCAAGATTCAGATCATAGTCTTCATGGGGAACCAACCAAGACTCAAGATCAAGCCTCAGAAGACTTATAGATAGGAATCTTGTAACTCATAGTTGATAGGCTTAGTTAGTCTTTCCATTTTTCGATTTTGGTGTAATAAGGAGCTCAGCAAGCAGCAACAGCAGTGAAATCACAGCTTTTTCGGTAGTCCCAGCTACCAAAACTTCCAAAACTATACTGACCTGATTCCTTTATATCCAAGGATATGTAGGCAACCCCCGAAGCAAGGTTTGGTCAAACTTTTTCAAAGTGCTTCGCATGGAGTATCCAAATGGGCAAAAAATCGCTCGTAATTGCTCACTTTATCTTTTCCCGAAAACTCTTCATGTTTCCTAGCAAAGAGGGGCAGCTGTGAGCACGTGATTTTTGTCCGACTAAAATATTCCTACATAATTCACAAAAGTAGATTTTTCTAATTATTTTTATTTTTATAGAATTTTTAGGAATTTCTTCTTATTTGATTGCATTTAGTTGCATATTTAACATTTTAAAAACATGAGAAAAATACCTAAAATATCGCATGCATAGAATTTTAGGTCTTAATTGCATTTAGAGTTTAATTGCATAGGTTAATTGCATTATTAAACAAAAATCACAAAAAAAATATCATTTCACAATTTTTTAGCTTTTAGCTTTAAATTAGTACTCCCCCCGTTCCAGTTTATGTGAACCTATTTCCTTTTAGGTCCGTTCCAAAAAGAATGAACCCTTTCTAAATTTGAAAGCAATTTAGCTTAAACTTACAATTCTACCCTTACTGAGAAGCTTTTATAACCACACAATACTCTGGGCCCCTTTTTGACTTGTTTAGGAGCACAAATTCCAAAAGTCTTCATTTTTTCTTAAACTTCGTGCCCAGTCAAACAGGTTCACATAAATTGGAACGGAGGGAGTAATTTTTTTCATTAGTTTTGAATTAATCAAGTGTTCAAATGGTAAAATAGGTAATTAGGTTTAATTTCAAGTTAGATTTGATTTAGGAATTAATTTAGGTGCTTAATTAATTTGATTAGGATTTTTTATTTTTATTTTTTTAAAAAAAAAGATAAACAAGGAAAAGGAATTAAAGAAATGTGTAATCTTGTTTATAACTGGGCCAAAAGCTTAAAATGTCCCAATTGCTCCAAATTCTGCCCAGCCCAAATCAAAATTTCCAACCGGTCCAGCTTTTTATCCAAACGATGTCGTTTGGGCGTCATGCCATCTCAGCCGTTCATCAAACCAGATCGGACGGTTGGGAACTGATTTTCCCATTACCTTTTAACTGTCCTAAACACCCCCCATACACCCAAAACCATAGAGAACAATATCAGTCAACTCCCTCAGCTCTCTCTCTCACCTCCGCCGTCGCTGCCCACCAGAAATCATCTACGGCGGCGGCGACACCCCAGACCACCCCAAATTAACACCACACACTCCCCACACCCTCCTAATTATCATCCTACCATCAATTTCCCCAAAATCCCCACCCATCTTCTCCAATTTCAGATCTAAAAGTCCAGAAAAACCTAATCCTTCCTTCTTTTGATTTCATTGGCGATACCAGCTCGTTTTGTCCTGAAACTTACGTTAATCAATTGCTCTTTCGGCCCATTTGAAGTCGTCAAAATTTGACCAACTCACCACTGACCGGCCAAACTTCGTCATCATCATCGTTCGTTGGCTTACCTCATTCGTCGTCACATTCTTGACCAAAATCAGTATACCCCTCCTCTCCTGTTCCTTTGCTTTTTTTTAATTATCAGTTAGGTTTAATTTTTGATTGTTTTGTTTGATTGATAGGATTATCTAATTAATAACATGTTAATTAGTTTTAATTGCATAAGTTGTTTACTTTAATCAATTTTAAGTAATTAGTTGTTAAAATAAGTTAGTAGCTAATTGGTTTGGTTTTGCATTATTGCTTTTGTTTTAACAATGGGTTGTTTATCATTATCCAGAAGTATAAAAGAGACGTTTGGGATTGGAAATAGATAGTTGAGTCTATTGTTTGAACTTGTTTGCTCATTTAGGGTAGTTGTTTGTAATTAACAAAAACTAAAGGGGGTCAAAGGGATTTAGAAAATTAGGAATCTGATTTGTTTGTTTTGGGAAGTCCCTGAAAGGGACTAAAGTGTATTAAAAATTAGAGTTTAGGTCAAAATTTGGGCTAAAAAGGGTTAAAATCAGCAGATAAAATGGCTAAAACATATAGGGAATATGTGGATAAGACAACTGTCCCAACAGCTGTCCAAATTCAGTTTTAAAAGATGCTCTTTTCTTGAGTTTTAGGGACTCCTTGCTGGAATAATTCCCTGATTTCTTTGGAGCACATGACTGATTTTTATACTCTACATAAAGGACCATACACTCCCTCACACACACACGTTAAGGACTCAGCATTTTCTCTCAAATATAGACAGAATTTTTGACACAAAAACTCTCTCTGAATTCTAAATTAGACACACGGCTAATATTCATCATGAACTCAAGAGCACATTGATTTTTCTGCATATTCACTCATCATTGAAAGGCACACATACAAAGACTTAAATCTGGGATTTTCAAATGGTTTTCAAGTTGTGAGATTTTTGGTTTAAGTTGTTGATTCTGTCCTTGTTTCTTGCTGGCTGGGTTTTTGGTTTGAATCAAACTCTTCCTTGGCTTTTGTTTGGTTAGTACCAAGCTTTTCCTTATGTTGTTACATTTTGTTGAATAATCAAGTGTTGTTATTCTATTTGATTTATGCATATTGCTGCACTGTTTTCTCTTAATGTGTTATCTTAGGTATGTTTCTCACCTCAATCAATGATGGAAATAGTGAAGTAGTTTTGAAATACAACACTTATGTAAATTAATTTGATCAACTAAGCATGTGTCATTGACTGTTGAACTGATTGTTAGTCTTAAATGATATTTGAAGTTTGTTCAAATCCTGCAGATCTAGCAATAGCTCTAAATATAAAGTTGTTATAGTTTTCTGCATGTGTGATAAGTGATGTGGTGCCAATTTGAGGATATTGAAGTTAGTTGTTGCTGATCACCTGGCTATAACTTGCGGATTCGGCCACTAGTTGGCCAAATCAGCAAAGTGTTATGCAAATGAATGGAATTATCACTGGTAGTATGCTGAAGATTAATTACTTCCTGTTGCGGATTAAAGTTTATGTGGTTAGACAAATTTGAACTGGAAAGTATTCATTAGTTAGCAAAGTCATGAAAAATTGTCATAGAAGTATACTAAGATTCGAATTCTGATTTTTGTACATCAAATTGGTTGTATTTTTGATTATTAGATAGGCATGTCTCAATGGAGTAATTAAGTAAGATTTGGTTGCTTGTTTGACTTTAGCATCTATTTGTCAAAGTTCCCTTCATGAAAGATGATGGCTCATTCACTCACATGAGTAGTTTAATAATTCTATTAAGATTTATGGTTGAAATGTATTCTGATTCTTCAACATCTGAATTTCTATTTGAGCCTTTGTATGGATTTGGAGTCCACTGGACTCTACAACTACATGGCCCAACAGTTTAGAGGCCTGACAGTTTCGAGGCCCCTTATAAGTTGGTCCATTGAAAGATTGACCACTCTAGGACCGTGTGTTTGGGTTTTAATTGGCTCATCTCTTATGAATTAATTTATTTGATTTCCCCATTTAGTCAAGTAAATAGAGTTTGCCAATGAATCCAATGGATGATCTTACAAAGAACTTTCCATAAATCATTACCTCATAACAAATCTCAAATTAGTGTAGGAAAATAACTTATAAACATGCGTAATTGCTATAGGCGCGTTGTTAATAATAAATCATCGTGACTATGAGTACGGTCCCCGTGGCATAGTCATAATACATTTAATCCCAATACGAGTGTGTGTTTCACGTGACTCGACCATAACTTCAAACAATAATAAAAATCAACATGTTGTAAATCGTGGGTGCGTTTCACGTGGCGTGGTTTGCAATGTGTACCAAAACGACAAGTGTACGGCATCGTAACTTGTTCAAGAAGTAATTTCATAAATCCTAAAAAGCGATTAAAATAATTTTAAAGCAGTTAGAAAATTAAAAATGCACAATAGTCTTAAAATATGTATTAAAGCAGATAGTTAGGCCAATTATTAATAGTTGAGCGACCGTTCTAAAACCTTGGAATTCGGGAGTGCCTCACACCTTCTCCCGGATTAACAGAATTCCTTACCCGGTCTTCTGTGTTTGCGGACTTTAAAACAGAGTCAATTCCTTGATTTGGGATTTAAAATAAATCTGTAACTTGGGACACCATAAATTATTCCAAGTGGCGACTCTGAGATTGAACAAATAATCCCATTTCGATTAATATCACTTTAATTGGAAAAACTCCATATCCACTTGGGAAAAAGGAGGTGTGACATTTGTAAAGCAACCGCTGGTCTTTGAAAGCAAGGAATATCATGATCATGTGTATCAGCTTGACAAGGCACTTATGGGCTCAAGCAGGCTCCAAGAGTATGGTATGAAAGATTATCAAAATTCTTGCTTCAGAATGGTTACAAGAGAGGTAAAATTGACAACACCCTACTCTTGAAGGAAAAAGGTAAAGATCTCTTGGTAATTTCTTTGGAGCAACTACTGATAAGCTAAGTAAAGAATTTGCTAAACTAATGGGGAGTAAATTTGAAATGAGTATGATGGGTGAGCTTAATTTCTTTTTAGGCTTACAAATTAAACAAAACTCAAATGGAACTATAATCCATCAGCAGAAATATGTGAAAGAGTTGCTTAAAAGGTTTTAAATGGAAGATTCAAAAGAAATCGATACTCCTATAGCAACAGCCACAAAATTAGATATAGATGAATCTGGTTCATCTATTGATCAGAAGTTGTTTAGGGGAATGATTGGTTCTCTTTTATATCTCACTGCTAGAAGACCTAACATTGTTTTTAGTGTAGGCCTTTGTGCTCGATTTCTGACAAATCCAAAGGAGTCTCACTTGATTATTGTCAAGAGAATCTTGATATACTTGAAAGGCACCACTGACCTTTGTCTTTGGTATCTAAAAGGTAGTAAATTCAACCTAGTGGGATATGTTGATGCTCATTATGCAAGTTTTCTTATGGATAGAAAGAGCACCTCAGGTATGGCACACTTTCTTGGTTCATGTCTTGTGTCTTGGGCTACCAAAAAGCAAAACTTTGTGGCCTTATCCATTGCTGAAGCTGAGTATGTTGTTGATGCCTCATGTTGTGCTCAATTATTGTGGATCAAACAGCAATTAATGGATTTTGGAATTGATATAGATTGTATTCCTATATTCTGTGATGACACTAGTGCCATTAGTATGACCAAGAAGCCGGTTCATCATAAGAGAACTATATGTTAGGCATCATTTTTTGAGGGACAACTATGAGAAAGGTTTGATCACTGTGGAATTTTGTGCTACTGACAAGCAAAGAGCTGACATATTCACAAAAGATCTAAGTAGAGATCACTTTGATAGGAACAGATTAGAATTAGGGATGATTAAGATCACCTAAAAGGAACCAGTTGTAACTCAAAAATTGGTTAGAAAATTGTGTTTTTTTGTACATAATTAGATTAGATTTTGCTCAATCTCATACTTTCATAAGTATACACTTGTGAAATGTCCTAATAATGACTCATTAATCTCTAATGATATTATCTTTATTTTCTTGGAAAATTCAAACTTACACAAGAGGTTTTTCAGTGAAGAACCTGGCTCATCAAGATTATTTGGTATGTATTCTCCACTCTGCATAGTTTGAAATAATTATATTTGGATTATGACTAAGAGAAGAGTACCATTCAATCTCAAACCTCATTGTACCTATTCATTAACAAAAAGGACCAGTTTCATTCAAAATAGGAGTCCAAACCGCATTAAGTGCCTAGATCTTAGGGAACCTCTCTAACGTCTTTTCAAAACAGAAATGCAGTTTGATTAGAACTCTGAAAAGGATGTCGTTACTCAATTGAACTCCTCCAATTTATATTGATTAGGCTTTACTTGTTTCTTCACTTCTAAATCTTCAAGCCGTCAAAATTCTCTCCAACTTCTCTCATCTTGCAAACACACTCAAACCTTCTTTTCTTTCTCCCAAGCACAAAAATGGCTAACACCTCTGAGAATCCCTCATCACCACCCAAAGAAACCTTACCTACACCATCTTATACACCTTCAACTACTCCCATCTTTAAGAAAGGAAGGGTAAAATGATGGTTCGCAAGGTTGTTGCTGGCGGAGAGTAAATCAAGAAAATAAATGGAAAATTAAAAGCAAGTAGGGAAGAAGAACCCCAGAAATATGATGAGTCATTCAAGTCTGCAACTGAGGGGGAAGAAACGGTTTCTTCTGAGTCTGAACAGGTAACGCCTGGCCCAATAGTTAATCATAAAACTATTTTTGAGGTTGCTACGAATTTGGAGAACAGGTTTGTTCTAGTAGGATCTATGGCAGGTGTTGAAACTACTGAGTCCAGAAAGGTGGGTGGTAAAAATAAAGAGAGAAAAGAAAAAGAGAGAGAGGGTGCTCGAAGTACTATGGGGGAATAAGAAAAGGAGTGCTGAATCTTCACCCACTCCTGTTGTCCGAACTAAGGAATCGGGTGCTATGGTAGTCTAGGGTGAAGAATATAATGGACAAAAGCAGAGTGTGAGAGAAACAAGGGAAAGTGGATCTGGAGAAGCTGTTGAGGGGTTGGTTAGACTAGGAAAGAATGTTGAAGAACATATTCCATCTGAATAGGAAACCCTCGCAGCCCTACTGAAAATGGTGACTGATAGTTACAATCCCAAGAAGAAAGGAAGTTCAGGAGTGAAAATCCCTAACAATGCTAGGGCAAACAGGAAGAAAAAGGCTGCCTCTTCTATCCCTGTAGAGACTCCTCCCACAAGAGGAAGAGCTACAAGGAGTCAGAAGAAGCAAAATGAGGCTGAACTGGAAAGGCCTTAGAGGAAAGTAAGAGAAAAGTTGTTGCTAAGGGAAAGAAGAAGATGGTTGAGCCTGTTGAGGCAGTTGCAATTGATGAGATGGACCTGGTCCTTGGGGATGAAGATGAGACAAAAGAAATGGAGGCTATGACTTCAAAAGCTAAGAAAGCCAAGACTTCCACAAAGAAGTCTATTTCAAAGATGAAGTCTACTGAGACATCCACTTTAGCTAAAAGAACCAGGTCTGTTGTGAAATCAAGAAAGGTGAAAATGGTGGAGGAATGATAATGGGGTGGAGAAGAAGAAGAAGAATCTAATGTTCAGAAGGACAAGATGATTAAGTTTGGGAAGAGAACCATCTTGAAAGGTAGACTCCTCAGGGATTTGGAGGAGGAAGGAATGAAACTGTTGCTAGAGAAGTTACAGTTGCAAGGTTGGAAGGACATGGTCCTTCAAATGGATGGAAGGCTGGCCAGAACTGAGATTGTGGACTTCATGGCAAACTGTGAGATCAAAGATGGTAGGGTCACCAGTGTGGTCAAGGGGGTGACAGTGACTTTTGATGATAAAGAACTGGGAGAAATCTTAGGTGTACCTACTGAAAGGTATGATGATTATAAGAAACTTAAATGGCCAAGTCTAGAGAATCTCCCTACTGCCCTTGCCATTAATAGGAAGTTTGGTGATAATGAAGAGGAACTTGAGCCCAAGGCTATTTACAAAAGTGAGATGAAGCCATCCCACAAAGTGTTGTTTGAATTTGTCAATAAATGTGTGTTGCCAAGGCAGGAAAGGAGGCACATTGCTACATTCATGGACCTGGTCCTTATGGAATGTTTGGACAGTGGGAGGCAAAATCAATTGTCCTGGATTTATCATCCAGCTTCTTGACATGGTTCTAAATGGCACCAAGGCTCACGCCATACCCTATGGGTTTATTCTCGCGGATGTACTTGCAAATTTCAAGGTACCATCAAGAAATGGGAAGTTGGTACAAGCAAGGATAATTTTTGGGCAAATACTCTAACTGCTTGTGACTATGAAGTCCAAACCACTCCCAAAGAACCTGGTTCATCCAAAAAGTTACCAGCGAACAGCAAAGTGCGAGCTTTGGTGCATGAAAGTGGGGCTAAGGATGCTGAGATTGTTAGGCTGCAGAAGAGGTTGGCTGAAGTGTGTCACACCTCCTTTTTACACACCCGAACGGATATAAAGGGAGTTTTTCCAACTTAAGTGACATTATTCAAAATGGGATTAATTATTTATTTCAGAGTCGCCACTTGGAATATTTTTGTTGGTGTCCCAAGTCACCGGTTTATTTTAAATCCCAAATCGAGGAAAAAAATGAAATTCGACTTTCCTTTTGAAGTATGCGAACCAGAAATTCTAAGTAAAGAATTTTGTTAACCTGGGGGAAGGTGTTAGGCATCCTCGGATTCCGTGGTTCTAGATCGGTCGCTTAAACTATTACAATTGGCCTATTATCTAATTTATTACATGTTTTAGCCTATGATACATTTTAACTTATTAACCGCTTTTAATTAGTTTAGGAAGATTCAACGTTATCTAAAACACGTCTTGAGCCACGTCACATGAAATGCACCCGCAGTCCGAGACATATTTTATTTAACATTGTAAGATTTGGATTTAGGTCACATGAAATGCGCACTCGAATTTAGGAAAGCAAATTATTAAAATAACGCGCCTAAAGCAACTACGCGTTGTTAACTTTGCGAGGGCCATGGAAAATTTGCTAAATGGCGCGGTACACCTCGATTCCATTTTTAAAAGGGAATTTAAACTAACTTTGGAGGGCCATAATCTATTTATGCTATTAAATATGGCTCACCTTAATTATTAAGGGACTTGGTTAATTAATTAAAGGACATAAGGGAGTCTCGGATCATTTTGAGAAATCAGATCATTTTGAAAATCATTTTGAGGGGGGAGGCATTAACATTTGACCCTAGATCGAGTCCGTGCGAACCCAAATCAATCCAATAATAGGAATTAAGCCCCCAAATGGCCACTATGAAATCAAACCCCAAATAAAATGATCGATCTTCAACGTTAAGAACAAACAGGTCATTAATCACTTGAAATAACGAAATACCTAAGACTCAACACCATTCAATTGAATTTTACAAGCTGTAATTACAAATCCTTATCCACAAGCAATTTACTCATGAATCTGCAAACTAACATGGTTTTCAGATTCAGCAGGCATGTATAGACATATCCTTTCCCTGTACCCCATCCCCTTCACTTTGAATGATCATTCCAAATAACTTGAAACTAACAATTATCTTGCAAAGCATTAAGAGATCCAACACAAACTACTTTATGCTAACATGCTCAAACAGAAGTGAACAATTATCCAATCAACATATTCCATCAAGTGTCCTTTCAGTTCAATTTTAAATACCATAACATGGACTCCAAATCCGACATTTAACTAATGAGTGTTTTGCTGAAAATAACTTCACATCAAATACCAACCAACTCAGTTCACATACAGTACATGAAATGAGCTAGGAATCATTTTATCTAAGAAAAAATAAACTAAACTAAAGATTCAAAACATGGAGGTCATGCTTAGTATTCTGAACTTTATTTCACACTTCGAATCAGAACTTTACATGAGGTGGGATTCAGGGAAATGTACCTGAAAATCAAAAGGGAAACGGAAAGGGTGAAGAGTCAGCAGAACAGCAACAGAACAACACCAGCTTCAGCAAAACCAGTTCAAACCAAAAAAAAATTGATATGAAGCAGTCCAAACAAACTCCCAATCGAACAATAACCCAAGGATAACTTCATAACCAAACTCTTAAAACCAGACTCAATCCATTTTTGACCCCAGATGAATCAGAAAATGTTTTAGAATTGGAAAACTTCATAAAATCACCAGAATTCAATGGAACAGTATCCTTGTAAAATTTTAGCTGTTTTGAATTTTCTGAATTTTTATCCTTTTTTCCGTCTCTAAAATCTCTTCCAAATCTGACTTGAATGTCAAGTTATGATGCCTTTATAGGCAAGGTTCTAGGGCAGTAGAAATGATTTCAGTTTTGCCCAATAAACCTTTTCCAATTTTCGTTTTTGCTTGTTAATCCCTGAATTTTCAACTTGTTTGCCAAGTCAGTCCCTTTTTCACCTTCCAGGAAGTTTCCTAAGTCAGTTACCAGAGATTCCCTTACCTAAGTTCCCTAAATTAACCCTTGGACACCCTGGTATTACCCCTGAAACCAAGCAGGTAATGGACTCAATGGTTCAACTAAACATGGGCTCAGATTCAAACCAAACGAAACCCTCTTGGAGTGGGGTCTAAACTAACCTCAGAGCCCAAGCAACAAAGACGACCCCAAACCAAATCAGGAGTTCAATGCATGTAAAAAGAAAACACTTAAATAAACTCAGAAAACTAAAAACCAAAAACTAAACTAATTGACTAATTAATTATCACAAACAGGCGGGGAACTAATTGAGCTATTAAAATAAACCTAATTAAATTAAACTAAGTGACCAAAACAAGAGGTAAAATCAGAGGTTTAAACATGCCATTAACAAAACTAAATAAACCAAGAAAATAAAGAACAAACTTTAAAGGGAAAACAAACACCAAGAAAAAAGGTTCTGGGTTCAGAACCTTGGCCTAGTCTCAATTGAGATGACCTTTGACCAAAGAGGGAAGAAGAACAGAAGTGAAACATAAATGAACTGAAAGAAAAATGAAAGGGACTCACCGGCTAGGCTTGAAATCGAAACTGGTACTCTGAGTCAACCCAAAACAATGTCAAACGTTTGTTCTTGGTGAAGAGCAAACGAATGTCATTATTTCGTGCTAAAACAGGCTTGAACAAGCTAGGAAATTCAAAAAAGTGACCTTGCATGCGCAGGTTCAATTTTGAACTCCTAAGGTTCGAACCTCGGATTCAATATTCGAGGAGTTCTGGGCATATTCGAGGGTAAAGGGTTACGGATTTGGAAAGAGGGGAGTGAGGGGGTCACGGGGTATTATTTTGGTGGTGTTTGGAGGTGGCGCCGCCACCGGAGAATGTTAGGGCGGCGCTAGGGTTTCTCCTTTGAACTGAAATTCGAGAAGTTCCAGGGAGATTTGAGAGGGATTGTTTGGAGATTTGGGATGGGGAAGTGGAGAGGAGTTCATGGTGTAATTTTGGTGGTGATTGGTGGTCGGCCGCCGCCGTAGACGATTTTCAGCGGGCGGCGGACAGTGGTGATTAGAGATACGAAGGGGGGGTCTCTGAGGGTGTAAGGTGAGAGACGATGAGGGGGGTAGGTTAGGCGTTTGGACACTTTTATATTAAACACACCCCCAGTTCTGGTCCGTTGGATTAGAGAAAATCAACGGTCGGGATTTGATAAAAGTGAAACAGGGTCGTTTGATCTTGATCGATGGGGGGGACTGGACCGGGTATTTGGCGGGTTTTGGGTTGATTTTGATTGGGCCTATCGGAAAAATTAAAGAGCCCAAAAACCTGATCTCTTTCAATTTCTCTTCTTTTCTTTTTTTCAATTTGAAAATCTTTTCTTTTCAAATTAAAATTAAAACCTAAATTAATTCTTAAACCGAATTAACCTAACAAATACTAACTAAAACCAAATTTAAAGATAAACTAGCAAAATTCAGAAATAAAAATTAAAAAGTGCAAAATAAACTATTTTTGTGATTTTCTTCCATTTTTTGTAACATTAATTTGTTAATTAATCCTAAAATGTAGAATTAAATCCTAAATGAAAATGCAACATACTTTTTTATATTTTTTAGGGATTAATAAAATTAATGTGCACACAAAAATGCAAACAAACAGGAAAAATTATGCAAAAATTCCTAAAAATTACAAATAATTGAAGGAAAAATCTAATTTTTGGAATTCTGTAGGAGTACATCATGTGAGGCAAAAATCACGTGCTCACAGCTTCCCCTCTTTGCTCGGAGACACGAAGGGTTTTCGGGCAAAGATAAAATGAGCAATTATGAGGGATTTTGCCCGTTTGAAACTCCACGGGAAGCATTTCTGAAAGAGTCTGACCGAACCTTGCTTCAAAGGTTGCCTACATATCCTTGGCTATAAAGGAATCAGGTCAGTGTAGTTCTGGAAGTTTTGGTAGCTGGGACTATCGAGAAGCTGTGATTTCACTGTTGTTGCTGCTTTTTCTGCATGCTAACCTCTTTATTACACCAAAAGGAAAATCAAAAGCTAAGCTAGCTAGGCCTATCAACTACGAGTTACAAGATTCCTATCTATAAATCTCTTGAAGCTTGATATCGAGTCTTAGCTGATTTTGCCGTGGACTCCGATCCGAATCTTGATGCTCGCAGGCTGCAGGTGCTGGTTCTTTCTTCAGCTTCTGGATAAAAGCAGGACATGCGAAGCTTGTGACTTTAATCGCATTCATGAGCAGTCCGCATCTACGTCTGCTTCAGCATTTTGAATTCACTTCTTTTTTCTTCTTTTTCTTCTTTTCTTTATTCTGGACTGAGGTTCATTCTTTTGGCCACCCCGGATCCTGTGCCTCGAGGTCAAACATGCTCAGATGCCAAAACAAACAAACGAACGAAATTTTTCTGCCCCAGTTTTCACTAGGAAAATTTTGTGAGTTATTTGTGACAAAAGTCTGAACTTATTCTCTTTTTTCTTTTCTGTTTTTTTCTAAAGCAAAAAAAATAAGAATTGTTCTATCTAGAAGGGAAAAGGTTAGGAAATGGAGTCTTGTATCTAAAATATCAACTCAGGGATTGGAGCCCTAATGTTGGTAAAATGGCGACTAGGGAATGGAGGCCATATGTCTAAAAACTCAACTCAAGGATTGGAGCACTAATGTTGGTAAAAGGCGACTAGGGAATGGAGGCCCTATGTCTAAAACCTCAACTCGGGGAATGGAGCCCTAATGTTGGTAAAAAGGCGACTAGGGAACGGAGGCCCTATGTCTAAAACCTCAACTCAGGGATTGGAGCCCTAATGTTGGTAAAAGGCGACTAGGGAACAGAGGCCCTATGTCTAAAAACACAACTCAGGGATTGGAGCCCTAATCTTGGTAAAAGGCGACTAGGGAATGGAGGCCCTATGTCTAAAAACTCAACTCAGGGATTGGATCACTAATGCTGGTAAAAGGCGACTAGGGAATGGAGGCCCTATGTCTAAAAACTCAACTTAGGGATTGGAGCCCAAATGTTGGTAAAAAGGCGACCAGGGAATCGAGGCCCTATGTCTACAAATTCAACTCAGGGATTGGAGCCCTAATGTTGGTAAAAAGGCGACTAGGGAACGGAGGCTCTATGTCTAAAAACTCAACTCAGGGATTAGAGCCCTAATGTTGGTAAAAGGCGACTAGGGAATGAAGGCCCTATGTCTAAAAACTCAACTCAGGGATTGGAGCCCTAATGTTGG
>NC_031990.1:70517728-70527966 GCF_001879085.1 Nicotiana attenuata
GATCTAAGGACATAGCTTCGGTGAAGGTACAGTGGAGAGGTCGGCCCGTGGAGGAAGCCACTTGGGAGACCGAGCAGGAGATGCGGAGCAGATATCCTCACTTGTTTGAGACTCCAGGTATGTTTCTTGACCCGCTCGAGGACGAGCGTTTGTTTAAGTTGGGGAGGATGTAACGACCCGACCCGTCGTTACGGGAGTTACCGCCCCGTTTCCCCGTTTATTGCTTCTATATGTTTCATTATATGTGTTTAGAGAATTTGAAGTAATTCGGACAGAGTTCGGTTAGAAATGAGACAATAAGTCTCTTTATGAGAAGGATTGTTTGGAAAAGTCAACCGAATGTTGACTTATGAGTTAGAAGGCTCGCAATGGATTTCCGATGATTCGACCAGTTTCGGGAGATGATTTGTGACTTAGGAGCGCAATCGGAATTGAATTTGGAGGTCCGGTGTAGAGTTAGGCTTGAATTGGCTAAGGTTGGATTTTGGCGAATTTCGGATGGTAGGTGAGATTTTGATCCGAGGGTCGGAATGGAATTCCGAGAGTTGCAGTAGCTCCGTTAGGTGATTTTGGATATGCGTGCAAAGTTTCAGATCATTCGGAGGTGTTTAGGTCGGGTTTTACCAACATCGTGAATTTTAGTACTTTTCGAGTATTTTTTATTGGATTATGTTTCTTTAACCCATATTTATGTATTCGTTGTGATTGTGACTAGATTTGACGCGCGAGGAGGTCGATACGAAAGGAAAAGGCATTGCGGACCATTCTACGGCCGGATAGAGGTGAGTAGTTGGTGTATATGATGGCCTGAGGGTTTGAAACCCCGGCTTATCACATTGTGACGCTATTGTAGGGCGTGACTCGCACCCCATGGCAGGTGCGGGATTGGTTATGACTGGGATTGAGACTTAGTCCATCCCGAATAAGAATGTTTCTATATTGGCGACTGATACGCACCCTGTATTGAATATATCTGGGCTTATTGTCGTGTTTGGGGCCTTGTGCCGATCTGTAGCATCCTTAGAGGTTGAATGTCATTGTGATAGCATGCTTTGTATAATCATTGATCTCAGTCCTGTGTCTAATCGCTGTTATAAAATTCTAAGTCACTATTCCTGAAATTAAATATCTAAAGTATATTCTTCTTAATAAATTGGAAATTGGAAAATTAATTGAATCTGTTACGTGACTCATATGCATATTGTGGATTGAGTATGGATCGGGCTGCACGCCGCAGCGAATGGTATGATTATATTGCGCTTGGGCTGAAGGAGCCCCTCCGGAGTCTGTACACACCCCCAGTGAGCGCCATCGACGTTAAATGGATCGGGCTGTACGCCACAGCGTGTTCATGTGCATTGCATTGCATCCTTACATTTTACTTGACCGTATTATTTGAAGTTGTTTTGCTGTTGGATCGTAGTAAGGTGTAGGACTGTTAGTTTTAGCTTTGCTTTGTGGCATTTCGTGGATTTCTTATCTTCAGACATTTTATATGCTTATTACTCACTGAGTCGGTAGTACTCACCCCTACTCCCTGCACCTTGTGTGCAGATTCAGGTACACCGGAGGCTTAGCTGAGCAGTCTTTGTTTTCCAGAGCTTATCAGAGTTGTTGAGGTAGTTGCTTGACGTTCGCAGGACCTGACTACTCTTCCTATTTCAGTTTTATTTATATATATACATTTCCAGACTTGAGTATTTTCGTTCGGACATTGTTATTCAGATTGTTTTAGAGGCTCTAGACTCGTGACCCCAGATCTTTTGGGAGTGTTTTTATCAGACTTCGTATCTTTCTCAGTATTATTCTTCCTTAAATATTGGATTATTATTCTAAGACTATTATAATCTCTTTAGATTGTCGGTTTTGAGGTTTACGGTTGATTTGGGAACGACTCTGGTCAGGCTTGCCTAGCAATTTTGTTTGGCACCATCACGACCGGATTTGGGGTCGTGACAAGTTGGTATCAGAGCCTAGGCTACTAGGCCTCGCGAGACATGAGCCGGTTTAGTAGGGTCTCGCGGATCGGTACGTAGACGTCTGTATCTATCCTCGGGATGCTACAGAACCTTTAGGAAACACTTCACTTTCTTGAATTCAAATCGTGCGGCTTATTATTATGAAAAACTAAATTTCCGTATTCTATTCTCTCGCAGATGGCGAGAACCCGCGCTAAAGGACGTGGAGGACGACCACCAGTGCCACCTAGAGGCCGTGGTCGCGGTAGAGGCAGGGCAGCAGGGACAGCACCTGCTGACCCACCAGTTGACCAGGCTCAGGGTCAGATTCCAACACCAGTCGACCAGGCTCAGGGTCAAATTCCAGTTGTAGATGCTCCAGCAGCACCTGTTCAGGCACCGGCAGTGCCCATCGTGATTCCTGGTCTCCAGGAGGCTTTGGCTCAGATCTTGTCCGTCTACACTGGCCTGGCTCAAGCGGTTTCAGCTACTACAACGGCGGCTACTTCTCAGACCGGGGCTGGTCATCAGACCCCCGATGCTCGCACACCCGAGCAGGTTGTTAAGGCTTACAGACACCTGGGGTAGCTCCAGCTCAGCCAGTTGAGCCAGCGGCACCAGTTGCAGCAGTTGTTCCAGTTGCGCCAATCGCACCAGCTCCAGCTCATGTGGTTCCAACTATGCCGGATGACGAGCAGCGTCGGTTGGAGAGGTTCGGTAGGCTTCAGCCTCCGACTTTCAGTGGTGTTGAGGGCGAAGATGCCCAGGGTTTTCTGGATAAGTGCCAGCGTATGCTTCGTACTGCGGGTATTCTGGAGTCTAGTGGAGTGGCTTTTACTACCTTCCAGTTCACAGGGCCTGCATTTAATTGGTGGGAGGAGTTCGAGAGGCGTAGGCCTATTGGAGCAGCGCCCCTCACGTGGCAGCAGTTCTCTACGGTATTCTTGGAAAAATATGTACCCCAGCCTCACAGGGAAGAGTTGCGTTGTCAGTTCGAGTGGTTGACTCAGCGAGGTATGACAGTGACTCAGTATGAGTTGAGGTTTACACAGCTAGCTCGGCATGCTACGTGGATGATCCCGACAGATCGCGAGAGGATCAGGAGGTTTGTGGATGGCCTCAACTATCCGATCCGCATATTGATGACTAGAGAAAGGGCTACAGCAGTTACATTTGAGGAGGTAGTTGATGCGGCTCGTCAGATTGAGACAGATCGTCGTCGGGAGCATGGGGAGAGGGAGGCTAAGAGGCCTCGAGGTTCAGGTAGTTTTAGTGGTGCTCCGTCTAGGGGTCAGTTCCAGCGCAGCAGAGGTCGTTCCTTCAGACCTCCTCGGTCAGGCCGTTCAGAGTCCAGTGGGGCTTCGTCAGGCCGTGGTCATCAGGGTCATCAGCAGAGCCAGCCTGCACTGAGTGCCCTTCCAGCTCAGAGCTCTGCTCCTGCTTCTTCAGCCCAGGGTTCATCTGCAGCGAGGGGTTCCTATCAGTCCACTTCTCCAGCTCCAGGTCGTTGCTACGAGTGCGATGAGTTAGGTCATATGAGGAGACAGTGTCCCCGGTTCCGGAGTAGACAGTCTCAGCAGAGGGGTCAGCCCTCATCTTCTGCTCCTGTTTCTTCAGCACCCACTCGGTAAGCTAAGAGTGGAGGTCAGGTAGCCAGAGGTCACCCCAGGGGTGAGGACCGTACTGGCGGTGGTCCGGCTCGATTCTATGCTCTTTCCGATAGGAGAGACGCCAGTGCATCAGGTGCAGTCATCACAAGTATTATCTCAGTCTGCCACAGGGATGCCTCTGTCTTATTTGATCCCGGATCTACCTACTCCTATGTATCTTCATATTTTGCTCATCATTTGGGTACGATCGTGGTTGTCTTGCCTTGCCTGTGCATGTATCTACCCCGGTGGGTGATACTGTTATTGTGGATCACGTATATCGATCCTGTCTTGTTACTATTGGGGGTCTGGAGACCCGAGTTGACTTGTTATTATTGGGCATGGTGGATTTCGACGTGATTCTGGGTATGGATTGGTTATCTCCGTACCATGCTATTCTGGACTGTCATGCCAAGACAGTTACGTTGGCTATTCCGGGTATTCCGAGGATCGAGTGGCGTGGCGTGACTGACTATGTACCCGACAGGGTGATTTCCTTCCTAAAAGCCCAACGGATGGTTGGGAAGGGTTGTTTGTCGTACTTGGCTTTCGGAGCTGAGACTCCTAGTCTTGATTCGGCTCCCGTTGTGAGGGATTTCCCTGATGTGTTTCCAGCGAACCTGCCGGGCATGCCGCCGGACAGGGACATTGATTTCGGTATTGATCTGGTGCCGGGCACTCAGCCCATCTCTATCCCTCCCTATCGTATGGCACCAGCGGAGTTAAAAGAGTTGAAGGAACAGCTTCAGGAACTCCTAGATAAGGGGTTCATTCGCCCGAGTGTGTCACCTTGGGGTGCACCAGTGTTATTTGTAAAGAAGAAGGATGGCACAATGAGAATGTGCATTGATTACAGACAGCTGAACAAGGTGACAGTGAAGAACAAGTACCCACTACCCTGTATTGAGGATTTGTTTGATCAGCTTCAGGGAGCAAGGGTATTCTCTAAGGTTGACCTTCGATCGGGCTATCACCAGCTGAAGATTAGGGATTCAGACATTATGAAAACGGCTTTCAGGACGAGATATGGGCACTACGAATTTCTAGTGATGTCCTTCGGGCTGACTAATGCCCCAGCCGCATTCATGCACTTGATGAACAGTGTATTTCGGCCGTATCTGGATTCTTTTGTGATCGTGTTTATTGATGATATTCTGGTATACTCGCGTAGCCAGGAGGAGCACGCGCAGCACCTGAGGGTGGTATTACAGAGATTGAGAGAGGAGAAGCTTTATGCGAAGTTCTCTAAGTGTGAGTTCTGGCTTAGTACTGTGACTTTTCTGGGACATGTGGTGTCCAGTGATGGTATTCAGGTTGACCCAAAGAAGATCGAGGCGGTGCAGAGTTGGCCCAGACCGTCCTCAGCTACTGAGATCCGGAGTTTCCTCGGTTTGGCGGGTTATTACCGCAGGTTCGTTCAGGGCTTTTCATCTATTGCTTCGCCTTTGACGAAGTTGACACAGAAGAATGCTCCATTTGTGTGGTCGGATGAATGCGAGGAAAGCTTCCAGAAGCTCAAGTCGGCCTTGACCACAGCTCCGGTACTAGTATTGCCATCAGCTTCAGGTTCTTACACGCTGTATTGTGATGCTTCGAGAGTTGGGATCGGTTGTGTATTGATGCAGGAGGGTAGAGTTATTGCGTATGCTTCTCGTCAGTTAAAGCTCCATGAAAAGAACTACCCTGTTCATGACTTAGAGTTGGCTGCTATCGTTCATGCCTTGAAGATTTGGAGGCATTATCTATATGGCGTATCTTGTGAGGTATATACGGACCATCGCAGTCTTCAGCACTTGTTTAAGCAGAAGGATCTTAATTTGAGGCAGCGGAGATGGCTTGAGTTACTCAAGGATTATGATATTACCATCCTGTATCATCCCGGGAAGGCCAATGTAGTGGCCGATGCTTTAAGCCGGAAGTCCATTAGTATGGGTAGTTTGGCGTACATTCAAGTTGGGGAGAGGCCCCTTGCACTTGATGTTCAGGCCTTGGCCAATCAGATGGTGAGGTTAGATATTTCCGAGCCAAGTCGGGTGTTGGCTTGTATGGTTTCCCGATCTTCTTTGTACGATCGCATCAGAGAGCGCCAGTATGATGACCCGCATTTGCTTGTCCTGAAGGACAGGGTCCAGCGTGATAATGCCAGAGATGTGGCCATTGGAGATGATGGTGTGTTGCGGATGCAGGGCCGGATTTGCGTGCCCAATGTGGATGGGCTCCGGGAGTTGATATTAGAGGAGGCCCACAGCTCGCGGTATTCGATTCATCCGGGTGCCGCGAAGATGTACCAGGATTTGAGACAGCATTACTGGTGGAGAAGGATGAAAAAGGATATTGTGAATTATGTGGCTCGGTGTCTCAACTATCAGCAGGTCAAATATGAACACCAGAGACCCGGCGGTGTACGGATGGATATTCCGGAGTGGAAATGGGAGAATATTACTATGGATTTTGTGAGTGGTCTTCCTCGTACCTCGAAGAAGTTTGATTCGATTTGGGTGATTGTGGATAGGCTGACCAAGTCCGCACACTTCATTCCTGTATGCACTACCTATTCTTCGGAGCGGTTAGCAGAGATTTTCATCCGAGAGATTGTGCGGTTGCATGGGGTCCCAGTTTCTATTATATCAGATAGAGGTACCCAGTTTACTTCTCAGTTCTGGAGAACATTTCAGCGAGAGTTGGGTTCACAGGTAGAGTTGAGCACAGCATTTCATCCTCAGACGGACGGACAGTCCGAGCGTACTATCCAGATATTGGAGGACATGTTGCGTGCCTGTGTTATTGATTTTGGAGGTTCTTGGGCTGAATTCTTGCCACTTGCAGAGTTTGCTTATAACAACAGCTATCAATCCAGCATTCAGATGGCGCCGTATGNTCTTTCTTTTTTTTTTCTTTCTTTTTTTTTTCTACTTATTTTTCTTTTTCTCTTTTTTCACTTCAAATTTTTCTTTTCTTTTTTTTCAAGTTTATTTTTTTCACTCAATTTATTTCTATGGCTATGATCGAATCCGATGGGGATTGCCTGGGTATCATGACCCCGCATGAATCAGATCTTGCGTAGTTCGGGAAGAATTGGGAATTGAGTAAACTAACTCTTTTTTTTATATATATAAAACTCAGACCATGGAGCTTTAAGGCAAAAGAAAAATATTTTTGATTTTTTGAATTTTTTTTTCTTTTGGAATTTTCTAAAAAAAAAGCTTTAAAAGAAGAAAGGGAAATTTTTTTTTTGGATTTTGATTTTATTTTTGAAAGAAAGTCTTCTAAAAATTCCTTTTCTTTTGACTAGAACTTTGGGAATTTCAAAAGTAACAAGAAAATATTTTTTGCTTGAATTTTCATTTGTTCTCTTATTTTTTAAGGAAGAAAGAAAATATCTTTGGATTTTGGATGTAACCTCTTAATTTTCGAAAGAGGGACTTTTTTTTAAAAGAAAAATATTTTGAATTTCTGAGCTTTTATTTATTTAGAAAAGTTCTTCTAAAGAAAAGCAAAAATATTTTTTTGGACTTCAATTTTTTTCAAAATTCCTTTTTATTGACATTTATGAAAGAAAGACATCTAAGGAGTATTTTTTGGATTTTTGTTTCTGAATTTTTTTTGGAATTTTTTTGTTTTAAAATACTTCAAAATGAAGGAAACCCGTATTTAGATTTTGTTTTTTTATTGATTTTCTCTTTTTTCGCATGAAAGACATTAGAATGAAGGAAACCATTTTTGAGTTTAAAAACTACTTTTTTTTTTAATTTTTCTAAGGAAAGATTTCTAAAGAAAGAACTAAAAAAAGATATTTCTAGTTTTTTTGAAAATTGGGGTCGGAACCGATGAGGTTTGCCTACGTATCTCACATCCGGTGAGACTCAGACCCGTGTAGTTCGGTCAAATGAAACAAAACCAACTATTTTTGAAAACAAAAGCTTTTCCTTCTCTTTTTTTTATTTTTCTCAAAAATTCGGCAGAGTTTCAGTACCATTTGGACATTGGTTTTTTCTTTCAAAACAGGTGGTTACCCCTCTTAACCCCCACACTGCTATTTTCTTTTCCCAAACTCTCCCCTTTTATTCAGCAAGCTGGTCAGCATGCAAATCCAAAGTAGATAAATGCACAAGTAGGATGCATCAGGATGGTCTGTTATTTTGGGTACACCTGTCCTAGACGGACCCAACCCCTGTGTTGAATCCCCTAAGTCAAATGCACGTGATGCAAACAAGCGTTCCTACTAGGGATCCGGCATGAGGCTGAGTTATTCTAGGTTCAAAACCTGGGTATATGTTCTAGACTGTGTACCCGAGCGGACAACTCGAGTCGAGGAGGGGGCTACGTACCGGGAACCAAAAGGCCATCCGACTTAGTAACTTGTCCGAGCCTCTTTCTTATTTCAAGGTATGACACTAACAGAATAGAGAGTCTCGACCAGCGAGCACATCCCCGAAGATGAGAAGAGAAGGGTTTCGTAGCAGTTTATATATACAGTTCAGATAATATCAAAGCGGTAAAAAGCAACATTTAGCACATTAGGCCCAAACATGTAATAAACTCAGATAATAAATAAAGCCAAATATAACAATTCATCTAAGCTCGAATTCTGAACCCTGAACCAGAGGTTCTGGGTTCTTTTCCCCAGCAGAGTCGCCAGAGCTGTCACACCTCCTTTTTGACACACCACTCCGAAGGATAGTATATAAGGGAGTTTTTCCAATTTATATGACATTATTCGAAATGGGATTATTTATTCAATTCAGAGTCGCCACTTGGGATAGGTTATTTGGTGTCCCAAGTCACCGGTTTATTTTAAATCCCACATCGAGGAAATTTCGACTTTCCTTTTGAAGTCTGCGAACCAGAAATTCTGAATAAGAAATTCTGGAAACCCGATGGAAGGTGTTAGGCACCCCTGGATTCCGTGGTTCTAGCACGGTCGCTTAAACTATCATAATTGGCCTATTATCTGATTTTAATACATGTTTAGCCTATTGTTCAATTTTAACTTTAACCGCTTTATTTAATTATTTTTAAAAGAAAATTGCAACGTCATTTAAAATACGTCTCGAACCACGTCACATAAATGCACTCGCGGCTCTCGACATATTTTATCTAACATTGTTGGGACTTGGATTTGGGTCACATAAATGTGCACCCGAGTTTAGGAAGGTAAATTATTAGACAGCGCGCCTAAAGCAACTACGCACTTTCAACTTTGCAAGGGCCATGAAAATTCGCTAAATTTTTCTCTATATCAACATGGCGGGGTGCAGAAATAGCCGATTTTAAGACATCTATTTAAAGGATAACCGCTTTTTACAAAAAAGAATTTAAAGTTAAGGCATATGTGTATTCTGATTCCACACACGAAAATTGATTCATAGAAACAACCGAACTACTCCTATCAAACTTTGCATTGCTAATTCAACACATCTATTTTGCTTAATCACATTTCATCATTCTTAAACTCTCATTAAACAAACACATTACTAATGACATACAGTATTCTAAAACAAACATGAAAATGAAGCAATAGTGCACTTCAGTAGGCATTTCTCAAAAATAATAGATATTAACGTGAGGATTCAAATCATCTCAAGTTTTTCAAAACACATATACACAAATGCTCATTAGTAACATTGCTTCTTTCAACATGCATTATAAAATTCAGAAGTTATATATCAGTCAAGGGTGAGGCAAAAATGAACCTTTACATGAATCTGAAACTCGACACTAACCTCGACTGAAAAATCTACTGACCCTCGATGGAATTACGATCCAAACCTCGAAACTCCCCGGAACTGCGACAAAATTCAACAATGGACCTCGAATCGGCTCCTTGGATTTGCAAACGGACAGCTCGTAACCAAAACTCGAATTTGGACAAACATGCTTCGAATCTTTTCATATATGGGACTGTTCTTGTCCCTTCTCACGTTCTATCACTGTTTTCGCCCCCATCACCTCCTTCTTTGTATCTTCTCCTTTTCTGGTTTTGTGTGTGTGTGTTGTGGTTGTTTTATGGTGGAAATGGCTAGAGGAAACGGAAGAAAGGCATGTACAAGGATGGTCGTTTTTAACGTGAGGGATGGCTGAAGCTGCTCGATGAAGAGGGGAGTTCTTTTGTGGTTGTTGTTGTTCTAGAAAAAACCATGGAAGGTCTTGTTCCATGGTGTTTAGCGGCAGGCGTTGGAGTTTTTGTTAGGTTGAAGAAGGAGCATAGCGGTGGGGATGGTGTTTTGGAGTGTTGCGGCGGATTATTTTCAGTGTGTATCCGTCCTTTCTCTCTTCTTCGATCTAGGGGTCTCTAGTATGTATGTTGCAGCTGATTAGTGTGTGTTTAGGTGTTAATTTATAGGGGTAGGAATTAGGTTAGGTCAAATGGGGGGAATAGGTATGGGCTCAATGTTTGGGCTATTCCAAATTGGACATTTTTAATTAAGACCAAACAAAATTAGCCCCAAATTTAATACTCTTTCTTCTAACACAAGACCAAAAATACTACACCAATTATNGCATGAAGTCCGCAAGCATGTCATATTATTGAAATCTGCATTTAACAGAACTGAAAAGAGAATAAGAAAAACGACAAGATTAAGAAAAGAGACATTCCTGGACAATGAAAGATTAATTTCATTTGATTTTT
>NC_031990.1:70529846-70530153 GCF_001879085.1 Nicotiana attenuata
TTTTTTTTTCTTTTCTTTATTCTGGATTGAGACTCATTCTTTTGGTCATCCCGAATCCTGTGCCTCGAGGTCAAACCTGCTCAAACACCAAAACAAACAAATGAACGAAATTTTTCGACCCCAGTTTTCACTAGGAAATTTCGTGAGTTATTTGTAACTAAGATCCAAACATTTTTTTCTTTTTTTTTCTTTTTTTTTTTGAAAGCGATAAAACAAGGATTGTTTGCCTTTAGGAGCAAAGATTAGGGAATGGAGCCCTATATCTAAAATTCTCAACTAGGGAATGGAGGCCCTATGTTGGCAAAAA
>NC_031990.1:70530245-70542821 GCF_001879085.1 Nicotiana attenuata
TCAGGGATTCGGAGCCCTAATGTTGGCAAACGACGACTAGGGAATGGAGGCCTTACGTCTAAAAGGCTCAACTCAGGTATTGGAGCCCTAATGTTGGCAAAGGCAACTAGGAAATGGAGGCCCTATGTCTAATAATCTCAACTTACGGATTGGAGCCCAAATGTTGGCAGAAAAGGCAACTAGGGAATGGAGGCCCTATGTCAAAAATCTCAACTTAGGGATTGGAGCCCTAATGTTGGCAAAAAAAAAGCGACTAGGAAATGGAGGCCCTATGTCTAAAAACTCAACTCAAGGATTGGAGCCCTAATGTTGGTAAAAAAGGCGACTAGGAAATGGAGGCCCTATGTCTAAAAACTCAACTCAAGGATTGGAGCCCTAATGTTGGCAAAAAAGGCGACTAGGGAATGGAGGCCCTATGTCTAAAAATCTCAACTCAAGGATTGGAGCCCTAATATTTGTAAAAAAGGCGACTAATGAATGGAGGCCCTATGTCTAAAATCTCAACATAGGGATTGGAGCCCTAATGTTGGCAAAAAAGGCGACTAGGGAATGGAGGCCCTATGTCTAAAAATCTCAACTCAGGGATTGGAGCCCTAATGTTGGTAAAAAGGCGACTAGGGAATGGAGGCCCTATGTCTAAAAATCTCAACTTAGGGATTGGAGCCCTAATGTTGGCAAAAAGGCGACTAGGGAATGGAGGCCCTATGTCTAAAAATCTCAACTCAGGGATTGGAGCCCTAATGTTGGCAAAAAGGCGACTAGGGAATGGAGGCCCTATGTCTAAAATCTCAACTTAGGGATTGGAGCCCTAATGTTGGCAAAAAAGTCGACTAGGGAATGGAGGCCCTATGTCTAAAAATCTCAACTCAGGGATTGGAGCCCTAATGTTGGCAAAAAAGGCGACTAGGGAATGGAGGCCCTATGTCTAAAAATCTCAACTCAGGGATTGGAGCCCTAATGTTGGCAAAAAAAAAAGGCGACTAGGGAATGGAGGCCCTATGTCTAAAAATCTCAACTCAGGGATTGGATACCTAATGTTGGCAAAAAAGGGGACTAGGGAATGGAGGCCCTATGTCTAAAAATATCAACTTAGGGATTGGAGCCCTAATGTTGGCAGAAGCGTAAGATATTGAGGTTGGGAATCCTAAGCTATCATTTTTTTTTGAATTCAATTCATTTTTTCATTTCATTTTTTTAGTAAAAACGCAGGAAAGAATTTGGAGGAGACTTCCCTTTTGGATTGATTATTGCTGCAAAGCTGTTCTCTAGCTCTTGCGCATCTCTTTTCCTTTTTGGTTGCACCTGCTTCTTGCACGGTTGCTTTGGATTGCACCTGTTTCAATTTTCAAACAAAGAACAATTGTTAGTTTGAACGGTGGTTTGTTTTGTGGCCTTGATTGTTTTTGATCACCCAGCTTCTTTGATGAAGATCTCAATTGCAACTGCTTGTTTCTTGGGGACCGATTTCATTTCAGGCCCTGAGAACCTCTGGGTTTTTTTTTCCTGATTTTGCCATGACGATTGGTCGGTGGAACTCAACCTTTTCGACTTTATTTTGCCTTCGTAGGCCTTTACCTTCTAATTTTTTTTCTTTCTTTTTTTTTCATTTTTTTTTCTTTTCCTTTCTTCGGAACATTGGGGAACTTTTGGCTCCTTAAACTTTGCTGCAACGGCTAGTCGCGTGGGACTTAACCTCTTCCAACTTTATTTCGCCTTTGTAGGCCTTTCTTTTCTGGCTTCTTGCTTCCAACTTTAATTTCAGAGCATTTGGGGTACCTTGGCTTCTTAACTTTTGCCGAGGCGGTTAGCCACGTGGGACTCAACCTTTTTAAACTTCAATTGCCTTTATAGGCGCTTCAATTTTTTTCCTTCCAATAGATTTGATTTCGAGGCATCGGCCGCCATGGCTAGTCGGGGTTGACTTGATGCCCGTGACGAGGCTGGGTGCCTTTCTGCACATTAGCTCGCACCAAATGAGAACCCTGTAAATCAGTCTCGCCATCCTTTCTTCGTCTTAGTTTCGGAATAGTGTTAGACCGAAAGGGATTCAAAGAAAACAAACAATGGAATGGAGAATGAATTTAAAACAAGAAGTGTCCCTTTCGGGGAAAGGAAAGAAGGACTTATCTGGAGTACATGCGGACTTCAATGAACATGACATGCCTTTTGGACTGGATGCCTGATCTGTGTAAACCGTCCGACTCTCAGAAATTCATCACCACTTTTGCTTCAAAATTCGAGAAACCTTGCCAGGACTTTGTCGGCGCCGATGGCTGTGAGGATCCTCTTTTCAATCAGGGGCGCCCTTTGCGAGTTTTCACGAGCTGACCTCTCTCATTTCTCTACTTACCATCGCCTTATAGTGCTCTTTGCGAGTTTTCACTAACAAGACTCTCTCATTTTGATTTCTTTGCTCACAATCGCCTTACGGTGCCCGTGTGAGTTTTCACCAATAAGACTCTCTCATGTTATTTCTCTCATTTTGTTGTATCAGATCCAAGTAACTCTATCTTCCCATTTCGAACCTCTTTGCTGATTGATCAGAAGGACTTGAACAAGGTTTTAGGGTAAAAAGGATTTGGGTTGAGTTACAACTTTGGAACCTTTTTGGGCGAGATCATCGCCGAACCATTATAACATCTGCCCCAGTTTCACTTTTTGGGGGACTCTGGATTTTTGTTTTGGTGTGACTGAACCCCAGAGAGAGGCTGCCTACGTATCCTTTCGGAATCAAGTCAAACATAGTTTAGGGAAACATTTTGTTTTTGTTTTTGTTTTTGTTTTTGTTTTTTCTTTTTTTTTCTATTTTTTTCTTTTTTTTCATCAACTTTTCAATAACACTTCCAGGTTCCAAAGAGGGTAATCAAAGAAGAGTAACCGGCTCAAGTGGGTTTGCAAAGGATTAAGTGTTTGGATAGTGAGAAAGAAAGCCTTCTTCATCCCAACCCGAGAGTAATAGAACTATACGGAGGATCCAACATAGTACCTTTTTACGGCATTTGCATTGACAGTTGTTTTGGGGACATTTCCTTCGATGTGTCCCAAGTTCAACGCACTCTTTTGGCAGTACTCTTGTTGTGATGTATGGACCTTTCCAATTCTGGAACCAATTCTCCTCCAGTTGTTCCAAATCTTTGTTTTATTTCCTTGAACTTTATCCTCTTTGCATTTCAACTCTTGATTCATTATTTCGGAGTCTGACAGCATTTTGGGATCTGGGCATGAAGTCCGCAAGCATGTCATGTTATTGAAATCTGCATTTAACAGAACTGAAAAGAGAATAAGAAAAATGACAAGATTAAGAAAAGAGGCATTCTTGGACAATGAAATATTAATTCATTTGATTTTTGATTTTTGATTTTTTTTGTTTTTTTCAATTTTTAAAGAGAGAAGGGTTTACATCGGAAAGTAAGACAATAGAGTAAAACATCTGGATCACACCCTGAGATAATCCGGACGCAGAAAGGACAGCAAGATTGGCTATCGAGACTCCCGTCTGATGGGAAACTTTCAGGCTTGGCGACCGTTTTTTGGTTTTTCTTCAGTTTCGGTCATGGATGCAATGGCCTTCAACGCCGGATCACATTCCTCATCTTCACAAATCATTCCGACCATTGGCCCGATGTTGTGGGTAGGGAACAGATTGTTCATCACATCAGGAGCATCTTCATCCCGAAAAATGATTCTTTCATCTTCAATCAAATCCTCAACTACCCTTTTGAGGGTCCAACAGTCATCTGTACTGTGTCCCACTGCTCCAGAGTGGTATTCACATATAGCATCAGCTCAGTGCGAGGGGGACTCGGGGTTCGGCCGGTTCGGGGCCACTGGCTGCAATAAATCTAGCCTGATTAACTTTTGGAACAAGCTTGAATACGATTCACCAATAGGGGTAAACTGATTCTTTCTGAAAGGCTCTCTTGGGCGAGGATTGTATTGGGGATCATTTGGTTGAGGATTATATGGAGCTTGGTAATGATGGTCATTTCTGGGAGGTGGAGCTCGGTTTTGTGTATAATGTTGTGGCTGCGTGTAAGATTGCACGCTCATCACCGCATAGGGAGGCGGTGCCATGGCATAAGCAGCATCTGGGAGGGGGTAATAATGTTGATGGACCATAGGAGGCACATATGACTGGTTGAATGACCTGCGGGCCCCCCTCGAGCTTGAAACCATCATGACTCCCTCCTCATTCTCATTTCTGTTCATCAAACCCTCCGAACCATTTTGAACATCTGGTGATGTGGCTTTGAAAGCAGCATGACTCAAGATTCGGCCCGTTTTTAAACCGTTTTCAACCATTTCCCCGATTTTGATAGCCTTCGCAAATGGCTTACCTACAGCAGACATCATGTTCTGGAAGTAGTCAGCCTCTTGGGCCTGCAGAAAGACAGTGACCATTTCAATTTCATCCATCGGAGGCTTTACCCTAGTAGCTTGCTCACGCCATTTGACAGCATATTCGCGGAAGCTTTCCGCGGTCTTCCTTTTCAAATTGGACAAAGTGTTCCTGTCGGGAGCGATGTCTACATTATACTAGAACTGGCGGACAAAATCTCGAGCCATATCATCCCACACGTGCCAATGAGCAATTTCTTGATCCGTATACCACTCAGAAGCGATTCCGGTGAGGCTTTCCCCAAAATAGGCCATAAGTAGCTCCTCTTTTCCACCAGCACCCCTCAACTGGTTACAATATCGTTTCAGATGAGCGACCGGGTCTCCATGCCCGTCGTACTTTTCAAATTTTGGCATCTTGAAGCCAACTGGCAAGTGGACATGGGGAAACATACAGAGGAGACACTCTTTTGGCCACTCAGACCTTGCATGTTTTTCAGGCTTTGTTCCAGGCTCTTCATCTTCCGAGCAATTTCCTCTTGCTCGGGATTTTTAACAACCTTTTCTTGCTCCACCGAGAGATCATATCGCGGAGGTTGAGTGAAATAGTACGGGGTCACATATGTTATTTCTGGTTGAAGCTGTGGACCCTTAAAGATGAACATTGGAGGCGGTGCCCTTGAAGCCGGTGCCTGGGGGCGAACCACAGAAGGCATGCCAGGATCATTGGAGGGCATTGGAGGGTGCCCGCATGGGATGAGCGGGTTTGGCACAGGGGCATTGGTAACCTCACCTGACCTGGGGATCAATTCAGGGAACCCAGGGATTGCACTTGGCGGTTCCCTACCATTAGACCAGGCATCCCACATTTCCCATATGCGGAAACGCAACATCTTATTCTCTTTAGTAGTTGCTGATTCTAGCTGCAGAATAGCCGATGCTGGGCTATCCTCAGGACCGATGATTGGTAGATTGCCTACGGAGGCCATATGTGCCTTTGGGATGTTGTGAAGGAGGGGAGGCTAGACTACCAACAAAACCAACCACCAAAACCTGACTTTTTGCACATCGAACAACCTTGTTAGTTTTGAGACATTTAACATATAGGAAATCGCACGTTGGGATGCAATGCACCTAACAGTTAGACGCTTCTACTGTGTGTTCGAACGGGTGCATGTTTCATCCCGGTCTTAACTAGCCCTTTTCACTCTGTACCTCTTTATTCATTTCTGCCTCTCTTTAATCACTCTTGATTTTTTCTTTCATCTCGTTTTTGCCACTCTTTTATTTTATTTTTATTTTTTGCACTCTCTTTTTGTTTTCTCTCTTTTTTTTGTCACTTGTTTTTTCTTTTTTTATTTATTTTTTCACTCAACTAATTTTATGACTATGATCGAATCCGATGGGGATTGCCTACGTATCATGACCCCGCATGACTCAGATCTGGCGTAGTTCGGGAAGATAGAGTAAATAAACTAAATAAAAAATTTTTTGAAAGAAATGCTTTAAAAGAAGAAAGGAAATATATTTTTTTTTCTTTTTGATTGATTTTTATTTATTCATTTTTTGAAAGAGACTTCTAAAAATTCCTTTTCTTTTGATTTGAACTTTAGGAATTTTAAAAGTAAAAAGAAAATATTTTGTTTGAATTTTCACTTGTTTTCTCTTTTTCTAAAGAAGAAAAAAAATATTTTAAGATTTTGGATGTAACCTCTTAATTTTCGAAAGAGGGACTTTTTTAAGAAAAATATTTTGAATTTCTGAGCTTTTATTTATTTACAAAACTACTTCTAAAGAAAAGCAAAAATATCTTTTTGGACTTCAATTTTTTCAAAATTTTTTTTATTGACATTTATGAAAGAAAGACATCTAAGGAGTATTTTTTTTTGGGGGGGGATTTTTGTTTCTGATTTTTTTTTTGGATTTTTGTTTATTTTGGAAAAATACTTCAAAATGAAAGAAATCCGTATTTTTTGGATTTTGATTTTTAATGATGTTTCTTTTTCATATGAAAGACATTAGAAGAAGGAAACCATTTTTTTTTTTGAGTTTAAAAACTACTTTTACGTTTTTTTTTTTAATTTTCTAAGGAAAGATTTCTAAAGAAGGAACAAAAGGAAAATATTTTTGGATTTTTGAAAATTGGGGTCGGAACCGATGAGGTTTGCCTACGTATCTCACATCCGGTGAGAATTAGACCTGCGTAGTTCGGCCAGTTTTGACGGAACATGGAAAACATGGCACTTGAAAATTTTGGCTCATTTTGAAATGACTTTTCTTTTTCTTTTTTTTAGAATTCCGGCAGAGTTTCAGAATATTCTAAATACCTACCTCTCACTTTTTTTTTTGATTTTATCTTCTTTTTTCTCTCTCTTTTTTTTTTTTGATTTTCTTTCCCTATTCTAGAAGCCGGTCAACATGCAAGCCGAATCAAACAAATGCGCAAGTAGCACGTAAGATGCATCAGGATGGTCTTTTTAATTTGGGTGCACCTGTCCTAGACGGACCCAACCCCTGTGTTGAGTCCCCAAAGTCAAATGCACGTGATGCAAACAACGTTCCTACTAGGGATCCGGCGTGAGGTTTTGTTATACTAGGTTTAAAACCTGGGTATAGTTCTAGACCTGGCTTACCCGAGCGCAGTGGCGAAGCCACATGGTAATAAGGGTGGTCAACTGACCACCCTTCGTCGAAAAATTGTACGGTGTATATAGGTAAAATATTACATTTTAGAGGTATATAACACATATTGAACACCCTTTGTCGGAATTTTTTTTCACTTGTTTTAAATTTGAATACCCTTGAAAACATTCCTAGCTTCGCCACTGCCCGAGCGGACAGCTCGAGTCGAGGGGGGGCAGCGTACCGGAAATACAGAAGCTTCACCGGCTTTGCAACTTGTCCGAACCTCGTTCTAAAATTGAAGACTCTAACAGAAAAGAAGTCACACGAAGTGTACACTTCCCAGATGATTTAGAAGACTCAGAGAGAAGAGGGTTTCCTAGCAATTTATATACAATCCAAACAATATCAAAGCGGTAAAAGTGGCATTTAGCACATTAGGCGCAACATGTAAAAATCAGATAAAACAAGCCAACTATAACAGTTATTCTAAGCTCGAATTCTTGAACCCTGAACCGAAGTTCTGAGTTTGGATCCCCAGCAGAGTCGCCAGAGCTGTCACACCTCCTTTTCACACACCCGAAGGGATATAAAGGGAGTTTTTTCAATTTAAGTGACATTATTCGAAATGGGATTAATTATTTATTTCAGAGTCGCCACTTGGAATATTTTTTGTTGGTGTCCCAAGTCACCGGTTTATTTTAAATCCCAAATCGAGGAAAAAAATGAAATTCTACTTTCCTTTTGAAGTCTGCGAACCAGAAATTCTAAGTAAGGAATTCTGTTAACCCGCGGGGAAGGTGTTAGGCATCCCCGGATTCCATGGTTCTAGCAAGGTCGCTAAAACTATTACAATTGGCCTATTATCTGATTTATTACATGTTTTAGCCTATGATACATTTTAACTTATTGACCGCTTTTAATTAGTTTAGGAAGATTCAACGTTATCTAAAACACGTCTTGAGCCACGTCTCATGAAATGCACCCACAGTCAGAGACATATTTTATTTAACGTTGTGAGATTTGGATTTGGGTCACATGAAATGCGCACCAGAATTTATGAAAGCAAATTATTAAAATAACGCGCCTAAAGCAACTACGTGTTGTTAACTTTGCGAGGGACATGGAAAATTTGTTAAATGGCATGCCTCGAATTCTAAGGATTCTAAAACAAATAATTAATTGAGGGCCACGCATTTGAGATTTTATTTGGCGCGGTACACCTCGATTCCATTTTTAAAAGGGAATTTAAACTAACTCTGGAGGGCCATAATCTATTTATGCTATTAAATATGGCTCACCTCAATTATTAAGGGACTTGGTTAATTAATTAAAGGATATAAGGGAGTCTCGGATCATTTTGAGAAATCAGATCATTTTGAGGGGGGAGGCATTAACATTTGACCCTAGATCGAGTCCCTGCGAATCCAAATCAATCCAATAATAGGAATTAAACCCCCAAATGGCCACTATGAAATCAAACCCCAAATAAAATGACTGATCTTCAGCGTTAAGAACAAACAGGTCATTAATCACTTGAAATAACGAAATACCTAAGACTCAACACCATTCAATTGAATTTTACAAGCTGTAATTACAAAACCTTATCCACAAGCAATTTACTCATGAATCTGCATACTAACGTGGTTTTCAGATTCAGCAGGCGTGTATAGACATATTCTTACCCCAGCCCCCTCACTTTGAATCATCATTCCAAATAACTTGAAACTAACAATTATCTTGCAAAGCATTAAGAGATCCAACACATACTACTTTATGCTAACATGCTCAAACAGAAGTGAATAATTATCCAATCAACACATTCCATCAAGTGTTCTTTCAGTTCAATTTTAAATACCATAACATGGACTCCAAATCCGACATTTAACTAATGAGTGATTTGCTGAAAATAACTTCACATCAAATACCAACCAACTCAGTTCTCATACCGTACATGAAATGAGCTAGGAATCATTTTATCTAAGAAAAAATGAACTAAACTAAAGATTCGAAACATGGAGGTCATGCTTAGCATTATGAACTTTATTTCACACTTCGAATCAAAACTTTACATGAGGTGGGATTCAAGGAAATGTACCTGAAAATCAAAAGGGAAATAGAAAGGGTGAAGAGTCAGCATAACAGCAACAGAACAACACCAGCTTCAGCAAAACCAGTTCAAACCAAAAAAAAATTGATATGAAGCAGTCCAAACAAACTCCCAATCGAACAATAACCCATGGATAACTTCAGAACCAAACTCTTAAAACCAGACTCAATCCATTTTTGACCCCAGATGAATCAGAAAATGTTTTAGAATTGGAAAACTTCATAAAATCACCAAAGAGAATTCAATGGAACAGTATCCTTGTAAAATTTTAGCTATTTTGAATTTTCTGAATTTTTATCCTTTTTTCCGTCTCTAAAATCTCTTCCAAATCTGACTTGAATGTCAAGTTATGATGCCTTTATAGGCAAGGTTCTAGGGCAGCAGAAATAATTTCAGTTCTACCCATTAAACCTTTTCCAATTTTTATTTTTGCTAGTTAATCCCTGAATTTTTAACTTGTTTGCCAAGTCAGTCCCTTTTTCACCTTCCAGGAAGTTTCCTAAGTCAGTTACCAGAGATTCCCTCACCTAAGTTCCCTAAATTAACCCTTGGACACCCTGATATTACCCCTGAAACCAAGCGGGTAATGGACTCAATGGTTCAACTAAACATGGGCTCAGATTCAAACCAAACGAAACCCTCTTGGAGTGGGGTCTAAACTAACCTCAGAGCCCAAGCAACAAAGACGACCCCAAACCAAATCAGGAGTTCAATGCATGTAAAAAGAAAATACTTAAATAAACTCAGAAAACTAAAAACTAAACTAATTGACTAATTAATTATCACAAACAGGCAAGGAACTAATTGAGCTATTAAAATAAACCTAATTAAATTAAACTAAGTGACCAAAATAAGAGGTGAAATCAGAGGTTTAAACATGCCATTAACAAAACTAAATAAACCAAGAAAATTAGAGAACAAACTTTAAAGGGAAAACAAACACCAAGAAAAAAGGTTCTGGGTTCAGAACCTTGGCCTAGTCTCAATTGAGATGACCTTTGACCAAAGAGGGAAGAAGAACATAAGTGAAACATAAATGAACCGAAAGAAAAATGAAAGGGACTCACCGGCTAGGCTTGAAATCGAAACTGGTACTCTAAGTCAACCCAAAACAATGTCAACGTTTGTTCTTGGTGAAGAACAAACGAATGTCATTTTTTCGTGCCAAAACAGGCTTGAACAAGCCAGGAAATTCAGAAAAGTGACCTTGTATGCGCAGGTTCAATTTTGAACTCCTAAGGCTCGAACCTCGGATTCAGTATTCGAGGAGTTCTGGGCATATTCCAGGGTAAAGGGTTACGAATTTGGAAAGAGGGGAGTGAGGGGGTCACGGGGTGTTATTTTGGTGGTGTTTGGAGGTGGCGCCACCACGGGAGAACGTTAGGGCGGTGCTAGGGTTTCTCCTTTGAACTGAAATTCGAGAAGTTCCAGGGAGATTTGAGAGGGATTGTTTGGAGATTTGGGATGGGGAAGTGGAGAGGAGTTCATGGTGTAATTTTGGTGGTGATTGGTGGCCGGCCGCCGCCGTAGGCGATTTCCGGCGGGCGGCGGACGGTGGTGATTAGAGAGACGAAGGGGGGGTCTCTGAGGGTGTAAGGTGAGAGACGATGAGGGGGTAGGTTAGGCGTTTGGACACTTTTATATTAAACACACCCGCAGTTCCGGTCCGTTGGATTAGAGGAAATCAATGGTCGAGATTTGATAAAAGTGAAACGGGGTCGTTTGGTCGATGGGGGGGACTGGACCGGGTATTTGACGGGTTTTGGGTTGATTTTGATTGGGCCTATGGGAAAAATTAAAGAGCCCAAAAACCTGATCTCTTTCAATTTCTCTTCTTTTCTTTTTTCAATTTCAAAATCTTTTCTTTTCAAATTAAAATTAAAACCTAAATTAATTCTTAAACCAAATTAACCTAACAAATACTAACTAAAACCAAATTTAAAGAAAAACTAGCAAAATTCAGAAATAAAAATTAAAAAGTGCAAAATAAACTATTTTTGTGATTTTCTTCCATTTTTTGTAACATTAATTTGTTAATTAATCCTTAAATATAGAATTAAATCCTAAATGCAAATGCAACATATTTTTTTGTATTTTTAGGGATTAAATAAATTTAATGTGCACACAAAAATGCAAACAAACAGGAAAAATATGCAAAAATTCCTAAAAATAACAAATAATTGAAGGAAAAATCTAATTTTTGGAATTCTGTAGGAGTACATCATGTGAGGCAAAAATCTCGTGTTCACAAAGTGGAGACTGAGAGAGGTGCTCTCAGAGCTGAGCTGGCAAAAGAGAATGAGAAGAATGATGGCATTCTTCAAGATATGGTGAAACTACTCCAAACCAAAAATCAAGAACCTGGCCCTTCCCAGCCTTAAGCCTCCTAGCCTAGTGTAGATCAACCAGTGACCCAGTTCGAGATTTTTTTTTTGTTTCTTTCGCTCATGATCCAGTGTTCTTATTTCTTTTTATACTTTGTGGTAGGATCTTATCAATTAATAAAATTCACTGTCTTTTGCTCTAACTGTTTGTTGATATTTCTTAGATTGCTAATATCCTTAGATTGATAGATGATGCATAAATACACGATTGCATTTGAAGTAGCCCCAGTGGCCATAAGTAATTTCTATTAAAATCTGATTATCTCACATAATTATGCAACTTTTCGATGATGCCAAAAGGGGGAATTAGGTTGTGCTTTTACTTTGGGCTGTGATGTTTACAACCTAATGAACCTGGTCCTTGATGATTATTGACTTTAAAAAGAAAATATTCTAACTTTGTGTTGATGTTGAGTTGAGTTGAGTTGAAACAGGGCATACGCTTATGAAAAGCACAGAGTTTGTCATCATCAAAAAGGGGGAATTTGTTGGCCCAAGTGAAGTTGGCTTTGAAGATTGACAAAGGAACTCAAGCATGAAGTTGTAATAGGTACTTTGAGTATTCAAGTTAGAGTTGACTTGAAGTTGTCGCAACAGTTAGAGGCTGGTTTCTATAACGGGATTAGAGGTAATCCTTAGGTTTACAAAAAGTTTTGTAAATGCTGTTTTGGCTCAGTGATTTAGTGAAGTGTTGGGGAAAATCCTACTGAGTAGTAGGTCATGATTTTTTCACCTTTTGAGCCAGGTGTTTTTCACGTAAAAGTACTTGTGTTCTTTACTTTATTATTTCCGCAATAGTAGGTCAAGGAACACATAGAAGAATTAGGTCCTTCTATAATCTGTGCATGCGAAAATTTGACACACACAAATCATCCCCTCTTGTGTGGCAATGAAGTATAAAACATCATTTACTTTTGGGTAAGAAGTTATACTCAGTTGCTAGGGCCATGGAATGCTTAGGGTTAAAATTATAGGTCGTGTTGGCATGATTATTGTTGTTACAGTTGTGCCAAATGCTCCACAGGACAACCAAATTTTATAACGTTACTAATATTTTCTCTCTCTATATACATATATATATATATATATATATATATATATATATATATATATATATATATA
>NC_031990.1:70542841-70554810 GCF_001879085.1 Nicotiana attenuata
ATATATATATCCTGTCAATTTTAACAAAAGAGCACTAACCAATCAAAAATGGAATGGAAGTAGCCACTCAATAAATTTAAGGAAGGTAATCTTAAAAACTTCACCAACAATGTAAAATTTTTTTTCACTTACCATTATACCTAACCTGTTGTCACATGTTTTATTTTTTAGATTACCAATCTCATTTTTACTTGGAAAAATAATCGTCCATAAAAAATAGGATTGGTAATCTTCTAAAAAGATAAAACAGAATATTTTTACATTATTAATACGGCCGATTAAAATACAATAATCTTTACACTGTACACATATACGCTACGCTTATGCAATTATTCCCTGCGGAAAGAATTAAAACAACGAAAGATAAGGGATAATTAATCCGGAAATTAAATTTGATATGAGTTTATCTTACGTATAGTCGGGATAAAATGGGGAATAATTAATTTAGGGATTAGTTATCCCGAGATTGTAGTGTTATTTTTTTATTTCCATGGGAAGGTGGGATAACAATCCTAGAATAACTATAATCTTGGAATAATTAATTCAATGTAACTTGTTTCCCAACCAAAGTACCAAACGACCCCGAAGAACTTTACTTGTCTGACAAAGTCCAATCACTGATGATATCCCTCCTACGGCTCTCGTGCCGATTTTGGATCATCTCACATTCATCCACTCCATGCAAGGCTGCCAATCTTGACATTCACAATTTCTTTGATGTTATTGTGTGCAAGAAAACCTGCATTTAAATTTATGCAACAAATGTGCACCATAAACTTTGCTCTTGCTCTTTATGCAGTCTTTTTCTTTTTTAAATTTGTGATATTTAAAGTAGCTCGAGAATTCATTTATGTTGCCAGTCAACATTGTGACCAAAAATAGTCCTGTCGTAAAGAACTATGATTACGAAAACTACTTATTACCAATCTGTTGTGCTCTCCAAGTTGGAGTCCGAAACTTAAATAGTAAATTTTTGGGCATAAAATACATTTTTACTATTAAAAAAAAAAGGTTACAAAACTACATAATTCGCAGTATAATACTGCGAATTATTAAAATAATAATTTTTTAACACACTTCGCAGTATAAAACTGCGAACAACACTTTGCCCACCAAAATAAAGAAGCAACGTTGGCTCCTAACTTCCTGTGGTCCCCTGTGTTACTTTTGATTTTTTTTGTTCATTTTTTATTCATATAATTCTCCATTGATTATTATTCTTTTTTACTTAAGTTCTTTCCTCAATATTTTAGTACAACATGCTTTCATAACTAATTTTCAAATGCCAATCTAAAATAAAGGGAAAATCAAGTGTTCGTTTTATTGCTAATTAATGCTAATTAAAGGTTAATATGGTCAATTTTATTACTAATTAATGCTAAAAGGTGAATTTCTTAATCTGTGTGAAAACATCCAAAAAATCACTTATTTTGGACTGGAGGGAGTATCGCTAATAAATATTTTTATTTGGCACAAAATTTGAAACTTAGTAATAATAACGATTACATCTTAAGCCTTTGGTCAAATGTTAATGATATAAAATTTTCAGACGAGAAAAAAAATAGACCTTTAATATTGCCAATCTTATTTGAAGGATAAATTGATAAAATTACATACTTATCTAAACTGAAAAAAGTATTAGTAAAAGTTCACGTAAATTATGTATAATTAGTACTTACTAGTTATTCACTCTATTCATTATTATTCTTATATATAGCAGATTATGGCATTAGTAAATAGTAATGTCATTATTTTTAATACATGGATAAGCATGTATAAAGAGAGAACTACCCTTTTAAAACATGTAATACACCAAACCATAAATAGCAGATATTCCATAGATATAATCGGGATATGCGTAAACTGACGCGAACATCATAGTCCATAAATATATATAAAAATATATAGAAGATGTCATATATATATATATATATATATATATATATATATATTTCACATTTTTATANCACAAATTAAGATGTTAATTTTTTATAGATAAGTGCGAGTAAAATAAATATTAAAATAATTTCTTTTTTTTCAATAGTTATTCGAATACTTTGTCTAATTCTTTTTGTTATACTTTCTCTAATTCTACTTATATAATAGTTTGATAGTTCAATGTATTTCAGTAAGTTATAAAAATTATATCCTTATAGAATGAATAAAATATTTTCAAATGTAATTAAATAGCAAGGATGTCATATTAATTAGCAATAAAATGAATACTTGATTTTCCCTTTATTTTAGATCGACATTTGAAAATTAGTTATGAAAGTATGTTGTACTAAAATATTGAGGAAAGAACTTAAGTAAAAAAGAATAATAATCAATGGAGAATTATATGAATAAAAAATGAACAAAAAAAATCAAAAGTAACACAGGGGACCACAGGAAGTTAGGAGCCAACGTTGCTTCTTTATTTTGGTGGGCAAAGTGTTGTTCGCAGTTTTATACTGCGAAGTGTGTTAAAAAATTATTATTTTAATAATTCGCAGTATAATACTGCGAATTACTTCAACGGCTAACTTTCCGTTAAAGTAATTCGCAGTATTATACTGCGAATTATGTAGTTTTGTAACCTTTTTTTTTAACAGTAAAAATGAATTTTGTGCCCAAAAAATCACTATTTAAGTTTCGGACTCCTCCAAGTTGCCAAAAGTAAAGTTCAATGATAAATATACTCATTACGCGTCAATTCTTTTGGTGTCTACAAAGGTGACCAATAAAAGACGGAAGAAACATAACTAGCAGGAAAGGAGAATCAGTAGTATAGGGATATTATTAGTAGCGGAAACAGGATTTTTATTAATGGGATTAAAAAAGTAAAAAAAAAAAAAAGTAAATCTGTGTCACGACCCAGAATTCTCTCCATCGAGACCGTGATGGCGCAAACATCACACTTGCTAGGCAAGCCAACGTTAGAGTATTGCTAACCAATTTCCTTTACGATTCAGAGAATAAAAGTAAACAAGTTGAAACAGGTGATCATAATTGCGGAAGTAAGTAAACAACTGCTTCACTTATAAACTATTGCTAGAACTGTTACTACTACTACCTAGAATCCAGTGTCACAATCCACGAACATACTATGATTTTCTACAAACATCGGTCTGAAAGAAATTACAACTGTTTTGAAAATAAAGAAAACAGTAATTTAGAGATGTAGAAGGGGACGCCAGGGCCTGCGGACGCCAGAAGGACCACCTTGGGTCTCCTAGTTGAAATATCTGCAACCGACCTCTCGATCAGCCACTACCTACTTCAAAATCTGCACAGAAAGTGCAGAGTGCAGTATCAGTACAACTGACCCCATGTACTGGTAAGTGCCGAGCCTAACCTCGACGAAGTAGTGACGAGGCTACGGCGGGGCAATTGCAATATAACCTACATACAGTGCATAATAAAAGCATAAGGAAGAACAGGACAAAATAAAATAGTAACTTGCAAGGAATGAATACAGAACTCAAGTATCTCATCGGTACCTAGCTGTAACCAATCCGTAAGTGAAACACAAAACTACAGAATAACTTGCACAGTTGAAGAAAGATACATAAACACATAAACTGATGCGGCGCGCATTTCGATCCCACTATATAATCAAAATCAATATGAATATTCACCCTTATTACTCTATATCAATCCTCCCTTATTCCTCATGTTGCGGCGTGCAACCCGATCCCACCGTACAATAGTAATTCTCCCTTATTCCTCCTCAATATATCACCCTTATTCCTCATGTTGCGGCGCACAACCCGATCCCACCATATAATAGCACTTCACCCTTATTCCTCCTCAATATATCACCCTTATTCCTCTTGTTGCGGCGTGCAACCCGATCCCACCATATCAGTACCAGTCACACAATAAGAATATGAATTTTACAATTTAGCTCAAAACTCTCCCCAATATTTAAACCTCGAACTAAAGCAAATGGAAAGTTGTACAATTATGAAACTTCACTCAAATTACATTACTCAGCGAAACCAATCCAAAATATACTATAAAATATCGATAAGCCGACTTGAGAAATAATATGAGACAATCAAACTACGGAATAGCTAATACCTTCGACAATGGAATACAATGTCTGACAAGTAGCAATTAAGCATGGAAATACCAGTGAGGCATGTAGCAGTTAAGGCAAGAATCAATATATTATGAACGGGAAGAAAACAGGCAAAATAGATAAATTGGCGGCGCATAGGTACTCGTCACCTCACATATACGCCACTCACATAGATTTTCACATAGCAATTAAGTCAAAGGTTCCTAATCCCTCGAGTCAAAGTTAGACACAACACATACCTCGATCCCACATACAAACTCAAAGCTCAATCACAACTTTTTCCTTCACACAAGCCTCCGGACCAATAGAATCTAGCAAATTACCAATCAAATGATTCAATTTAAGCCTTAGGAACTACCCACGATAGCAAGGAATTCAATTTAGGCCATTTTTGAAAAAGTCAGCAAAAATCAACACCTGGGCCCGCATGGTCCAAACCCGAAATTCGGAACAAAACCCAATTACCCATTCAACCCTGAGCCCGGATATACAATTGGTTTTGGAATCCGGCCTCAATTTGAGGTCTAAATCCCCAAATTATGAAATCCCTAATTTCTACCCAAAAATCCCCAATTCCACCATGAAAATCTTAGATTCTAGGTTGAAATCTTGTAAAATGAAGTGAAAGATTGAAAGAAACTAGTTAAGAATCACTTACCTAAGATTTGGGGAAGAAGGAGTCTTTGGAAAATCGCCTCATGTGTTTTAGGTTTTGAAAAATTGAAGAATGAATGAAAAATCCCGTCCAAAATCATTTTATCAGTTGCAGGTATCGCATTTGCGATTAGGGGTTCGCAAATGCGAAGACTGTCCCGGGCCTGCTAACATCGCATGCGAATAATCGTTCGCAAATGCTGCCAATACTGATCGCAATTGCGATCCTGAGCTTCGTAATTGCGAAGGTCCCCTCCCAGCCCCACTGCTCGCAAATGCGAACTTTCTTCGCAAATGCGAGGCTCGCATTTGCGAGCCAGACCTCGCAATTGCGAAGTCTGCAGACCTGAAGCATACCAACAAAATTTCCTAAGTTCAAATCACTCTGTAGCCTACTCGAAACTCACCCGAGCCCTCGGGGCTTCAAACCAAACATGCACACAAGACCTAAAACATCATACAAACTTTTTCGTGCGATCAAATCGCCAAAATAATACCTAGAACTAGGAATTTAGCAACAAATCACATGAAATTCTTAAGAACACTTTGAAATTCCTATTTTCACAACCGGACTTCTGAATCACGCCAAATCAGTTTCGTTTCTCGCCAAATTTCGCTGATAAGGTATAAATATTATTTTGGACCAGTACTGGGCTCCGAAACCAAAATACGGGCCGAATACCAACAAGATCAAACATTTACCAAATTCTTAAAACTATTTAATTTTCAATCTTCCAATTTTCATCAAAAATTCATTTCTCAAGCTAGGGACCTCGAAAATCGATTCCGGACATACGCCCAGGTCCCATATTTTGATACAGACCCACCGGGACTATCAAAATACGAGTACGGGTCCGTTTGCTCAAAACGTATACCAAAGTCAACTAAATCAACTTTTAAAAGCAAAAATTATTATTTTTATAAACTTTTAACATAAAAGGTTCCGAAAATACACCCGTCTGCGCACACAAATCGAGGAGGAATAAATATGAGGTTTTGAAGGCCTCGGAACATGGAATCGAGTTCTAAAACATAAGATGACCTTTTGGGTCATCACAATTCGTAAAAAACATCTTATATATTGTCACGACCCAAATTCCATATTAGGCCGTGATGGCGCCCAACACCGTTGTTAGGCAAGCCAACACTAATCAAATAGTAAATTCTCGTTTGTGTAGTTAGTACGTGATAACTTTCCAGTATTGATTAAGAAATTTAGAGTTTAAAAATTTAAGCATATTTAAATGGAAGTAATAAATGCGAATCTCAATCATGAACACAAGTCGAAACATCATAAGTCTACCAATGTGTGTGCCAAATCCTGGTGTCACAAGTGTGTGGGCTATCTAGTAAAATATACAAAATCGTACTATCCTACTGTCTGGAAAAAGAAATAGACAAGAATATAAAGACAAAAGAAAGAGTCCAACTGCTGCAGAACGGCTCAAAAGGGCAGCTCACCGGAAAGTCTCAAACTGAGGAGTCCACTCTACGCGCCGGACTAATGGCCAGATGCACCTGCCTCAAAGCCTGTACAATCAAGTACAATAGTGTAGCATGAGTACATAAAAATATGTACCCAATAAGTATCTCGCCTAACCTCGCAGAAGTAGTGACGAGGGGTCGACTCCGACACTTACTACGGCCAGCAAATATAATAATATGAAGTTCAATATTTTAATTCACAATGTATGTAGATAACAACAAGCTCAAACAAGAATAATACTGAAAATCCTTTCATCCACTTAATAAAACTAGGCACTTTCCTCATTTAAAACAAGTGACCATTCAAGCAATGATCATACGAATTATAGGGGTTCCGGTTCTATTATCACACACAAATACCACCGAGGACGTTCGGCCGGATCCAACATAAAAGTAAATTGTGCACCGCCGAGGGTCGAACGACCCGAAGCATATACATTTACTATCCTACCGAGGCGAATGGCCCGCTCCCATGAGAGTGGTGGAAATAATCACCCCGCTCACGGAATATACTTGCGACGCGATTAAGTATAAATATAACTTAATGTTTTCCTCAATTCTTATCAAAATAAATATTTACTTGAAATCCTTGAAATCATAACATCTTTAACTTAGTCCCATTCAATGCAAATCAACAATTATAATCATATAACGGTACGCACAAAGCATGGTGTAAACCTAGAACTACCCGGACATAACAGGAATAGTAGCTATGTACGGACTCTCGTCACTTCGTGCGAACGTAGCCTCCACAATTAATCATATATTAATTAAGTTCACCTATGGAGAAATTTCCCTCTTACAAGGTTAGAAAAGAGACTTACCTCGTTTCAAGCATACTTCAAACTCAAGAATGCACTCAAACTCTCATACAAGAACCGCACAATCCGAAACTATTCAAATAGTGTAAAAACAAATCATTATAGGTTTACAAATTCATATTCTAGCTATTAAAGTGATTATCCAACCCCAAAGGCAAGGTTCCTAAAATTCACCCCAGGGCCCACGTGTCCGGATTTCGGAAATTTTTGAAGGAAGTTGTTACCCATAACCTAAGGATCAAGAATATATGATTTTACTTCATTCCATAACGAATTTCATGGTTAAATCTTGTTTCTATCAAAAACCTAGGTTTTACTCTAATCCCATGATTTTCACTTATCTATACATGTTAATCTACCCAAAATCCAAGTATTTAACTCACATATAGTAGGAATTACTTACCTCCAAAAGCTTGGTGAAAACCCCCTCTCAAGAAGCTCAAAAATCGTCCACAATGGAGTGAAAAATGATTCAAAACGTCTAACACCCATAATAAATGAAGGTCACTGCCTTCAGTGATTTCCGCATCTACGGAAAAAGGTTCGCTTCTATGAAACCTCACTGGGCCGGTTGGGGCCGCTTCTGCGGATGGCCAACCGCTTCTGCGGTTCCACTTCGGCGGAGAAAGGACCGTTTCTGCGATTTCTAGGCTGGCCACCCTTAGCCGCATCTGCGCGTCATGGCCCGCACCTGCGAGCTCGCATCTGCGGCTGACCAACCGCAGGTGCAGTTATGACAGAAGCTGGGTATTCAGCTCTTGCCCAAAATTTCCAACTTGGTCCCAGCCTCGTCCGATTGACGCTCGGGGCCCCGCCCGAACACACCCACAAGTTTGTAATGATAAGACGGACTCGCTCGAACCCTCGGAACGCCGGAAACAACATTAAAACTAGGAATCACACCCTAAAATCAATTGATTCAAACTTATGAACTTCAAGTTCTTCAATTTACTTCCAATGTGACGAAACACACTTATACTACTCGGATCGACACCGAATTTTGCGTGCAAGTCTTGTTGATACCCAATTTTTTCCTGTAAATTTTTTATATGCAAAATACTTTCAAAATAGCATATATATATGCATATATAAGTATGTCCGAATGTTTTAATATTTTCCCTAATGTTTAAAAAATTTTAAATCAATTTATTGCCCTATTTTAGCAATACAAAAACCAATAATTATTCCTCAAATTATTATTTTGGTGATTAATTTATTTTATTCTCATATTTATCCCAAAATATAGCTTAAGGTAATTTTACACATTTTACAAATTTATTTAGTTTTTTTTTTGGGCATATAATTGCAGTATTAGCCTATTTTAAGAAATTAATTGGGCGTTTTATAGTTACAAAATTTTGATTCCAGTTTTTTTAATATAATATTTATAATATTAATTAATTAATTTCGTACCTTAATTTGTTTTCAGAAAGCATTTTGCTATTTTTATTAAAATAAAAAGGGAAATGTGGTTATTTAAATACTAGCCCTATTTCATTTCAAACTAATAGCCCAAATCAACCACCCCCATTAACTCAATCTCAACCCGAAAATTACCCGACCCAATTCCTAAACTCACCGCCCCTGACCCCAATTAAAAAACCCGCCCAAGCCTTTTTTTTAAATCCCAGCCGTTGATCTAACAGATCAACGGCTTCACACTCCATCTTTCTTTTTTAATTTACCAACCCCACCAATCCTAATGTTCATTTTCAATTACCGCCGCCCCTGAAAACGCCTCCTCTCTCTATCCAAAACCTCCTCGTAACCTTCCTAACCCAGCGGGCCTCTCATCGCCCTTCCACTGTGAAACCCACCGGAATCCATGGGCTTTCTCAGGCCATGGGAGTCTTATCTACACGCTCCCTTAGCTCTTAACACAACCCGGTACCTGAGATCGAGGCCAGAACTTGAAGGTTTACGCTCAGACCTTCGCCGATTCAAGGTTCCCAGAGTCATCACCGGCCTTGCGCTACCGGCGTTATCACTGGTCTTCTGAGGCCTGGGTTATGACTTCCTCCGACTTCGAATCGATGACCTTTTATACAAAGCCTTTCTAAACTCTAGGGTTCTTCTGAAACCCTAACCTTCGAGGTTTTCTTCTCCAATTTTTTTTAGATCTGTGTGTATCTATGCTCTGCTTTGAGTTTTCAAATGATTTCCCCCTAACTTTTATTTTTGAAAATTACTTTCAACAACCCTTTCTTTTTTTTCCGATTTAGGGTTTTTTGGGGAAGTGTTTATTTAAGATTTTCTTTCTTAGTTATCGTGTTGTTATGCTCTGCTGTGTTCATGTATCATCTCTTGTATGTTCCTTAATGTAATTTTTCCTTATAACTATGGTCTCGAGACTCTTCTCTACTGTATTACCATGTTCTATTGTTTATCTACTAGTTTTCCTATAGCGTTTTCTGGCTATAATAAACTTTTCCCCCGGTGGGTTCTATAGGTTTCTTTCATATATTTTCTACTAAGTTTTAAAGTTTCTGTTATTTTTTAGCCTTCTACTGAAGCACTACTTGAGTTTCTTCTAAGCATGATTTCTCTACTGTTCTTAGTCAAGTATTTTGCCCAGTATGTTTCTTTGAATCCTTCTAACTGATGAATTGCAATTGGTACTTTTTGCTATCATATTTTCTCATAAAGTTCTGTTGTTCAAAGAAAGCCTGTTTCTTTTCTGAACTTCTAAAACATGATTTCGATTCATTGCTTGCCCCTCTCAGTCTTTGCTTTATGGTTTGGCTTGAACTGGAAGTTTTATTTCCGAACCCCTAATTCTTTTCAGACTGACTTTTGTCTCTGACTGAGTTTGGACATTTGTTTCACACAATGTTGAGCTTTATTGCTAAAACTCCTTACTACACTGGTTTTCTACTATTTACACGACAGTCCTCTTTCACGCTCACTGCTCCTCCTAGATGATGAATTTTCCTCTATGGTTTTCCAATTTGAACTGTAGTAACTTTCTTTCTGAATATAGCTTGGATTGATTTTTCTTTTTCCCATTTCTTTTAACTGATTTCCTAGGTGATCGACTTAAGGTAAAACCTTTCTTCATACTTTTTATGACTTGGTTCATTCATACCAAATTTCAGACCTTGTGATTTACTGGTTGTTAATTGATTCCCTGCCTTATTTGCACAAACCAGTGTATTGTCCAAACCTATCCTAAATACCTTTAATGTATTTGGCCCGTCATTGCATGCTTTACACAAGTGTTTATTTAATTCCTTTGTCTTAAATGGTTTTACGCTGTTTGGAAAACTAAATCCTTAATTAAAGGGGGTCTTATGTGTAATTGATTTACATCAGTCTTCATTATTTTCTTACCTTATTATTCCTCATGATCTTTCACAACTATAATACATGACTCTTTAACACAAAGCACACAACGATTACAATCCTCTCCCTACTACCTTTAACAAATCTTTCTGAACTCTTACTAGCACTCTATTCTTGTCTAATTATTGTGGCTTTCACAAGAACTACTTGACTTTCTCTTCTTTGTTTCCTTTGAAACCTGGGTAATGTTTCTTAATTTAAGTTTTCAGCATCAATCCAATGTTTTATTTACAGCCTTTGTATCCTTAGCCTACTTTACTACTTTCTGCAAGTTAACTATTTGAACTAGCATGGTTAATACTTTTCTGTTTGTTTTTTGCTATGAAACCCGACCTTGCTCCCTATCCCCTTAGTGCTGTGAGTTGAAGTTTAAAAACATGGCAATATGCAAGTTATTGTCTATGGTTTGAACTTGATCCCTTAAAGGATCCTTAACTTCTAAACAATGTATTCTACAGGCTTAATGGGTAGGCCAGCATTCCTCATGCTGATATGTCCCACCAGCCTGCCGTTGCTTTTCTTTACTATCTCCCCTTACCTAATACCCCTATGTGTAATCAATGTGAATTATTTCCCTTCCTCTTTCCTCTTCAAGAATCCTGCACTTTGCCTCCTCTCTAGTTTCTTAGGTTCTGCCCCCTTCTCTGTGAGCCTTGCTTGGGCACCCTGAGTTCCCTCTACAACTTGGACACTTGAGGTTGGCTCTCTCACACTGCACTATGCCCTAGTCTGGTAATGTATTTGAGGTGTTAAGCACTGCCGGGAGTTCATGGTGAGGCTCTTAGGGAACTCTGACATCCCGAAATGAGAAGAAGGCTTTGAAATCTGATCTTTGGAGTTGGTTTATTTCATACTTCAGAACAGGAAGTCTTGAATCAGGCTCTCACTTGGTTGTATTTTTCAATTTCTGATGTATTTTCCTTTATTTTTCTTTGGTACTGTATATACTTTTGTATAAAATTTTGGGGATGATTAGTGAAAGGGAGGGGTAACCATGCATGTACATAGGTAGATAACTTGCCTATAGGAATCTCTAATTTCCTGCATTTTTTCATATAGTTCCGTGGCCTATAAAGACTTTTCTGGCATTTTCATATAGTTACCATGCTATAAGCTGTCTGCATTTTCAAATAGGTTACCTTCCTATAAACTTTGCATTTTCACATAGTACCTGCCTATAAGATTTTCACATCTCGATTTAGCACCATGTTTATTTAGCTACCATGTCTAAAGAACTCCTGCATTCTTCTCATTTAGCTACCATGTCTTATAGGGATCCCTGCACTTTAATGTAGATGCTATGGCTTATAGCTCCTGCCACGTGATGTGAAAATATGCCTATAGGTCCTTCTGATTCTTGCAATACCCGCTTTTTCCAACTAGGCACTATTATAAGGCCCCTAATAACCAAAAATGTATCGATATGGCACGCTTAGATATCAATGTTGTAGAATTTCTTGCATTCTTCTATGTCCTATAACAATGTATTTGAGTTTGGGCAACACATAGAAAGCATGTCCTATAGGGGTTCTAATTCAATCTAAATCGGCCTCAATTCGTTTATAAGTTAAAACTGGCATTACCATGCAGAACCTGTGCCT
>NC_031990.1:70554910-70556858 GCF_001879085.1 Nicotiana attenuata
CCAGTCCAGCCACAGCACAACAATGGAAATATGGGAGCCATGCAACCTCACAATAAAGTGGCGCCCTATCAAAGGCCACAGAGATACAACAACCAAAATCAGCAGCAAGGTTATCATCCTCCTCAGCAGCAACATGGTGATAGACAGGAAGATGGGTTTGCTAGACTCGAGGCAATGATGTAGCAGGTGATTGGGTCAAATGCGAAAATGAATGAAAGAGTAGATGCACATGAGTCAGCTATAAAGAATATGGAAGTGCAAGTGGGCCAGATCTCGATGTCTTTGATTAATCGTCCTCATGGGACATTGCTTACAGACACTCAGGTAAACCCAAAAGATCAAGGCGCGAAGCAGCTGATGGCGGTGAGTCTACGTAATGGCAGAGACTTAGACTTGGAGCAAGAGAAGGCTCGAGAAAGAAGACAGGCTGAGACACTTGTACTAGTGCCCATTGAGCTAGATGATTCAACAAAATTGACAGAGGTGACAGTACAACCTGCCCAGGAAGAAACCAACACACAGATTGAGACTGAGAAAGAAGCTGAGACAGCCCAAGAACCGGTAGTTGAGGTGGTGTCTGACAAAGAGAAAACCCAAATCATTGGGAAGAAGAGACCTCCAACACCATTCCCATAGAGGGTGGCCAAATACTAGAAAGAGGAATAATACAAGAAATTCTTGGAGATGTTGAAACAAATCCAGGTAAATATTCCATTGATTGATGCTCTGAAAGAGATGCCTGGTTATGCAAAAATGATGAAGGACTTGATGTCCCGAAAATTCGACTTCCAAGATTTGGCCACAATGACTTTGACTCAGACCTGCAGTGCTGTGGTAACTAGACCAGTTGCTGAGAAGTTGTCTGATCTAGGGAGTTTCACAATTCCCTTGGTAACTTTGCCTTTTCCAAGGCACTTTGTGATTTGGGGGCTAGCATAAATCTTATGCCCCTGGCGATCTATAAGAGGTTGGGGATTAGAAGAGCTAGACCAACATCTATGTTGTTGCAACTGGCTGATAGAACTGTGAAAAGGCCCTCAGGTATTTTAGATGACGTGTTGATACAGGTAGGGAAATTTGTGTTCCCTGCAGATTTTGTGATTTTGAATTGTAGAGTGGATGAAGAAATTTCGATAATTTGGGAACGCCGTTCTTGTCCACAGGGCGAGCCCTCATTGATTGGGAACTGGGGAGCTCAAGATGAGGTTGAATGATGAGGAGATAATATTCAACGTGCAGAAATCTATAAGGCGACCAAGTGAATTCGCCAATCGTTCTCTTATTGATGTCGTGGATGTAATCGTGGAAGAGGATGATGAGACATTGACTATTGAGGATCCTCTTGCTGCATGTCTTGTGAATTTAGATGAGGTGAATGGAGAAAAATTGGCAGAATGGGCGCTGGCTCTAGAGGGCAGAGGTTTTGGGAGAGAACACTTGAATTCGAGCCCCTGCACTTAGAAAATAGAGAAACGCCACCAACCAAGCCATCCATAGAAGAACTACCAAAGCTGGAGTTGAAGCCACTGCCCGTCCATCTCAGGTATGTATTCCTAGGACCCAAATCCACATTACCTTTTATTATCTCATCTAGTTTGTTAGATGTGCAGGCACAACAGATTTTGCAGGTACTCACGGAGTACAAGACTTCCATCGGGTGGACCATGGCCGACATCAAGAGGATCAGCCCGGCATACTGTATGCATAAAATTCTGCTGGAAGAAGGGAACAAACCTTCCAGGGAGCACCAAAGAAGGCTGAACCCCAACATGAAGGAAGTGGTGAAGAAGGAGGTTATTAAGTGGTTGGATGCGGGATTCATTTTCCCCATCTCTAACAGCAACCGAGTTAGCCTGGTGCAATGCGTTCCTAAAAAGGGTGGTGTGACGGTAGTAAAAAATGATAACAATGAGCTGATCTCTACAAGAACCGTCACAGGCTGGAGAAT
>NC_031990.1:70557451-70677181 GCF_001879085.1 Nicotiana attenuata
ACCCAATTTTGCCCTCATTATTTTAAATATGCATACATATCTTCAAAATCGTGCACATACATTATTATTAGACTTTCAATGCATGCACAAGTGTTTTTATAATTTTCTACAATTTTAAAGGCTTTCAATCCATTTATTTCTGCATTTTCTATTATGCAAATATCCACTAATTACCCCTCATATTATTTTTATGATGATTTGATCATCTAAATTCATCATTTATGCCCATATAGTGCTTAAATATTTTAATTGCATTTTTTATAATTACATTTGCATTTTTTAAGGCTAGAATTGCTCATTTTGTAATAATAGCCTATATATATGCATAATTACATTATCTATACAGAAAATGACCTTTTATATTTTTATATATTAAGTAATTATTTTAAATTATTTTCAGGCACAAATGGTATTTTTGTTATTTATTAATTATTTTTTATAAATTATTTTATCGATTTGATTGGGTATTTAAAATCTAGCTGATAATAGGCTAGATTCATGTAGTTTGGCGACTATTTATGCCCAAATTGACTATGCTTCACCGTTCTATGAAGGTTAAATGACGATAAAATGGCTCTAATTGTGAATTCCATGTTTTGCAAGAGCAAGTTGTGCATATTAGGACTTAGGACAGTGTTTGGAGCTAAATTAAAGCAAGGGAAACCCCTCGGAGCTGAGTACGTGTGAAAGAAGGAAGAAAATAAGAGAGAAAAAGCTGATCTACTCTATCGCGGGCCAAGCGCAGCCTTAGCGCGATTGTGCTAGAGCAGAAAAACGAGACAGTACACTATGCCATATGCGCGGCCACTAGCGCGGCCACGCTAGTCAGTCCGGAGCGCGGCCGCGCTAGTCAGCCCGGAGCGCAGGAAGTTCAGGGGTAAACTTGGAAGTTTGGGGGTAATTCCACTTAACCTATATGAGATCCAGCTCGTCCAGAAAGACATTATCAAGGTTTTTATAATTTTGTTGAAGGCAAGAAGAGGCAAGAGGCAAGGAGGATAACTCGACATCGAGTTCTACCTTTCTTTCTTTTGTATTTATCATTCATGATGAATTTTGTTGTTGTTAATATGAACACGATTATGAGTAGCTAATTATTTAGTCTAGGGTTTTGATGGAATCTATTGAGCGATGAACTTCTTGTTGTGTTAATATAGTTTGCCCAGTTTAATCTCTATTTGTTCAACTACGTTCTTGTTGTAGTTAATTGATAGGATCCTCAATTAGCTGTGCCTATTTAATATGTATTACTCAGGAGAGAATGCATATTTAGGTAGTTGTTAAACAACACCACTCCCAAAGTATATGAGGAATCAATAACCGAGGGTTTAAAGGTGGGATTAGGGATAACGAAATCTTGGGTGCGATCTAAGTGAGCTGTAATAAAAGCCAGCTAGCGTAACACGGGAGAGTGCGTCTAGTAAATTGTCGTAATTACTCGGGAGAGATTTACGGTAGTAAGAGTGCTCATGATCGATAGAGACGATTAGGCAAATCTATGCGAAACATAACAGGAAGGGATTCCATAAATAGGGGAAATCACAACCTTAGATCGTTCTCTTATTCGTTTACAACTCAGTCATAGTTAGCTTTTAGTTTACTTAACATTATTCAGTTATAGTTAGTAAAAATATCACCAATTGTTATTCAAAATATCTGGGAAGTTGATTATGAAGAATTCAGTGTGTCTGATAAAAGTAATTGGTAGGTTAATTCCCTGTGGGATTCGACTCTGGGCTAAATATCTGGATTATATTTGCAACGACCGCTTGTCCTTTTTATAAGACATAGTTGGGTGTCATCAAATTTTGGCGGCGTTGCCGGGGAATTAACGGTGTTATCAATTACAGTTGAAAAAAATACAAAAATTCTTAGTGTAGTCAGTTGTCTTTATTTTCAATCCATACATTGGAATTTTAACGTTTGTTAACTTGGTTGTACAGGTGCATGCCTAGAAACTCATCGAGAACTAGTGAAGTATTTGAAGCATGATCAGATCCCGAAAAAGTTTTCAAGGCCTTGAATCGGGCCAACCGGAAAAACAAACAACAACAATCAACTGAACAACTTGAACCAGACATGGGGGATCGGGAGGTAGACCCGGCTGCGCCAGTAGTGGCACCTCTTGTGCCAGAGGGTCCTCTATATGACTGGGCGCAACCTACAGCAGAGAATTTGGCCACAGCGATATTAGTTCCGCAGATACATGCCAAATATTTTCAAATGACAAACAACATGTTGCACTTGTTGCAAAACAAGGGACTATATTCGGGGTCTTACATTGAAGATCCTCAACAACACTTGAAGAATTTCCTGTCAATCTGCAAAACTCAAAGGCAGCCCAACGTAACTCAGGAAGCAATAAAGTTGTTGCTGTTTCCATTCTCAGTGACAGGAGATGCCCAGACTTGGCTAAATTCACTCCCCATTAATTCCATCACGACTTGGGAGGAGTTAGTCAAGCAATTTGTGAATAAGTTTCATCCACCCAACAAGACTGCTCAGCAAATTGATGAAATTTTGAGCTTCAAACATAAACCAATGGAAACACTGCAAGAAACATGGGAATGATTCAAAGGGATGTTGGTTATATGTCCGCACCACGGTATTCCAGAGCAGATGTTGGGCAGCGATTTTACATGGGTCTGACCGATAGCGTGAAGGCTAATGTTGATGCTTCAGCTGGTGGAGCATTCTTGAGCAAATCATAGAGAGAAAGCCAGATCCTGCTTGACAAGATGGCATAGAATTCGGGGTGGACAACCAGGAATGCACCTATCACTCCAGTAGTTCACTCAGGGCCCTTAGATCCATACAACACTCTTGCTGAAAATATGGCCACCTTAATGACACAAATAAGTATACTCACCAAAAAGGTGGAAGAGTCAGGGCAGAAGCAGCAGGTGCACATTGTAGATACAACCAATGGGGGCTTATGCACATCTTGCATTAGTCAGCCAATTGGTAGCCAATGGAATGCAGAAAGTGATCATCATCATTACCATGAAGACATGAATTATGTGTCTAATTATAGGGGCCATAGGCAGGGTGATCAGAATTGGGGCCAACAGAATCAGCCATACAGGCCAGTCCAGCCACAGCACAACAATGGAAATATGGGAGCCATGCAACCTCACAATAAAGTGGCGNGAGGATTACGGACAGTGTTAGAGCTAAATTAAAGCAGGGAAGCCCTCGGAGCTGAGTACGTGTGAAAGAAGAGAGAAAAGAAGAGATAAAATGCTGAACCAGCTTAGCGCGGCCTTAGCGCGACTGTGCTAGTCCAGAAAATCGAGGCAGAATGTTATGCAATATGCGCGGCCATTAGCGCGGGAACGAGCGCGACCACGCTAGTCCAGTTCGGAGCACATAATTTCAGGGGTAAACTTGGAAGTTTGGGTGTAATTCCACTTAACCTATAAGAGGTCCAGCTCGCCCAAAGAGACATTATCAAGGTTTTTACAATTGAGTTGAAGGCAAGAAGAGGCAAGAGGCAAGGAGGATAATTCGACATCGAGTTCTACCTTTCTTCCTTTTGTATTTATCATTTATGATGAATTTGGCTACTATTATAAACACGATTATGAGTAGCTAATGATTTTGTCTAGGGTTTTGATGGAACCTGTTGAAGGATGAACTCCATGTTATGTTAATATAGTTTGCCCATTTTAATCTCTATTTGTTCAACTACGTTCTTGTTGTAGGTAATTGGTAGGATCCTCAATAGTTGTACCTATTTAGTATGTATTACTCAGGAGAGAGTGCGTATTTAGGTAATTATTGAACAACACCACTCCTAAAGTATATGAGGAATCAATAACCGAGGGTTTAAAGGTGGGATTAGGGATAACGAAGCCTTGGGCGTGATCTAAAGTGAGCTGTAATAAAAGCCAGCTAGCATAACTCGAGAGGAGCATCTAGTAAATTGTCATAATTACTCGGGAGAGATTTACGGTAGTAAGAGTGCTCATGATCGATAGAGACGATTATGCAAATCTATATGAAACATAACAGGAAGGGATTCCATCAATAGGGAAAATCACAACTTTAGATCCTTCTCTTAATTTTTAACAACTCAGTCATAGTTAGCTGTTAGTTTACTTAAATTTACTAAGTTCTAGTAGTAAAAATATAACCAATTGTTATTCCAAATATCTAGGAAGTTGATTACGAAGAATTTAGTGAGTCTAACAAAAGTAATTGATAGGTTAATTCCCTGTGGATTCGACTCTGGGCTAATACTCAGATTATATTTGCAACGACCGCTGTCCTTTTTATATGGCATAGTTGGGCGTAATCAAATTTTAGCGTCGTTGCCGAGGAATTAACGGTGTTATCAATTACAGTTGAAAGAAATACAAAAAATTCTTAGTGTAGTCAGTTTTCTTTATTTTCAATCTATACATTGAAATTTTAACGTTTGTTGACTTGGTTGTACAGGTGCATGCCTAGAAACTCATCGAGAACTGGTGAAGTATTTGAAGTATTATCAGATCTCGAGAAAGTTATCAAGGCACTGAATCGGGCCAACTGGAAAAACAAACAACAACAATCAACTGAACAACTCGAACCAGACATTGGGGATAACGTGGTAGACCCAGCTGCGCAAATATTGGCACCTCTTGTACCAGAGGCTCCTCTATATGACTGGGCGCAACCCACAGCTGAGAATTTGGCCACAGCGATATTAGTTCCACAGATACAGGCCGAATCTTTTCAAATCACAAACAACATGCTGCACTTGTTGCAAAACAAGGGACTATTTTCGGAGTCATACATTGAAGATCCTCAACAGCACTTGAAGAATTTCCTGTCAATCTGCAAAACTCAAAGGCAGCCCAACGTAACTCAGGAAGTAATAAAGCTGTTGTTGTTTCCATTCTCAGTGACAGGAGCTGCCCAGACTTGGCTAAATTCACTCCCCATTAATTCCATCACGACTTGGGAGGAGTTAGTCAAGCAATTTGTGAATAAGTTTCATCCACCCAACAAGACTGCTCAGCAAATTGATGAAATTTTGAGCTTTAAACAAAAATCAATGAAACACTGCAAGAAACATAGGAACGATTCAAAGGGATATTGGTTATATGTCCGTACCACGGTATTCCAGAGCAGATGTTGGGGCAGCGGTTCTACATAGGTCTGACAGATAGCGTGAAGGCTAATGTTGATGCTTCAGCTTGTGGAGCATTCTTGAGCAAAACATGGAGAGAAAGCCATGTCCTGCTTGACAAGATGGCAAAAAATTCAGGGTAGACAACCAGGAATGCACCTATCACTCTAGTAGTTCACTCAGTGCCCTTAGATACATCCAACACTCTTGCTGAAAATATGGCCACCTTAATGACACAAATGAGTGTACTTACCAAAAAGGTGAAAGAGTCAGGGCAGAAGCAGCAGGTGCACATTGTAGATACAACCAATGGGGGCTTATGCACATCTTGCATTAGTCAGCCAATTGGTAGCCAATGGAATGCTTAAAGTGATCATCATCATTACCCTGAGGACATGAATTATGTGTCTAATTATAGGGGCCATAGGCAGGGTGATCAGAATTGGGGCCAACAGAATCAGCCATACAGGCCAGTCCAGCCACAGCACAACAATGGAAATATGGGAGCCATGCAACCTCACAATAAAGTGGCGCCATACCAAAGACCACAGAGATACAACAACCAAATCAGCAGCAAGGTTATCATCCTCCTCAGCAGCAACATGGTGGCAGACAAGAAGATGGGTTTGCTAGACTCGAGGCAATGATGTAGCAGGTGATTGGGTCAAATGCGAAAATGAATGAAAGAGTAGATGCACATGAGTCAGCTATAAAGAATATGGAAGTGCAAGTGGGCCAGATCTCGATGTCTTTGATTAATCGTCCTCATGGGACATTGCTTACAGACACTCAGGTAAACCCAAAAGATCAAGGCGCGAAGCAGCTGATGGCGGTGAGTCTACGTAATGGCAGAGACTTAGACTTGGAGCAAGAGAAGGCTCGAGAAAGAAGACAGGCTGAGACACTTGTACTAGTGCCCATTGAGCTAGATGATTCAACAAAATTGACAGAGGTGACAGTACAACCTGCCCAGGAAGAAACCAACACACAGATTGAGACTGAGAAAGAAGCTGAGACAGCCCAAGAACCGGTAGTTGAGGTGGTGTCTGACAAAGAGAAAACCCAAATCATTGGGAAGAAGAGACCTCCAACACCATTCCCATAGAGGGTGGCCAAATACTAGAAAGAGGAATAATACAAGAAATTCTTGGAGATGTTGAAACAAATCCAGGTAAATATTCCATTGATTGATGCTCTGAAAGAGATGCCTGGTTATGCAAAAATGATGAAGGACTTGATGTCCCGAAAATTCGACTTCCAAGATTTGGCCACAATGACTTTGACTCAGACCTGCAGTGCTGTGGTAACTAGACCAGTTGCTGAGAAGTTGTCTGATCTAGGGAGTTTCACAATTCCCTTGGTAACTTTGCCTTTTCCAAGGCACTTTGTGATTTGGGGGCTAGCATAAATCTTATGCCCCTGGCGATCTATAAGAGGTTGGGGATTAGAAGAGCTAGACCAACATCTATGTTGTTGCAACTGGCTGATAGAACTGTGAAAAGGCCCTCAGGTATTTTAGATGACGTGTTGATACAGGTAGGGAAATTTGTGTTCCCTGCAGATTTTGTGATTTTGAATTGTAGAGTGGATGAAGAAATTTCGATAATTTGGGAACGCCGTTCTTGTCCACAGGGCGAGCCCTCATTGATTGGGAACTGGGGAGCTCAAGATGAGGTTGAATGATGAGGAGATAATATTCAACGTGCAGAAATCTATAAGGCGACCAAGTGAATTCGCCAATCGTTCTCTTATTGATGTCGTGGATGTAATCGTGGAAGAGGATGATGAGACATTGACTATTGAGGATCCTCTTGCTGCATGTCTTGTGAATTTAGATGAGGTGAATGGAGAAAAATTGGCAGAATGGGCGCTGGCTCTAGAGGGCAGAGGTTTTGGGAGAGAACACTTGAATTCGAGCCCCTGCACTTAGAAAATAGAGAAAACGCCACCAACCAAGCCATCCATAGAAGAACTACCAAAGCTGGAGTTGAAGCCACTGCCCGTCCATCTCAGGTATGTATTCCTAGGACCCAAATCCACATTACCTTTTATTATCTCATCTAGTTTGTTAGATGTGCAGGCACAACAGATTTTGCAGGTACTCACGGAGTACAAGACTTCCATCGGGTGGACCATGGCCGACATCAAGAGGATCAGCCCGGCATACTGTATGCATAAAATTCTGCTGGAAGAAGGGAACAAACCTTCCAGGGAGCACCAAAGAAGGCTGAACCCCAACATGAAGGAAGTGGTGAAGAAGGAGGTTATTAAGTGGTTGGATGCGGGATTCATTTTCCCCATCTCTAACAGCAACCGAGTTAGCCTGGTGCAATGCGTTCCTAAAAAGGGTGGTGTGACGGTAGTAAAAAATGATAACAATGAGCTGATCTCTACAAGAACCGTCACAGGCTGGAGAATATGTATGGACTATAGGAAATTAAATCTGGCCACCCGGAAAGACCACTTCCCACTTCCCTTCATCGATCAAATGCTTAATAGATTGGTAGGGAGGTCCCACTTCTATTTTCTGGATGGGTACTCAGGGTACAACCAAATCTCCATTGCACCAGAGGACAGAGAGAAGACCTCGTTCACATGTCCTTATGGGATTTATGCCTTCTGGAGGATGCCTTTTGGCCTATGCAATGCACCCGCCACATTCCAAAGGTGAATGATGGCCATAAAGGTGTTCATGGATGATTTCTCAGTGGTAGAAAACTCATTCGATGAGTGCCTCATAAACCTGACCCGAGTGTTGAAGAGATGTATCGAGACTAACCTTATACTTAATTGGGAAAAGTGCCATTTCATGGTACAAGAGGGTATAGTCTTGGGACTCAAGGTATCAACCAAGGGAATCGAGGTGGATCGTGCTAAAGTTGATGTGATAGCAAAGCTGCCACCCCCACATCAGTCAAGGAAATCAGGAGCTTCCTCGGGCATGGCAGTTTCTACCGGAGATTCATCAATGACTTCTCAAAAATCGCCAACCCTCTCTGTAAGTTGTTAGAAAAAGATCACCCTTTCATGTTTTCTGATGATTGTAGGGTAGCATTCGAGGAGTTGAAAAAGAGGCTAGTCACAACACCCATCATTGTTGCCCCCGACTGGGAGCAACCATTCGAACTCATGTGTGACGCCAGTGACTATGCAGTGGGGGCAGTGTTGGGACAACGAAAAGACAAGCTAATGCACCCAATTTACTACGCCAGCAGAACGTTGAGTGGAGCCCAGCTGAACTACACTGTGACTGAAAAGGAGATGCTGGCTGTGGTGTTCCCATTCAACAAGTTCAGATCATACTTGATTGGCTCCAAAATAATTGTATATACTGATCATGTTGCTCTCAGGTACTTGATTGAAAAGAAGGAGTCCAAACTGCGCCTAATTCGTTGGGTGCTGTTACTTGAAGGAGCTGAAAACTCAGTTGAGGTAGAGGATATTTTGGAGACTTTTCCGGACGAGCAGCTACTCGCCACAAGCCTTGAGGAAGTGCCATGGTAATGCAGACTTTGCAAATTACCTAGCAAGCGATATAGTTCCCTATGACCTTTCCTCTGTGCAAAAGAAAAAGTTTTATCGTGACTGCCGCATGTATTACTGGGATGAACCTTATCTGTTTAGAATATGTGTTGACAATATGATCCGGAGGTGTGTCCCTGAGATAGAACAATCTTCTATTTTGCAGGCATGTCACGCATCAGCATATGGCGGACATTTTGGAGGAGTCAGGATGGCATCAAAAGTTCTAGAAGTCGGGTTCTACTGGCCAACAGTGTTTAAGGATGCACATCAATGGGTGAAGGGCTGTGATGAATGTCAGCGAACCGGGAACATTTCCAGTCGCCATGAGATGCCCATAAACCCAATTCAAGAGGTTGAAGTGTTCGATGTATGGGGGATAGACTTCATGGGCCCCTTCGTCAGCTCCTTTGGCAATAAGTACATACTTGTTGCGGTAGATTACGTGTCCAAATGGGTGGAAGCTGCAGCACTCCCCACCAATGATGCAAGAGTGGTGGTAGGGTTTTTGAAGAAGAACATATTCACCTGTTTCGGGACCCCGAGAGCTATTATCAGTGACGGAGGCACTCACTTCTGCAATCGAGCCTTCAAGAAATTGCTTGCAAAGTATGATGTGCGCCACAAGGTGGCAACCCCATATCATCCTCAGACCAGTGGATAGGTCGAAGTGTCGAATAGAGAGATAAAGAGTGTGCTGATGAAGACTGTGAACTCCACAAGAACTGATTGGGCGAAAAAGCTAGATGATGCACTCTAGGCCTACAGAACCGCTTTCAAAATGCATATGTCACCATATAAGTTGGTGTTCGGGAAGGCCTTCACTTGCCAGTGGAACTAGAACATAGAGCTTGGTGGGCAATGAAACAGCTAAATCTGGACATTGAGGCTGTGGGAACAAATAGAGTCACAGAATTGCATGAGCTAGACGAGTTCCGATTTCTTGCTTTCGAGAGCACGAGGTTGTACAAGGAGAGAATGAAGAGGTTGCACGACAAGAACATTGTTGAGCAAAATTTCAATCCCGGAGACATGGTGTTGCTTTATAACTCACGACTAAGGCTATTTCCGGGTAAACTCAAGTCACGATGGTCTGGACCATTTCGGGTGGTCGAAGTGCTCCCTTCAGGTGCCATAGAGATTGCCTCAGACAAAGATACCCATACATTTAGAGTCAATGGGCAAAGATTGAAACCATATGTGGGCATGGATGAACCCAAGGAACTGTCAGTGATCCATCTGTCTGAACCTCAGAGGTTGAACGAGCCTTAAATGCTCTCATCTACGTCGTGCCGCGATGTTAAATCAGGCGCTGCATGGGAGGAAACCCATTGACTTGTTGTAATTGTCGTGCCACGACATTAACTAAGGCGCTGGTTCGGAGGCAACCCAATGCGTAGTGACTTTAATATAGTTAGTATTTGTTATTTTTGATTTTGGTAAGTACTAACCAGTGCAGGTGAGCTTGGGCAAGTGCTAAGTCCATCAGACGCTGAAGGAAAAGGTAAAAAAGTGGAAAATTTTTGAGGCCGAGGAGCGCGCCCGCGCTAGTGGCCGCACAAAAGGCCAAGTATTCTGCCTCAACCTTCCGCCCAGGAGCGCGGTCGCGCTATGGCCGCGCTAATGACCGCGCATATGGCCATGTACACTATTTCACTAGCGCGGCTGCGTTCGGACCGCGCCACGACCGTGCTAGATTCATGTAGTTTTGCGACTATTTATGCCCCAACTTGACTATGCTTCACCGTTCTAGGAAGGTTAAATGACGATAAAATGGCTCTAATTGTGAATTCCATGTTTTGCAAGAGCAAGTTGTGCTTATGAGGACTTAGGACAGTGTTTGGAGCTAAATTAAAGCAAGGGAAACCCCTCGGAGCTGAGTACGTGTGAAAGAAGGAAGAAAAGAAGAGAGAAAATGCTGATCCACTATAGCGTGGGCCAAGCGCGGGCTTAGCGCGACCGCGCTAGAGCAGAAAAATGAGACAGTACACTACGCCATATGCGCGACCACTAGCGCGGTTCGAGCACGATCAAGCTAGTCAGTCCGGAGCGCAGGAAGTTCAGGGGTAAACTTGGGGAAGTTTGGGGGTAATTCCACTTAACCTATATGAGGTCCAGCTCGTCCAAAAAGGCATTATCAAGGTTTTTATAATTTTGTTGAAGGCAAGAAGAGGCAGGAGGCAAGGAGGATAATTCGACATCGAGTTCTACCTTTCTTCCTTTTGTATTTATCATTCATGATGAATTTAGTTGTTGTTAGTATGAACACGATTATGAGTAGCTAATTATTTAGTCTAGGGTTTTGATGGAACATGTTGAGGGATGAACTTCTTGTTGTGTTAATATAGTTTTCCCATTTTAATCTCTATTTGTGCAACTACGTTCTTGTTGTAATTAATTGATAGGATCCTCAATTAGCTGTGCCTATTTAATATGTATTACTCAAGAGAGAGTGCATATTTAGGTAGTTGACACCACTCCCAAAGTATATGAGAAATCAATAACCGAGGATTTAAAGGTGGGATTAGGGATAACGAAACCTTGGGTGCGATCTAAGTGAGCTGTAATAAAAGCCAGCTAGCGTAACACGTGAGAGTGCATCTAGTAAATTATCGTAATTACTCGGGAGAGATTTACGGTAGTAAGAGTGCTCATGATCGATAGAGACGATTAGGCAAATCTATGCGAAACATAACAGGAAGGGATTCCATCAATAGGGGAAATCACAACCATAGATCCTTCTCTTATTTGTTAACAACTCAGTCATAGTTAGCTTTAACTTTACTTAACTTTATTCAGTTATAGTTAGTTAAAATATCACCAATTGTTATTCAAAATATCTGGGAAGTTGATTACGAAGAATTCAGTGTGTCTGACAAAAGTAATTGGTAGGTTAATTCCCTGTGGGATTCGACTCTGGCTAAATACCCGGATTATATTTGCAACGACCGCTTGTCCTTTTTATAAGGCATAGTCGGGCGTGATCACTAGCCCCTTTCTAATCAATTTTTGGACCTAGCCCAATTGTATATACCAGCCCAATAACCTAACCCAATTACCCTTACCCAATTAACTACCCAACCCATAACCCCTTTAATCGTGACCGTTGATCTCTGAGATCAACGGTCCATATCCCATCCCCTCATTTTAACTAACCAAATACCTAACCCTAAACCTCATTCACCCAATATCGCCGCCCTTGAACTCTCTCAACCTCCCCTCTTCTCTCTGTCAAACCCTAAGCGCCGTTACCCAAATCCCCTCCAAATCCCCCTTTGATTCCAACCAGATATGGAGTCATCTGGTGATTTCTTACCTTATCTGGCTCCCTTTCTCTATTGGCTAACCGATTATGGTATTACATAATCACTTGCCTAACATGGCATGTGGATCTCTCTTGTTTTGAACCAAATCTGGTTCGAACATTTATCTCTTTCCATCTATGTTCTTTCTCCGTTTCCTTATGGTTTGAATCTCTGAGATTTTGCTCATTCCTTATTTTACCCTAAAGCTAGGGTTTAGTTCCTTTGAAATCTGCTGAGATTTGGTACTTATTTTTCGTTAAATCAACTATATGTTTCTACATGACTATCTGTGAATCTTTTCATGATTTTGTTAAAAGGTTTTCCTCCTAATTTTACTCACCCTAAAATTAGGGCCCAGATCTTTTCAGATCTACTAGGGTTCCTTAATTTTGAGTATTTTCTCTTTAAATTTTTCATGTATCTATGTGTATCTATGTTATTCCTATAGTTGCTTTTGATTAATTTACTCACCTTAAAATTAAGGTTTCAGATCTTCTCTAGTTTGATTTTTTGTGCTTTTCGAATAAATCTCTTGTATATGTTCATTGTACACAGTGTGTGATTATTTCGCCCTTGTTCCTCTGCTGACTTTACGGTTTACCCGAAATTAGGGTTTTGAAATCTTTTACTGAGATCTTAATCTTTCCTTTCCTGTACTATACTGATATTTCTTTGACAAATTTTTACTTATTCTTTCCTTATGTGTGATTCATAATTGGTACTACTTTCCTTAATTCTTTTGCTACCCTGATTTCAACACTTTAATTATTAGGATCGACTTTTAATTGATCTTTAGACTTAAAAATATTTACTTTATTAACTACTGATTTATTCCTTGTTAATTTAAGTGATACTTCCGTAATTCTGCTTATTAATTGATTCCTCTTAGTCCTAATTGACTGATTAACTGATCTCTTTGCCTTATTTGTGTGCCATTAATTCTCCTACCTTATTTGGTTTACTCTACTGTATGCTATAAAAACCTTTCATTACTTTGATTTTAAAACAAGGCTCACGCTTACAGACTTACACTCACACTTACACACTCTTACAATTTCTTCACTTTACAACTCAAAGCTCTCTGCTTTTCCTCAAAGAATTTAAGTTCTCTCTTTGTGTGACTACTCTGATTTCTGCATTGTTTAGCCGGCTGGAAGCCAAGGCTATACCCTTTGGATCCAAATTGCCATTACATTCCTGTTTAATTTCTTCCTAACTGGTATGTGTTAACTCCTGTTATCCTATTATGTCCCTTAAGCTTATGTGGTTAGTTTATTTCAAACCTCAGCATGTTTCTGTGTGATCCATGATTCCTGTTTACTCTTTCTCAACTGGAGTGTTTCAGTTCCTGTTATCTTATTATGTCTTATAGTTTGTTTCGACCTCAGCATGTTTTCTGTTACTGCTTTTTCAACTGGCATGCTTTAATCTCTATTACCCTATTCAATCTTATTTTGAGGGTTCAACATGCTTCTGTTTGCTATATGCCCGTATGATTTCACCTAGTAACAAGATAAATTAGGTAACCTCTAGTAATATGAAACCCGGTGTAATCAACTGTATGTTCCCTGTTCTGCAAATAGGTTGCCAACTCTGTCTATTAGTTAAAGTATCATGGTTCTTTTGTGATTGCTTAGATGCTAGTACAGTGTACATGTCTGGATCAATACCAATCTGTTTGAACTATTCACTAAATAGGGATTCTGTTAGTTCTAGGTGAAATTATGTTTGCTGTCCTGTAATTTGAATCTGTTCTCTCCTAACAATCAAACTATTTTCTAACCCTGCTCCCCCTTACCCTATATGTACTGGATTTCAAACTTCTACTCTTAGTTATCTAGGTTCCTACCACCCCCAGTGTGAGCACTGCCTAGGGTCCCTGAGACTCCTTTAAACTCTGACACATTAAGCCTGGGGTCCTTGAGGCTCTTTAGGAACTTTGACACACTGAAAACCTGGTTTAAAGTGTTGTGGATCCCTGCAATTGTTTCAAAGCTGTTGTGTTTGAAGGCCTGGTTCCCAGGTTAATATTGGGCCTGCTAAGGCTCCCTATACTGTAATAGGTATTGTTATGTAATTTAGTGGAATGATGATTCTCAGCTGGAAGCTTTAATTTGAAAGGTTTGAGTCAGTCTTGACTTCTTAGTATTTGATCTCAGATTTGGATTTTTATGATTTGGTTAGCTCCGTTAGGTGATTTGGGACTTAGGAGCATGATCGGAATGTATTTTGTAGGATCGTAGTAGATTTATGCTTGAATTGGCGAAAGTGGAATTTAGGCATTTTCTGGTTGATAGGTGATATTTTGATATAGGGGTCGGAATGGAATTCTGGAAGTTGCAATAGGTCCGTTGTGTCATTTGGGATGTGTGTGCAGAATTTCAGGTCATTCGGACGTGGTTTGATAGACTTTTTGATCAAAAGCGTAATTCGGAAGATTTTGAGAACCTTAGGCTTGAATCCGATGTGTTTTGGTTGATTTGATATTGTTTGAAGTGTTTTAAAGATTGTTATAAGTTTGAATAGTAGTATATGGCTTGTTGGTGCTTTTGGTTGAGGTTCCGGGGGCCTCGGGGTATTTTCGGATGGTTGACGAAAAGTTTAGAAGTTGGTTTGACAACTGAAGATGTTCCATTGCTTTCATAACTGCACTTGCGGCTAGGGGACCACAGGTGCGGTCTCGCAGAAGCGAGTTTGGGTGTCGCAGAAGCGGAAGAAGGAAAGGGAGGCAGGAACCACAGAAGCAGTTAAGGAACCGCACCTGCGATGGCGCAGGTGCGGGTTGTGTATCGCAGATGCGAGAGTTGTGGACTTAAGTGAGGACCGTATATGCGGTGGTCAAGACCGCAGAAGCAGGACTGCAGAAGCAGTGAAAAGGCCGCAGATGCGGAATCCCTGGGCCAAAAGTATATAATGTTTCCTTCGCGAAGTTTTGGCTAAATTCTCCATTTTTGAAGACGGGAAGCGAGCTAGGGCAGTAAATTCAAGGAAATATCAAGTTGAATCAGTTGGGTAAGTTCCCTAAGCTTCATTACTTGAGTTTATGATTATTTTTCCATTGGTTAATCATGGTATTAGTGAAAATTAAGGGTTAGAATTGGGAAAACTAGGGCTTGGTATTGGAGACCTTGACTTGAGGGTTTGAGGGGCCGTTTGTGGTCGGATTTTGGTGCTTTTGATATGCATGAACTCGTGAGAGTGTAAGGAATCTAGTTTTGTGATTTTTATCAGATTCCGAGATGTGGGCCCGGGGGCCGGGTTTGAGCAATTTCGGGATTTTTGATGTAAATTGGGTGTTTTCGAATAGGCTTTGTTCCCTTAGCATATTTTAATGGTTATGTACAGATTTTTGTTAGATTTGGAGCATGCGAAGGTCATTTTGAGAGGGCAAAGGAATCGCGGGCTAGAGCTTAGACCGAATCGAGGTGTGTAATGATTGTAAATGCTGTCCTGAGGGTATGAAACCCCGGATCACACATCCTTGTGCTTTGTTGAGGTGACGCACACACTAGATGACGAGCGTGGGGTCGTGCACCTTTGGCGATTTGTGACTTGGTCCATCCTGAATGACTAATTTACTGCGTATCTGATTGCAAATTGTTTGATGTTATCATGTTTTGGGCTAAATGTCATATTTGGGCTTCGTGCCAACTATTTGGACCCTTAGGGGATTTTTACTGCCACTTCCTCACTGTTTTGACTTTATACTTGTACTCAGTCAAGCTACATTTCACCGTTTTCGTAACTCAGTCATGTTTACTCTATTTTCAACACCTTAAATGATATTTTAAAAAGATATTTTGAGGTGAGCATCATGTTTTACTGTTGCGCGAGTGGCTTATGAGATTCTGACTGAGCAAGGCCGAGGGCCTGTGTTGTGAGGATACTTTCGGGTCGGGCTGCACGCCGCAACGGTGATACATTGATTATGATTATGAGGCCGAGGGCCTGAGATTGGTACGCCACGAGGTGGCTTGTTGATATGAGATCAAGAGCCTATGTGATTATGCCACGAGATGGCTTGATATTGCTCTTGGGACGTAAGGGGCCCCTCTAGGAGTCTGTACACCCCCTGTGAGCGCGCGTATCCAGTGTGGTGATTCTATTTATTATATGAGGCTAAGGGCCAGATTGGTTATGCCACGAGATGGCTTGATTTTGCTCTTGGGCCGTAAGGGGCCCCTCCCGGAGTCTGTACACCCCAGTGAGCACGGGTACCCATTGTGATATGAGATATAGCCCGAGGGGCTGGTATTGTTCTATGTTATTGCCCGAGGGGCTGATTCTGTTGTTATTATGCTCGAGGGGCTGGTATTGTTCTATATTATTGCCCGAGGGACTGATTTTGTTGTTATTATGCCCGAGGGGCTGGTATTGTTCTATGTTATTGCCCGAGGGGCTGATTCTACTATTATTGTGCCCCAGGGGCAGTTCTTATGTGTTTACCTTTTCTAGCTACTTTTCCTTTACTTGTTTAACTGCTTACAAGGTGCTTTATGAGATTACACTGTTTAATTGTACTTTACTGAATTTACTCTGCCTCTTATAGCATATTGTTGTGTTTAACGTGATTTTGTATCGCTCAGTCTTCATTTATTGTTGTTACTCATTGAGTTGGAGTACTCAGTTTACTCCCTGCACCCCGCGTGCAGATTCAGGCGCTTCAGGTCATGCTTGCGAGGGTTGAGAGCTTCTAGTAGACTTCGGAGATTCACTAGGTAGCTGCTCGGCGTTCGCAGCCTAGTGCTTCTCCCTCTATCTGATTTTCTCCTATTTGAGTTATGTAATAGTTGTGTAGACTCTTTCAGACTTGTAATTTTTATGATAGATGCTCATGACCGGTGACACCACGATGTCGGGCTATGTCTTATTCCGCAAACTGTATTGTTCACCTTATTTTGGGATTTTTATTACTATGTTAAGACTTGTTTTTATTACTTAATTGCTTAAAAATAAATTTGGAATGTGTCGGCTGGCCTTGTCTTCACGAGAGGCGCCATCACGACCGGGTCCGGGTTTAGGGTCGTGACAAGTTGGTATCAGAGCCTAGGTTACATAGGTCTCGCGAGTCATGAGCAGGTTTAGTAGAGTCTCGCGGATCGGTACGGAGACGTCTGTGCTTATTCTCGGGAGGCTACGGAACCTTTAGGAAAAACTCCACATTCTTGAATTCTTATTGTGCGTCCTTGATTAAGCTTGAAATGTAACTCTTTGAATGCCTTCCACGCATTCGTATGCGCGCATGAGCGTTCAGTTCCAGATGTACATCGATGGCTTGTGATTCCCTGATCGAGGGGCGAGATATGATTTATGTGCAATGATGTTGGGCCAGTCTGGAGGACTTGAGGCCGGGTTTTGCCTGTAACTTGGGCACTAAGGTGCTGATTGTGTGAGCATGTGCCTTTTTGAACTTATATGTTCGGTAGTGTCCCTATTAGGGGAAGTGATGGCTGGATGACTATGTGATGAGTATGTTGTGACTGCGAGATATGTTCAAATGAGTTGAATTAGACGAGAAGGGTCTGCTTTGGGGTAGTAAGAACTATCTGGTGCTTGATTTCCATCGTGATCTGATATATAGCCCCGAGTTGTGGGTGTGTTGAAGGATCTTTTCATGTTGCCTAGTTGGGAATTGAAGTAGATTTCACGTTGTGATATGAGTTCAGACTCAGGAAGATTTAGTGACTGCGTGATGTTTATGATGGTGGAAGGGTATAAAGAGATGTCAGTTTGAGGCGAAGCAGGTGGGTTATCTCCTGCGGAGTGTTCTGAAGGCTCTGTGATCCTTATGTTATTTGTGGAAGAACTCTTTGCCAGTGATATATATGTGTTGCAATTTGAATTTTGATTGCTTAAGAGAGTGGGCTTGACTGTTACGAGGGTGAATGCGAGATTTGTAGGAGATTTGAAGTCTTAGATGGTCTATGTTGCACGAGCTTATGAAGGATTGAGTTTAATCTCACTATGGTATTATGGCAATAGTAGAGTATATGCATTATGAGTTATTGTGTGTTTTGATCTATGGCTTTGAGCCAAGTGGGGGAGTCTGCTATTGATCAATTGATTGCACGGTTATGTGCTAAATTGGTTCCAGTTTGAGGCGTATTGGTGAACCAGTTATGGCTTATGGAGGTTGAGGTCAAGGATGGTTCAAGTAAAGGAAATTTTAATAAAGGTTATGCTAGGCTTCATGGGTGTATAAGAATCATGATATGAGTTGAGATGTTATTGGTGAAGGATGTAATGTACATGGAGCAGGAATTTATTTGGTTGCGTTAAGGTGGGGTTACTCCCTTGAGTGTTGTTGTGCTAATGGGACATGTGTCATTTGGCTTGTTTTGGCAGTGCAACTTAGATTTGAGCAGAGTAGATGGCTCTTGAAAGAACTCTTATGGATTCAGAAATGTATATGTAGCAATTTAAAATTTTTCGGATATGTATGCCGCTTCAATCAATCAATTATTTATATTGAGTGGTACCGGGACTTGCGGTAATTTTGTATGACTACGGATTCTGTACTCCAGTGTAAAGGAGGTAAAAGATTGATTTTAAGGTACTTTTAGAGTGGGCATTTGGAATGTGGTTCTTCTGGGGATATTTAAGAGAGTTCTCAACAGCTTATGAACCTTAGGTGGGTGGTTTCACGTTAAAGTTTGTGGGGCAAGTTTTAGTTAAGGATAGTGGTGTACTAGCAAGGAAACATATAAATTTGAAGGTAAATCGGAAGGAACTCAAAGGATTATGACAACTTGATAGTAAGCTGGATCGGCATGGTAATGGATATGATCGGTTCTTGGGTGCTTATGAAGCGATGGGTTTCCACAGGTGTTTCGTGGCAATGCTCTTAGGTTTTGATGGCTTGTGTAGCTTGGTTGAGTTAGAAGGAGCCAGTCCTGATGGTTCAGTTTTGCGCAAAGAAGATTTATAGAGTTCTTGATAATTTTCTACCACGGTTGGAGATGTATATTTCCTACGAGCGTGAGGAGCATGGAATGTATAGTGATTTTCTTCTAGATGGAATCAATGGAAAGTTCTTGGCTAGTTGAGTACGTAGTTGCTTGTTGCTCGGAAGGGATATGAAGTTCTCAAGTTTATCCTAGGATGGTATGGTATATGCGGTATGTTGTGTAGGATTGGGATTGGCATGTGTAAGGTCATGGTTCAGTTTTTAAAGGAAGGTCACAAATTCTTAGGCAGCATGGACAGTTTCAGATGACTAGATAAATGAGATCACTGATTGGTGTGGCTGAAGAGGGTATACATTTTAGAAAGGGCGAGGTGTTTGAGTTGAGGATAGTTCATTAGTATTGCGGGACTCTCTTGTTTGATCGACTGCTGATATTCGAGTTGCTTGGTGGCACAAAAGAATTTTAGGAGTATCCCTCGCGGAGTAATTAGGTATTAGAGGTGTGTTGTGAATTCAGACGGTGGATTTGGGATCGGATATGGTGATTCATGTGCTGTCTGGATTTGGAGACTGGGAGTTCTCATGGACAGGTTAGGTCGTGGTTGTGGACCGCGTATATCGGTCTTATGTGGTAACTATTGGGGGTTTGGAGACCCGAGTGGATCTTTGTTGGTTGTGATATTGGGTATAGACTGGTTGTCTCAGTGTTGCGTTATTCCGGGTTGTTGCGCTAAGATGGCGATGTTGATTAGGCCGGGGATGCCACGGATTGTGTGGCGAGGTTCGACGGATTATGTTTTTAGTACGATGGTTTCATTTTTGAAGACCCAGCAGATGGCTGGGGAGGGTTGTCTTTCTTATTTGGCCCTCGTGATGGATGGCAGAGCAAAGACTCCTACCATGATTTAGTTCCGGTGGTGAGCGACTTTCCAGATGTGTTTTCTGCTGCCGGGCATGTCGTCGGACAGGGTTGTTGATTTCGGTATTGATTTGGTGTCGGACACCGTATTGCATGGCACTGGCGGAGTTAAAGGAGTTGAAGAAGAAGCTTCAGGAACTCCTTGATAAGGGTTCATTGGTAGGCCGATATGGAGGTGTGTTCTACATTGAGTCGGCTTGGTTGACTCCGGGTTTTATTGTTGAGGGATGTGTTGATTCGACTGTTGTTGAGCTTACTAGTGACCTGGAGAGATCTATAAGTTATCTTTACGTGTTGCGAGGCATTGGAATTTGTTGGTTATAGGCACATGTGGTGCAGTTTTCTTGGGGTCTCTTAGTGGAATTCGAGCGGGAAGAGTATTGGGTATTGCTCGGTGGATGGCGTATCGGTTGTGTCCTTTTGGGTCTGTGTAATGTTATGTCAATTGCTTCGCCATGGTTATGATGATTTGCTTTGGTTCTAGACATCAAATTGCGCGTGGTTGTCGATTTTGAGCATAGTGACTGGAGGTGTCTCATGTGGGCCAGTATTTGGATAGGGTCGCGCATTGCAGCGAAGTTAGGTGGAGGTATGACCATTCAGGTTAGATTCGCGTGTTCTGTTTCTACGAGGTGTGACGGGTCCTCAGCATTTGGTGTAGTGGTACTGGTAATCTTGCGGTACATCTCTCTCATTTGAGTCATTTTCATGATTTGAGTATGTTCAGATTTGTTGCTTATTGGTGCGCGGATTGCACGAGTAGTGGCTTTAGATTGTATTGGTGTGTCAAGTCATCAGAGTAGTTGTGTTGGAATTAGATGAGATTGTTGGGATCCAGAATGAATACAAACGGATTCGGTTTCGGCGTGTTGGAGGGATAATATCGAGGTTCGGCTCAGAAATTTGCTATGGTTCTTGCCAAAGGAGAAGTGGCTTCACGAATGGTTGATCTGAGGAATGGTTATGACTTTCTATGTGTTTCATTTATCATTGGTAGTATACGGAAGTGTTGGAATGAGGCTTTATTTGATAAGATGTTTATTATCGATATTCGGTTGTTCTAAGCAACTGCTGTGATCAGAAGTTATCGCTATGAGAGTTTGGGCTATGTGGTATATGTTGTAATTGCATCTGAGGCTACAGGTATGGTTGTTACAGCTTGTTTGGGGCTTATTTCGAGTATAGCTGTGAGATTCTTATCTTGTGGATGAATTCAAAAGTGGAAATATGGTTCTAAGGTTTATGGGCTAGGTTGGATTGTGAAATCTCAGTTACATTGCGCATCAGACCTATATGAGATAGGGTGACCTGGGATCACCCCCGGGTATGTGCATGGTAAGGTTACACAGCGATTTGATGGTTTTCGGAACAACTCTAGGCACGTTCGAGGACGAACGTATGTTTAAGTGGGGGAGGATGTAACGACCCGACCGGTCGTTTTGAGCTTTTGCACTTCGCTCGACAGTTCTCGGGCATGACCAGCCCTGTATTATACATTGTGACTTATGGAAAACGTCGGCTTTGGTTTTCAGGTTAATCGGAATAGTTATGGAAGGATGATTCTCAACTGGAAGCTTTAATTTGAAAGGTTTGACTCAGTCTTGACTTCTTAGTATTTGATCTCAGATTTGGATTTTTATGATTTGGTTAGCTCCTTAGGTGATTTGGGACTTAGGAGCGTGATCGGAATGTATTTTGGAGGTTCGTAGTAGATTTAGGCTTGCACTGGCGAAAGTGGAATTTAGGCATTTTCCGGTTGATAGGTGAGATTTTGATATAGGGGTCGGAATGGAATTTCGGAAGTTTCAGTAGGTCCGTTGTGTCATTTGGGATGTTTGAGCAAAATTTCAGGTTAATCAGACGTGGTTTGATAGACTTTTTGTTCAAAAGCGTAATTCGGAAGATTTTGAGAACCTTAGGCTTGAATCCTATGTGTTTTGGTTGATTTGATGTTGTTTGAGGTGTTTTGAAGATTGGTATAAGTTTGAATAGTAGTATATGGCTTGTTGGTGCTTTTGGTTGAGGTCCTGGGGGCCTCGGGGTGTTTTCGGATGGTTGACGGAAGTTTGGAAGTTGGTTTGACAGCTGAAAATGTTCCATTGCTGTCATAACCGCACCTACGGCTAGGGGGCCACAGGTGCGGTCTCACAGAAGCGAGTTTAGGAGTAGCAGAAGCGGAAGAAGGCAAGGGAGGCAGGAACCGCAGAAGTGGTTAAGGAACCGCACATGCGATGGCGCAGGTGCGGGTTGTGTATCGCAGATGCGAGAGTTGTGGACTTAAGTTAGGACCGCAGATGCGGTGGTTAAGACCGAAGAAGCGGGACCGTAGAAGCGGTGAAAGGGCCGCAGATGCGGAATCCCTGGGCCAGAAGTATATAGTGTTTCCTTCGCGAATTTTTGGCTAAGTTCTCCATTTTCGAAGACGGAAGCGAGCTAGAGCAGTGAATTCAAGGAAAAATCGAGGTGAATCAGTTGGGTAAGTTCCCTAAGCTTCATTACTTGAGTTTATGATTATTTTTTCCATTGGTTAATCATGGTATTATTGAAAATTAAGGGTTAGAATTGGGAAAACTAGGGCTTGGTATTGGAGACCTTGACTTGAGGGTTTCAGGGGCCATTTGTGGTCGGATTTTGGTACTTTTTATATGCATGAACTCGTGAGAGTGTAAGAAATCTAGTTTTGTGATTTTTATCGGATTCTGAGACGTGGGCCCGGGGGTCGGGTTTGGGCAATTTCGGGATTTTCGATGTAAATTGGATGTTTTCGAGTGGGCTTTGTTCCCTTAGCGTATTTTAATGGTTATGTACTGATTTTGGTTAGATTTGGAGCATCCGGAGGTCATTTCGAGAGGGCAAAGGCATCGCGGGATAGAGTTCGGACCGGATACCCTCAAATCTAAGTTTAGATGTGTTACTTACCTCAAAGTGCGCAACTCAATGCTCCAACTAACCCTTGCCACGCGGATCGGCCTTCAAACGACTCGAATCTAGTCAAAACAACTTAATCCCATCAATAATAGCTATATGAAACCATTCCAAAAGATAAAGCTAAGCTCTTTAACCAAAATCAAAAAGTCAACCCAAAAAGTCAATCTCGAGCCCGCACCTCGGAACCTGACAAAATTCACAAAATCCGAAATGAGAGAAAAACTCGAAACCCTTTGTTTATACTTTCTACCAGTGAAATCGCATCTGCGGTAAAATTTTCGCATCTGCGAAAGTCACTTAGACTCTCGACCAAGCGCACCTACAGCTCGAGAACGATTTTTGACTGTCTTGCATATAATTGTGTCGGCTGGATTTGTTTTGGAATTTTGAGGGTCCTCCTCAAAATTCTGCCCTAGTTTCCGATTCTGAGGGAAATGAAGATTTTATTAAGATGTGACCGAACCCACAGGGCTGCCTACGTATCCCCTCTTAAACGGGAGTCAGGTCAAGCGTAGTTCAGTTACATCAGATGAAGGAATGAAACAGTGTAAACGTATCTCTTGACTGCATCTGAATTGGTAGGTTTCGGCCAAACTTCTCCGTCCATTTCTGCAAGTATGAGCGCTCCTCCTGTTAGTACCCTGTGAACCATGTAGGGACCTTGTTAGTTGGGTGAAAATTTACCTTTGGCTTCATCCTGATGCGGTAAGATCCGCATCAGCACTAGCTACCCAGGTGCGAATTGTCTTGGTCAAACCCTTTTGTTGAAAGCTGGACATTCTATTCTGATAAAGCTGACCGTGACATACTACATTCATTCTTTTTCCGTCTATGTGGGCTAGTTGCTCATAGCGGTGTCGCGTCCCCTTTTTTCCTCGCGGAAGTCCGGGTTTCGACATTCATTGGGAATAACTCGTTTCCTTTTGAGAATTGGGTATTTGAAGAGTCGCCACATAACAGATTAAGGTGCGTTAGGGCACCTAATAAAATTAACTCATATAACTAGTTGCATTACCAGAGATTAAGGTAAGGGCTCGAAATAATCTTGAGGGAAAGGTGTTAGGCACCCCTCGTGGTCCACAACGATGGGTTCCGGCCGAACTCAATTATATGAATTAGTCATTTAATAGATAGGCAGTCTAAGCACACATTTGCAAATAAAGGAAGTTTAGGCAGTCTAAGCACACATATGTGAATAAAGGAAGTTAGGCAGTCTAAGCACACATATGCAAACAAAGGAAGTTTAGGCAGTCTAAGCACACATATGCAAATAAAGGAAGTTTAGGCAGTCTAAGCACACATATGTGAATAAAGGAAGGGAAGTCCTAAGTTGGTTGGCCTATAGGATCACATTTGTACAATACCCGGTAAGCATTCCTCAAATAGAGGGGTTACAAGTGGCATTAGCGTACAGGTCATCATATCCTTTTTACTACCCATTACCCTCCCCTTAGTGGTTATATAAGCGAGTTTAATTAACGAACTCTAAGCGTGCTTTACCCGTCCCTTCGTTGTGGTCCTGGAGGTGTTTAGGACCTCTAAATTTGGGCAGTACTAGATCCTCCTAAGGTGTTTAAAAGGTAAAATCTAAGAGACAACAAATAACCGGTGCCCGTTTGAAGCAGTGGGCTCAATCGTACCGATGACATCCATTCCCCAGGCAGCAAAAGGCCAAGTGCACTTGTTGTATTGAGCTAATTTGGTGGTACCTTTATCATGTCTGCATGTATCTGGCATTGGTGGCATTTCTGGACATACCGGATGCAAGCTGTTTTCATGGTCATCCAACAATATCCTGCTCTGAGTATCTTTTTGGCTAGAACAAAATCGTTCATATGTGGTTCACAGGTTCCGACATGTATCTCCTCGAGCAATCTGGAAGCCTCTTTTGTGTCAACACACCTTAACAGTCCTAGATCAGGAGATCTTCTATACAGGGTCCCTCCGCTTTGGAAGAAGTGATTGGACAGCCTCTGCAGTGTGCATTTCTGAGTATGGTTTGCCTGTTTTGCTAAATATTCTTTGATGTCATGGAACCAAGGTTTTCCATCCGTTTCTTCTTCAACATGAGCGCAGTAAGGTGGCTGACTATGGATCCTTACTGGAATGGGATCGATGAAATTCTTATCTGGATGTTGTATCATGGATGACAAAGTAGCCAGCGCGCCTACAAATTCATTTTGAATTTTGGTCACATGTTTGAATTCTATCTTTGTGAACCTCTTCATCAATTCCTGCACATGATACAAGTATGGTAGTATCTTGGTGTTTTTCGTAGCCCAGTCTCCCTGAACCTGATGTACCAGAAGATCCGAATCGCCAATCACCACCAACTCTTGTATATTCATATCGATGGCCAAATTGAGCCCCATGATGCAAGCCTCATATTCTGCCATATTGTTGGTGCACGAAAACCTAAGCTTTGCGGATACCGAGTAATGTTGACCTATTTCTGATACCAAAACTACTCCAATACCCACTCCTTTGAAGTTTGCAGCTCCGTCGAAGAACATTCTCCATCCGTCATAGGCTTCAGCAATGTCCTCTCCTACGAATGACACTTCTTCATCAAGAAAAAACGTTTTTAGTGGTTTATATTCTCCTCCTACAGGATTTTCAGCAAGATAGTCTGTCAATGCTTGACCATGGACTGCCTTCTGAGTTACATAGATGATATCGAACTCACTTAACAATATCTGCCACTTGGCTAACTTCCCGGTTGGCATGGGCTTCTGAAAGATGTACTTCAGAGGGTCCATCCTAGATATGAGGTATGTGGTATAGGCACAGAAGTAATGCCTCAATTTCTGAGTTGTCCATGTCAAAGCACAGCAAGTGCGCTCTAGCAGAGAGTACCGTGCTTCGTAAGGTGTGAACTTCCTGCTCAAGTAATATATGGCTTGCTCATTTCTTCCTGTTTTGTCATGTTGTCCCAAAACACAGCCGAAAGCCCCATCTAATACGGACAGATAGAGTAGCAAAGGTCTCCCATGTTCTGGTGGGACTAGTACTAGTGGCGTGGACAGGTATTCCATAATTTTGTCAAAAGCCCTTTGACAATCTGCAGTCCAACTGGTTTCAACATCTTTCCTCAACATTTTGAAGATGGGTTCACATATTACTATGGATTGTCCTATAAAGCGGCTGATGTAGTTGAGACATCCTTGGAAGCTCATCACGTCCTTTTTGCTCTTTGGTGGTGGTAAATCTCGGATAGCCATAACTTTGGACGGGTCCAACTCAATTCTTTGGCGGCTGACGATGAATCCCAATAATTTTCCTGCAGGAACCCCGAATGCACATTTTGAGAGGTTCAATTTTAAATTGTACCTTCTTATCCTGTCAAAGAACTTTCTCAAGTCTGCTATGTGATATGTGGCCCTCCTGGATTTGATGATCACGTCGTCAACATACACCTCTATTTCCTTGTGTGTCATATCATGGAAGATGGTCGTCATGGCTATCATGTAGGTAGCCCAAGCTTTCTTTAGACCGAATGGCATCATTTTGTAGTAGTACACTCCCCACAGTGTAATGAAGGCTGTTTTTTTTGCGTCTTCTTCGTCCATCCAAATCTGATGATAACTCGCGAAGCAATCTACAAAGGATTGGAGTTCATGCTTGGCGCAATTGTCGGTCAGAATATGTATATTTGGCAGTAGGAAATCGTCTTTGGGACTTGCTCTATTTAAATCGCGATAGTCAACACACACCCTGACTTTCCCATCTTTCTTCGGAACCGGTACGATCTTGGCTAATCAGGTTGGGTACTCAACTACCCTGAGGACTTTAGCTTTGATCTGCTTGGTGACTTCTTCCTTGATTTTTATGCTTATGTCTGGTTTGAATTTTCTGAGTTTCTGCTTCACCAGCCGGCACATTGGATTGGTGGGCAACTTATGAGCCACTATGGATGTGCTTAGACCAGTCATGTCATCATATGACCACGCAAAAATATCCTCATATTCTTTCAGGAAACGAGTGTATTCTTCCTTTTCAAACGGTGATTAGGTTAATGCTTATGCGAATCTCTTTGATGGTTTCAGAATCTCCCAAATTGATTGCCTCGGTTTCGTTCAGGTTGGACTTAGGTTTGTTCTTAAAATTCTCAACTTCTCTGATAACTTCCTCAGGTATCTCATCTTCTTCTTCCGAGTCACTATCCTTATGTTGCGTTGTCTCATTACATGTCACAATCATCGGTTCATCAGGATAAGAAATAGTAATGCTATGGAGGGAAAATGTAAAAAATAATAATAAATACTAAAATAACAATGCCTTAATTAAATTTCGAAAAACATCAAAACAGGTGCGGCTCGATGACTCGAGCAATTATTTTGAAACAAAATGCGTCTTTAAACAAAATACTTGAAATATCTTAAATGCTTAAAATGGCTTTTAAAATCAGGTCAGGCTAATTGCCAGGCTACCCAGTAACTCGACGGGCCCTTGATGGTGTGGCGGTCTAGTTCCTGAGAAATGCTCCCCTCTTGGAGGAGGAGGATGCGGAGGACCTCTTGTTTTGGTATGATATGCTGATGATGCCAGTGTGTACGAACCAACCTTAGGGGATGGGAATAATCAAAATAAAAAAAAGGTGAACAAGTCAGTAAGGATTCTGAAAAGTAGTTGCAGTATTTAAACACGTATTACAGGAATGTAAATTCGCGTCCTAATTTGGGGAACCTCGTTGTGCCCGAGGTAAGCCTAGCGTCAAGTGATTCAGAGAGATTTAACACCAATAAATGCCTCATTTCATTAATGTAATAAATAAGACGAACCTAAAAACGACAATAAATAAATGAGTTACTAATGGCATTTGACTTATTACATTCAAATTCCAAAACAACTCTAGAGAAGCAAATAATCCTAATCTACTTGGTCCCAGAGGGACCTTCTCCAGGCTTGGCCTTCTTGGCCCCATCAATCAGATTTCCAGGTCATGCATGTCCAGCAGCTTCAGACCATGCCGAACCTGGGGACTTCGTGCCTCATTTTCTACAAAAATAAATAGAGTTAGACCCTTGCCCCCTCCGGATTCGACTACTTACACATTAATGATTAGCATGTCGGCATTTATCTCTCCAAATAATGCACATATCGTGGTTGCGCCCATTGGGATTATGGAAATCCCAGTGGACTTTGGACAAGGTTTTTCTTAGAGGGTTATTATGCAGACAACATATTAACCCGGGCTAGGCTTGATCATGATGCATGTACAATCATTATCAGAGTAAGGTTTCTATAGAAGTCTAGACTAGTACCCTCAAGCGGACAACTTGAGAGTGAAAGGCACGGAACCGTCGATTGCACCGTTGGTTTTAAAGGGTGATTTTAGGAAGAGCGCAGACACTCATCAAGCACCGCTGAGGTATTAGTACACACGAGTGGAATATGATGTTGAGCATGGAGTTATGCAAAAAAATAACACGTTGCCAAGCATTTGCAAAATGATAATATGCGGTATTTAATAATTGTAAAGACAAAACAAGGAGACAAGTCAGTTTCCATAGTAAAAGTGATATAGCAAGGGAGGGAGATCATAAATGAATAAGGATAGGCAAATAAATTCACATAGAATGGGAAGGGATGTGCAAGTATTAAAGACATTCTTAAAAACTAAATCATAAACAAGTTCGTTATGGTAAGAGCCTAAAGAACTCCCCAGCAGAGTCGCCATGTTGTCGCGCCCCCTTTTTCTCGCGAAATCGGGTTTCGACATTTTGAGACAACTCCCTTCCTTTTGGGATGGAGTAAGGGATTTGAAGAGTCGCCACCTAACAGATTAAGGTGCATTAGGGCACCTAGATCAATTAACTCATGAAACCAGTTTACATCACCAGAGATCGGGTAAGGGCTAGAAATTACCTTGAGGGGAAGGTGTTAGGCACCCCTCGAGGTCCACAACGGTGGGTCCCGGCCGAACTTAAATTAAGCGAATTAGTCCTTTGGGAAATGAAACAAATTAGACAAATAGATATTACTTTAAAACAGGAATTAAAGGGGTCCTAGGTTTTTAGCCTATAGGATCATTTCCATGCAATACTTGGTAACTTTCCCCAAGTTGGGGTACTACACATAGCATTAGCGCACGGGTCATCATTTCCTTTACTACTCAATTACTATCTTTCAGTTGTTACCTAAGAGTTCTAGTAGCTTCTAATGCGTACCTTATGCGTGCACTACCCACCCCTTACTTATGGTTCTGGAGGTTTAGGACCTCTATTTTGGATAGTTCTAGACTTACCTATATTGCTTAAAATGGGAAAAAGCTAGGCGACAGACAAAAATCAGATAGGACTATCAGATAGGGAATGAATAAGGGCTCATGTTAACCTCCACAAATAGACACCAAATGCACACAGTTAAACAGATAACTTTATTGATTTAGGATCCTATAGGCAGGATATCTAGATGAGCAGAAAGAAAATAAGAAAGCAACTTATTAAAATGAGCATTGGGACCGTCGGGCTTGCCTACTGATTTGATTAAGTTCTGAATCTGGGCATGTTTCAAGCAGTACGAGATCACAGTTTTTGGCCCGGAATTCTTAATAATCCTACAGTTTTGCCTACTGATAACTGGAATAGAGTCCTATAGGCATGATATCTAAAGGTTCATTAAAGAACAATAACAAGATTTCTAAGCGAATTACTGATTTTTTATCTCCTGAAAATAGATTTTTATATCTTTAGATCCTATAGGCATGCTTTCTAATTTGCAAAATTAATTAACCCCTACTGACATGGTTTCTAGGTGTCGAAACTAATCTGTTTATCTCCTATAGGCATGGCATCTAAGTCGAAACTAATTTTTACTTCCTATAGGCATGATATCTATTAATCATACGTGGGCAGAATTTTAAACATCTTGCCAAGAAAGTTATTATTCAAACAGATAGGATCCTATAGACATGGTTACTAATGCATGTAAGTTAAAATGTGCCTGGATCCTATGGACAGGATTGCTAATGCAAGGAGTCTATAAACCATATTTCTAGCATGGGAGTGAAATGCAGAACAACAATCAGAAAATCCTATAGGCAGGATCCCTAAACAAGTAGTAGCATTTACATGGTTCAACATGATAAACCTATAGGCAGGATTTCTACCCAAGTTCAAAGATATACAAAACCCCCCGATTTTACTAATAAGCCCCAAATTTGTTTATTACAAAGGTTATTACAGCCAAGAATGAATAAATTACATAACAGTATCTATTACACTATAGGGAGCCTTAGCAGGCCCAATATTAACCTGGGAACCAGGCCTTCAAACACAATAGCTTTGAAACAATCGCAGGGATCCACAACACCTTAAACCAGGTTTCCAGTGTGTCAAAGTTCCCAAAGAGCCTCAAGGACCCCAGGCAATGCTCACACTGGAACCACACATTCAACACACAATTCATAAGAGATTGGAAAACTAGCCCGAATGTGTCAGAGTTCAAAAGAGTCTCAGGGAGCCTAGGTGTCACGACCCTAAACCCGGACCCGGTCGTGATGGCGCCTCTCATAAAGACAAGGCCAGCCAACACGTTCTAAATTTATTTTTAAGCAATTAAGTAATAAAAACAAGTCTTAACATAGTAATAAAAATCCCAAAATAAGGTGAACAATACAGTTTGGGGAATAAGACATAGCCCGACATCGGGGTGTCACCAGTCATGAGCATCTATCAAAAAAATTACAAGTCTGAAAGAGTCTACACAACTATTACATAACTAAAATAGGAGAAAATAAGATAGAGGGAGAAGCACTGGGCTGCGAACGCCGAGCAGCTACCTAGTGAATCTCCGAAGTCTGCTAGAAGCTTTCAACCCTCGCAAGCAGGACCTGAAGCGCCTGAATCTGCACGCGGGGTGCAGGGAGTAAAGTGAGTACTCCAACTCAATGAGGAACAACAGTAAATGAAGACTGAGCGATACAAAATCACGTTAAACACAACAATATGCTATAAGAGGCAAAGTAAAATCAGTAATGTACAATTAAACAGTGTAATCTCATAAAGCACCTTGTAAGCAGTTAAACAAGTAAAGGAAAACCAGCTAGAAAAGGTAAACACATAAGAACCGTCCCTCGGGCACAATAACAGCAGAATCAACCCCTCAGGCAATAACATAGAACAATACCAGCCCCTCGGGCAAAATAACAACAGAATCAGCCTCTCGGGCAATAATATAGAAATATACCAGCCCCTCGGGCATAATAACAACAGATTCAGCCCCTCGGGCAATAACATAGAATAATACCAGCCCCTCGGGCTATATCTCATATCACAATTGGTACCCGCGCTCACTGGGGTGTACAGACTCCAGGAGGGGCCCCTTACGGCCTAGGAGGCAAGGGGATAGAAGGTCTGAACTATGAAGACCTATGCATACAGCCGGATGTAGAATTGCCAGAGGGTTACAAACCTCCCAAGTTCGAGATGTTTGATGGTACAGGTGATCCCAGGGTTCATTTAAGGACCTATTGTGACAAGCTTGTCGGTGTCGGAAAAGATGAAATAATCCGGATGAAGCTTTTTATGACGATTCTTACGGGAGATGCCTTATCATGGTAAATCAGCCAGGATCCTAAGAAATGACCCAACTGGGTGAGTATGGTATTTGATTTCATGGACTGGTTCAAGTTCAACACAGATAATGCACCAGATGTCTTCTACATTCAGAACCTCAAGAAGAAGCCCACCTAAACTTTCCGTGAGTATGCTACTCATTGGAGGTCAGAAGCGGCCAAAGTCAGGCCAGCATTGGACGAGGAACAGATTAACAAGTTTTTTGTCAAAGCACAAGATGCACAATATTATGAAAAGATTGATGGTTATTGAAAACCATAAGTTCTCTGATATCATCAAACTTGGTGAAAGGATCGAAGAAGGAATCAAAAGCGGGATGGTAACAAACTTTGAGGCATTGCAGGCCACTAATAAAACATTGCAATCAGGGGGTATATCTAAGAAGAAGGATGTGGGAGCAGTGATGGTCGCCCAAGGACCCAAAACTCCATTCGTATACAAAACCTCTCCACTTGCATATCAAGCACCTCCATCCACATATCAAGTACCTCCACCCACCTATCAACCGTCACCTCCACCTACATATCAACCCTCGTACCCCAGATATTTCCAACCAGCCACCGCCTATCACACCTATAATTCCCAACCATCTCATTTTCAGTCACCTTCAACTCGTCAAAATCACCCAAGACCGCGACCTAACTTTGATCGCAGACCACCCAAACAATACACTGCCATCGTTGAACACATCGACCAGCAATATGAAAGGTTGAAGGCTACTGGTTACATCTCTCCCATCCCCGCTGTGGCCATGGAGAACTCATCCCATTGGGTTAACATGAATAACACTTGTGCATACCATTCCGGTATGAAAGGGCACACCATTGATAAATGTCGTATGTTGAAAAACAAAATCCAGACTTTGATTGACAACAAGATCATCCAGGCAAAGGAGGCCGCGCCTAATATTCGCAATAACTCCCTCTCAGATCACAGGGGTAAAGGTGTCAATGTGATAGAGATGGATGAAGAATGAGATCCGGATGGATCAATCACACTTATCAAAGAGGGTGACGATCCCAAGAAACCCGCAGTCACTCTCAACCCCATTATTGTGCAGGTAGAGCAGCTAGTGGAATCCGAGGTAACTGCATCAATCCCTTTTGAAGTTGAGGTAGCACCCCCTGCCGTCGCACCTATTCCATTTGAGGTGAAAGTAGCCACACCATTTACAGTGACAGTGTCAACCACACCGCCTTATAGCACTAAGGCTGTACCATAGGATTATGTGGCCGAAGCTAGAAGAAAAGGAAAAACCAAGATGGGGGAATCTGGTGCTGCACAAGGGATGACTAGGACTGGAAGGGTCTATACACCCGAGCATTTGGGAGAGTCCAGTAAAGAGGCCCCTAACAGACCTCCCGTTATTGAAACAGGTCCAGATGACCTCTGGAGGAAAGTACAATCAAGGGAGTATTCAGTCATCGATCATCTGAACAAGACTCCCGCTCAAATATCTATCCTGTCACTGCTATAGAATTCAGAAGCACACAGGAACGCTCTGATGAAAGTATTGAACGAAGCATATGTGCCCAATAACATCACAAGCAGAGAGATGGCTTAGATGGTGGGACAGGTATTGGAAAGTCACAAAATCACTTTCCACGAGGATGAGTTGTTGCCTGAGGGTCTGAATCACAATAGGGCACTGCATATCACAGTGCAATGCGAAGACTACTTCATTACCAGGGTCCTAATTGATGGAGGATCCAGTCTCAATATTTTCCCATTGACAACACTGAAGAGGTTGGGCAAAGGCCTATACAAGATACGAGAAGGGACCATGAACGTGAAGGCATTTGATGGGTCTCAGAGAGCTACCATCAGGGAAATTAATCTCTGTCTACAAAGGGGGCCTACGTGGTTCGATGTCGAGTTTCAGGTGCTGGACATATCTGCATCCTACAATCTGCTGTTGGGACGCCCATAGATACACGCCGCTGGGGCTGTGGCATCAACTTTGCATCAGGCAGTAAAGCTTGAGTGAACCATCAGGAGGTGATTATCCATGGAGATGGGAGCAACCCCATTTACACCCGTCATACTATTCCGATGGTCGAGAATAGGAGAAAGCTAGGCGGAGAAACTTATCATCACATCGAGCGGGTCAATACAATCGACAAAGATAAGTGGTGGGATGGCAAAATAGCAAGTATGATGAACTGGGGAGGGTACGAGCCTGGCAAGGGTCTTGGCAAAAATATTCAAGGCATCACCAAGCCAATACAGCCAAAGTACCATGGTACCACTTTTGGGCTGGGATACCAATACCTCTGGCAAGAATACAATGACTGGTCACCACCATGGCGAGGTCCATACTATCCATTGGAGCAACCTACACCGCATTTGAGTCAGACATTCCAACAGGCCGACATCATATGGGGATCAGAGGAGGAAGAAGCACTGGCAGCCTTATGGAACCTGTTCCCGGATGATGAGGACATGGACTGTTGTGTAATTGTTGAGGAGGAAGAGGAGGAAGGCCCTACCATCCGAGCTGTGGAGAGAGGATCATTCCTCAAGAATTGGACTGTCAGACCATCCAGGGCCCGACGAGTCCCGGGGTAGCACGGCTGAACAGGATTATTTTTTTTTTATTTTCTAAGAAAAATGATTTCCCTATTGGCATTTTGTTTTAAATAATATTTCCAATATTCCAAAAATGTTGTTAAAAATCGCTTTTATGTTTCAATGAATCAATATTTATTATTACCATTTTTCTCTCATATCTTTATCTATACAGCATTACTATTTCCTGTCTCGATGAACCAACAGCTGTGACATGTAACGAGACAACACAACAAAAGGATAGTGATTCGGAAGAAGAAGATGTCATACCCGAGGAAATCGTCTGAGAAGTAGAAGACTTTGAGAACAAGCCTAAGTCCAATCTGGACGAAACAGAAATAATCAACTTGGGAGACTCTGAAACTGTCAAGGAAACCCGCATCAGCATCCACTTGTCGCCATCAGAAAAAGAAGAGTACACACAGTTCTTGAAAGGGTATGAGGACATCATTGCATGGTCATACGATGATATGACCGGGTTAAGTACATCCATTATGGCTCACAAGGTGCCCAGAAACCCAGCATGTCTACCAGACTCTGTTTATGTGTTTGAACTCCCTATGTTCCCAACCCCCTTGACCCCTATTTGTAAAGCTGATTGTTGAGTGATTGTGAGTCTGAGCACTCTATGTTTGTGTGACTGTATGTCTGTTTTTTTTAGAATTGATTTCAAGACTGTTTTCACCCCTAGCGTCTTCTTGAAAATTGTTTCTATTCCTGAAAATCTTTTTCACGTCTAAAATTGTCTCTACACTGTTTTACTAAGTCTTTCAAAACTATGTTTTAGGTTCTGCCCCTCTGGTGTGTGTACTGCTTAGGGATCCTTGAGATTCCTCCGACCTCTGGCACACCAGGGCTGGCCCTTCCACATTGCACATAACCAGTTCTCTATTTTAAGAAAGGTCTTGGTGTGAGCACTGCTCGGGATCCCTGAGGTCCTTAGGGAACTTTGACACACCAGGACACACTATTGGTTGTGAGACTCTTGGCATCTGAGACTGTTTCTGAAGGCCTGGCATGCCCAGGTTTATTTTGGGCCTAATTCAGGCTCCCTATAGTATAGTTTATATTTATTTATGTAATTCATTCGATCCTGGAATATAATAATATTCTTTGTAAACAGATATTGGGATAATTAGTAAAAAGGTGAGGGTTCCTATATGATTTTATGGAGAAACCAGGTAGAAATCATGCTTTAGGTTTATATATATGTTGATTTGCAGAAGAAATCAAGAGTTCGGTTTATATGATTTAATTTTGCAATAGAAATCATGCTTTAGGTTTATATTATGCAATAGATATCATGCCTCTAGGTTTGCTATGCCTATTTGTATTAAAAACCATGCCATAAATCTGTGCATTAGATATCATGCCTTAGGATAATAATGTTTACTGATTTTGCCTATTAGAAAATATGTTATAGGCTCATCACTCTATTATCACGAAAACTATGTTTCTGCACAAGTCATAATCACCCAGAAATCTATTGTTAAAGTCACCGCTGTAATCATGCTTTATAAAATGACCATCTCTCTCTCTGTGCACTAGAAATCCTGCCTTAGGACTCTGTTTTCATTTGCTTTAAATCGTATCTATGTCGCTTAAATGAATAATTATCTATAAAGAGGTTTAAAGACAGCCCAACACATAGATATCATGTCCTAGTATAAATATGCATGAAATCAGCTTTTTGTAACATTCAACACCTAGACCAGCATGCCTGTAGGATTTAATATATTCAAGCTATTTAACGAATTCCCAGAATTCTGTTTTAGACAGCATGTTTATAGGGGTATAACAGATTCACACCTAGGCAAGCCTTAGGTAATTATTTCATAAAAACTGCGAAATGGTGTTATGTTTGTAAAATTGTCCAGGTTTAATAGGTTCTAAAATCAGTAGGCAAATTGATCAGGTTATATCACTTCGCTTTAAAACAATGTTGCATATTCTATGTTTGTGATGCTCACCTAGATATCATGTTCTAGGACCTTCTGATATTCTTTAAAATCTGGTGTTTGAGACGTGCTACTTATTTGTTTATGTATGGAGGTAAACAGGAGCCCCTTAATTGCTTCCCTATTTGACAGTCCTATAGGTTATTTGTTGTCTCTTAGATTTTACCTTTTAAACACCTTAGGAGGTTCTAGTACTGCCCAAATTTAGAGGTCCTAAAAACCTCCAGGACCACAACGAAGGGACAGGTAAAGCACGCTTAGAGTTCGTTAATTAAACTCACTTATATAACCACTAAGGGGAAGGTAATGGGTAGTAAAAAGGATATGATGACCTGTGCGCTAATGCCACGTGTAACCCCTCTATTTGAGGAAGGCTTACCGGGTATTGTACAGATGTGATCCTATTGGCCAACCAACTTAGGACTTCCCTTCCTTTATTCACATATGTGCGCTTAGACTGCCTAAACTTCCTTTATTTGAATATGTGTGCTTAGACTGCCTAAACTTCCTTTATTTGTATATGTGTGCTTAGACTGCCTAACTTCCTTTATTCACATATGTGTGCTTAGACTGCCTAAACTTCCTTTATTTGCAAATGTGTGCTTAGACTTCCTATCTGTTAAATGACTAATTCATATAATTGAGTTCGGCCGGGACCCACCGTTGTGGACCGTGAGGGGTGCCTAACACCTTTCCCTCAAGGTTATTTTGAGCCCTTACCTTAATCTTTGGTAATGCAACTAGTTATATGAGTTAATTTCTCTAGGTGCCCTAACGCACCTTAATCTATGAATGGAGTATGTCACGGTTAGCTTTATCAGAATAGAATGTCCAGCTTTGAACAAAAGGGTCAGACCAAGACAATTCGCACCTGGGCAGCTGGTGCTGATGCGGATCTTCCTACATCAGGATGAAGCCAAAGGGAAATTTTCACCCAACTAACAAGGTCCCTACATGGTTCACAGGGTACTAACAGGAGGAGCACTCATACTTGCAGAAATGGACGGAGATGTTTGGCCAAAACCTATCAATTCAGATGCAGTCAAGAGATACTACGTTTACACTGTTTCATTCCTTCATCTGATGTAACTGAACTACGCCTGACCTGACTCCCGTTTAAGAGGGGATACGTAGGCAGCCCTGTGGGTTCAGTCACATCTTAATAAAATCTTCATTTCCCAGAATCGGAAACTGGGGCAGAATTTTGAGGAGGACCCTCAAAATTCCAGAACAAATCCAGCCGACACAATTATATGCAAGACAGTCAAAAATCGATTAAGAAACTGGGGAAAAATTTGAGAAGGATTCTCAAAATTACGAAGCAGATCCAACAAACTTCATTACACGTAGAACTGCCAAAGGATCATTCACTAAACAGGAGTATTCGCAAATATACACGTATCAAAATCAGTATCCTTATAACTATAGGGCCACCAAGTGCAAATATATCTCCAGCTAAGAAATATTCTACTCCCACTTGCTATTTGTTCACTGCATAAGGCTAAGCATTGCCTTCTCTTTGCATGAGACTAAGCCCTGTCTCAAATCTTGCATGACGCTAAGTCATGCCTCCCTATTTGCATAAGGCTAAGCATTGCCTTCTCTTTGCATGAGACTAAGCCCTGTCTCAAATCTTGCATGAGGCTAAGCCCTGCCTCCCTATTTGCATAAGGCTAAGCATTGCTTTCTCTTTGCACGAGACTAAGCCCTGTCTCAAATATTGCATGAGGCTAAGCCCTGCCTCCCTATTTTCATAAGGCTAAGCATTGCCTTCTCTTTGCATAAGACTAAGCTCTGTCTCAAATCTTGCATGAGGCTAAGCCCTGCCTCCCTATTTGCATAAGGCTAAGCATTGCCTTCTCTTTGCATGAGACTAAGCCATGTCTTAAATTTTGCATGAGGCTAAGCCCTGCCTCCATATTTGCATAAGGCTAAGCACAGTCTTCCCTTGCATGAGACTACATTGTCTTCCTTTCTTGCATGAGGCTAAGCCCTGCCTCCCTATTTGCATAAGGCTAAGCACTGTCTTCCCTTGCATGAGACTAAGCATTGTCTCCCTTTCTTGCATGAGGCTAAGCCCTTCCTCTCTATTTGCATAAAGCTAAGCATTGCCTACCCTGGCATGAGACTAAGCCCTGTCTCAAGTCTTGCATGAGGCTAGGCCTTGCCTCCCTATTTGCATAAGGCTGAGCACTGCCTTCCCCTGCAGGAGACATAGCATTGTCTCCTCTCCTCGCATGAGGCTAAGCCCTGTCCCCCCAATTTCATAAGGCTAAGCTCTGCCTTTCCTTGTCTAATGCTAAATGATACACTATTTGAAACCTAGCACTATTTTACCTTTTCCGGGACTAAGCTCTGTCCCGATTCTATACAAGACAGCTCTGTCTTGTTCGCTTATGTGATCCATCATCATGTCTCTATCCAAAGGCGCCATAGTCCGAAGGCTCATCCTTATATCCTGAAGACACCATGTCATGGCCTGAGAATCTCTCAATACTACACATCATTATTCAAAGGCATCATGGTTCAGAGACATCATTTTCATGGCCTGAGAACATCATTTCATGGCCTGCGAATCCCCTATCTCATGATTCATGGCCCAGGACGTCTTCCTCTCCGTCTAAAGGCAACCTTCATGGTCCAAAGTGAATTTGCATCGTGTTTAAATACTCGTAGTAATCTATATATTGGCATGCATTGTGTTTTAAGTTTAGCAGGAAATCCAGGAGGTAAACGTCCTTCAAACAGGAGCAACCTTAATCCGTTAGATGGCGACTCTAGGCGCCCTAACGCACCTTAATCCGTTAGGTGGAGACTCTTCAAATACCCAATTTCCAAAAGGAAACGAGTTGTTCCCAATGAATGTCGAAACCCGAACTTTCGCAAGGAAAAAAGGGGGCGCGACAGCATGGCGACTCTGCTGGGTATATTATAGGCTCTTACCATAACGAACTTATTTTTGTGAATTAGTCTCAAGTATGATTTATTTTGTTGATACAACCTTTCCCTTCCCCCCTTATTTGGATTTAATTGCTTATTTTCAAGCATTTATGATTTCTTTTATTTCCTGAAACTGACTTGTCTCTTTGTTTTCTTTTTTTGCAACTGTCTTTCAATTATTTAAATACCGCATTTATCATTTTTAAACGTGAAAATACTTGACAACATGCTATTTATTGTTGCATAAATCATGCTCAACATCATATTCCACTCGTGCATAATTAATCCTATAGCAACTCTTGGTGAGTGTTTGCGCTCTTCCTATATTTCATCCTTTTAAATTTGGAAAGGCGTATTTGCGGTAAAACTAGTCGATCAGTGGTGCGTTTGACGGTTCCGTGCCTTTCCCCCTCAAGTTGTCCGCTTGAGGGTCCCAATCTAGACCTCTATATAGTAACCTTACTCTGATTAATTGTGCATGCATCATGGTCAAACCTAGTCGGGTTAATGTGTTGTCCGCATAATAACCCTTTTAAGACAAGCCTCACCTAAAAGTCCGTCGGGTTTTCCATAATTCCAACGGACGCAACCACGATTTTGTGCATTTTTGGAGAAACAAGTGCCAATATGCTAATCATTATTGTATACATAAACGAACCTAGAGGGGGAAAGGGCCTAACCATGTTTGTTTTGCAGAAGTGAGGCACGAAGTTCCCCGGTTCGGCATGGTCAGTAGCGTGCCTTCACTTTTGCTAGATTGGTGGGGATCTTCCTTCAAGTGACCATATTCATGTGAAACGAGTCTTAGGAAATAGATTAGGTTTACTTGCTTTCTAAATGTAATAAGGCCAAGTGCCATTAGTGACATTATTTTATTTGGTATCATTTTGGGTCGTCTATTTTCGCATTAATGAAATGAGGCAATTAGTGGCACTGAATTTCTCCAAATCTATTTGTCGCTAGGCCTACCTCGGGCACAACAGGGCTCCCAAATTAGGATGCAAATTTATATTCCCGCAATATGTGTTTAAAGTACTGCAAACTTTTCAGAATCATTACTGACTTGGCTACGTTTTGTTTTTCTTTCTTTTGATTATTGCCATTCCCCAAAGGTTTATTCGTGCATACTAGCATCATCAGCTTATCACACAAGATCAAAGGGCCCTCCACCTTCTCCTCCTCCTAATCCACCAAAAGGCAAGGGAAAAACAAACATGTAAGATTTGAATGACGCCAGAAAGGAAAACAACACACAGGTTGAACAAATATAAACTTCTGATGGTCGGGGTACTCAGGCCCCAAATGAAGCAGTTTCACGGCTCGAACAGAAAATACTGGAACTCCAGGATGAGCTTGAGCATGTCTGGAATGTGGAAAACCTATCCTTCTCACTCAGCATCCCAGACATCAGTCATCCAAACACTCAAAACCCCGCACCACCTCAAAACACACCCAACAAGCACCCACAAAATCCACCTGTACCTCACCATTATACAACTCCCCCACAAAATCGAACTATCCCACCGCAATACCAGCCAAACACCTACCACACACCACAAAATACTCCACCAGTCATTCCTGAACCCCTCCACCAATGATCACCACTATACTCAAATTCCAGGTCACCAAAACAACCCTATATATGTGGAGACCCTACCTCATTCCACTCAACCCATCTCCTATGCACCAGAATATGTTGAGAAGAACATGCTCTTTAAGAACCTAGACGGGGAGCTAAAGAAGTTGACCAGTCGAGTTCAAGGCGTAGAAGGAGGCAAGGGGATAGAAGGTCTGAACTATGAAGACCTATGCATACAGCCGGATGTAGAATTGCCAGAGGGTTACAAACCTCCCAAGTTCGAGATGTTTGATGGTACAGGTGATCCCAGGGTTTATTTAAGGACCTATTGTGACAAGATTGTTGGTGTCGGAAAAGATGAAATGATCCAGATGAAGCTTTTTATGACGAGTCTTACGGGAGATGCCTTGTCTTGGTACATCAGCCAGGATCCTAAGAAATGGCCCAACTGGGTGAGTATGGCATCTGATTTAATGGACCGGTTCGGGTTCAACACAGATAATGCACCAGATGTCTTCTACATTCAGAACCTCAAGAAGAAGCCCACCTAGACTTTCCGTGAGTATGCTACTCATTGGAGGTCAAAAGCGGCCAAAGTCAGGCCAGCATTGGACGAGGAACAGATGAACACGTTTTTCGTCAGAGCACAGGATCCACAATATTATGAAAGATTGATGGTTATTGAAAACCATAAGTTCTCTGATATCATCAAACTTGGTGAAAGGATCGAAGAAGGCATCAAAAGCGGGATGGTAACAAACTTTGATGCATTGCAGGCCACTAATAAAGCATTGCAATCAGGGGGTATATCTAAGAAGAAGGACGTGTGAGCAGTGATGGTCGCCTAAGGACCCAAAACTCCATTCGTATACCAAACCTCTCCACTATGCATATCAAGCACCTCCATCCACATATCAAGCACCTCCACCCACCTATCAACCGTCACCTCCACCTACATATCAACCCTCGTACCCCAGATATTCCCAACCAGCCACCGCCTATCACACCTATAATTCCCAACCATCTCATTTTCAGTCACCTCCAACTCGTCAATATCACCCAAGACCGCGACCTAACTTTGATCGCAGACCACCCAAACAATACACTACCATCGCTGAACCCATCGACCAGCTATATGAACGGTTGAAGGCTGCTGGTTATGTCTCTCCCATCCCCGTTGTGTCCACGGAGAACTCATCCCATTGGGTTAACCCGAATAAGACTTGTGCATACCATTTCGATATGAAAGGGCACACCATTGACAAATGCCGCATGTTGAAAGACAAAATCCAGACTTTGATTGACAACAAGATCATCCAGGCAAAGGAGGCCGTGCCTAATGTTCGCAATAACTCCCTCCCAGATCACAGAGGTAAAGGTGTCAATGTGATAGAGATGGATGAAGAATGGGATTCGGATGGATCAATCACACTTATCAAAGAGGGTGACGATCCCAAGAAACCCGCAGTCACTCTCAACCCCATTATAGTGCAGGCGAAGCAGCTAGTGGAGGTCGAGGTAACTACATCAATCCCGTTTGAAGTTGAGGTAGCACCCCCTGCCGTCGCACCTATTCCATTTGAGGTGAAAGTAGCCACACCATTTACAGTGACAGTGTCAACCACACCGCCTTATAGCACTGAGACTGTACCATGGGATTATGTGGCCGAAGCTAAAACAAAAGGAAAAACCAAGATGGGGTAATCTGGTGCTGCACAAGGGATGACTAGGACTGGAAGGGTCTATACACCCGAGCATTTGGGAGAGTCCAGTAAAGAGGCCCCTAACAGACCTCCCGTTATTGAAACAGGTCCAGATAACCTCTAGAGGAAAGTACAATCAAGGGAGTATTCAGTCATCGATCATCTGAACAAGACTCCCGCTCAAATATCTATCTTGTCACTGCTACAGAATTCAAAAGCACACAGGAACGCTCTGATGAAAGTATTGAACGAAGCATATGTGCCCAATAATATCACAAGCGGAGAAATGGCTACGATGGTGGGACATGTATTGGAAAGTCACAAAATCACTTTCCACGAGGATGAGTTGTCGCCTGAGGGTCTGAATCACAATAGGGCACTGCATATCACAGTGCAATGCGAAGACTACTACAATACCAGGGTCCTAATTGATGGAGGATCCAGTCTTAATATTTTCCCATTGACAACACTGAAGAGGTTGGGCAAAGGCCTATACAAGATACGAGAAGGGACCATGAACGTGAAGGCATTTGATGGGTCTCAGAGAGCTACCATCGGGGAAATTAATCTCTATCTACAAATGGGGCCTACGTGGTTCGATGTTGAGTTTCAGGTTCGATGTCGAGAGAGCTACCATTTGTTTTAAATAATATTTCCAATATTCCAAAAACGTTGTTAAAAACCACTTTTATGTTTCAATGAATCAATATTTATTATTACCATTTTTCTCTCATATCTTTATCTATACAGCGTTACTATTTCCTGTCTCGATGAATCAACAACTGTGACATGTAACGAGACAACACAAAAACAGGATAGTGATTCGGAAGAAGAAGATGTCATACCCGAGGAAATCGTCAGAGAAGTAGAAGACTTTGAGAACAAGCCTAAGTCCAATCTGGACGAAACAGAAATAATCAACTTGGGAAACTCTGAAACTGTCAAGGAAACCCGCATCAGCATCCACTTGTCGCCATAAGAAAAAGAAGAGTACACACAGTTCTTGAAAGGCTATGAGGACATCATTGCATGGTCATACGATGATATGACCGGGTTAAGTACATCCATTGTGGCTCACAAGTTGCCCACAAACCCAGCTTGTCTACCAGTAAAACAGAAACTCAGGAAGTTCAAGCTTGACATGAGTCTAAAGATCAAGGAGGAGTTTACTAAGCAAATCAAGGCCAAGGTCCTCAGGGTGGTTGAATACCCAACTTGGCTAGCCAACGTCGTGCCAGTCCCAAAGAAGGATTGGAAGGTCAGGGGCTGTGTTGATTATCGGGATCTCAACAGGGCCAGCCCAAAGGATGATTTTTCGCTTCCAAACATACACATCCTAATTGACAATTAAGCCAAGCATCAACTCCAGTCGCTTGTGGATTGTTTTGCCGGTTACCACCAGATCTGGATGGACGAAGAGGACGCTGAGAAAACGGCTTTCATTACACCATGGGGAGTATATTGTTATAAGATGATGCCATTCGATCTAAAGAATGCTGGGACCACCTACATGAGGGCTATGACTACCATTTTTCATGACATGATACATAAGGAGATCGAGGTATATGTGGATGACGTCATCATCAAATCCAAGAACGCCACATATCATATCACCGATTTGAGGAAGTTTTTTGACAGACTACGGAGATACAACCTAAAACTAAACCCCGCAAAATATGCATTCGGGGTTCCTGCCGAAAAGTTACTTGGGTTCATTATCAGCGGCCGAGGGATAGAATTGGATCCGTCAAAAGTCAAATCCATCCAGGAGCTACCGCCGCCGAAGAGTAAGAAAAATGTAATGAGCTTTATAGGACGGCTAAACTACATCAGTCGGTTCATAGCCCAGTCCATAGTTATATGTGAGCCAATTTTCATGATGTTGAAGAAAGATGTTGCAACTAGTTGGACCGAAGATTGTCAAAAGGCTTTCGACAAGATCATGGAGTACTTATCAACACCATCAGTCTTAGTCCCGCTAGAGCCAGGTAGACCCTTGCTACTCTTCCTTGCAATGCTAGATGGAGCCTTCGGCTGCGTTCTTTGGTAGCACGACGAGACAGGGAGAAAGGAACAAGCTATCTATTACCCGAGTAAGAAGTTCACTCCATATGAAGCACGGTACTCTCTATTGGAATGTACCTGCTGCGCTCTGACCTGGATTGCTCAGAAGCTGAGGCATTACTTCTATGCCTACACACATACCTCATATCAAGGATAGATCCCTTGAAATATATCTTCCAGAAACCCATGCCTACTGGCAAGCTGGCTAAGTGGCAAATCTTGTTGAGCGAGTTCGACATTGTTTATATGACTCAGAAAGTGGTCAAGGGTCAGGCACTGGCAGATCATCTTGCTGAGAACCCTGTGGAAGGAGAATACGAACCCCTGAAAACGTATTTTCCCAATGAAGAGGTGTTATTCATAGGAGAAGATATTTCCAAGTCCTACGACAGTTGGAGAATGTTCTTTGACGGAGTGGAAATTTTCAAGGGAGTTCGCATTGGAGCCGTATTGGTATCGGAAACTGGCCAAAATTATCCGGTATCTGCTAAACTCAAATTTCCCTATACTAACAACATGGCAGAGTATGAAGCCTGCATACTAGGGCTCAACATGGCCATCGACATGAATATTCAGGAGCTGCTGGTAATCGGTGATTCAGATTTGCCTGTGCACCAGGTACAAGGAGAATAGGCCACCAAGAATTCCAAAATATTGCCATATCTGCACCATGTGCAGTAATTGAGAAGGAGGTTCACAAAGATATAGTTTCGGCATGTCCCCAGGATTCAGAACGAGTTTGCCGATGCATTGGCCACCTTGTCATCCATGATACAACATCCCGACAAGAGCTTTATCGATCCCATCCCAGTAAGGATCCATAGCCAGCCGGCGTATTGTGCCCATATTGAAGAAGAAACAGACGGGAAGCATTGGTTCCACGATATCAAAGAATATTTAGCAAAACGAGAATATCTAGAGCATGCAAATCAAACTCAGAAACATATGCTTCGGAGGTTGTCCAATAATTTCTTCCACAACGGAGGAACCTTGTACAGAAGAACTCCTGATTTGGGGTTGCTAAGGTGTGTCGACGCAAAGGAAGCTTCAAAGCTACTTGAGGAGATACATGCTAGGACCTGCTGCCCGCATATGAATGGCTTTGTCTTGGCCAAGAAGATACTTAGAGCCGGTTATTTCTGGATGACAATGGAGACAGATTGCGTCCAGTATGTCCGAAAATGCTACCAATGTCAAGTACATGTCGTTATGATAAAAGTGCCACCAAATGAGCTCAATGCAACAAGCGCACCTTGGCCATTCGCCGCCTGGGAAATGGATGTGATTGGTCCAGTTGAGCCCAGCGCCTCAATTGGGCATCGTTTTATCTTGGTAGCTATGGATTACTTCACCAAATGGGTCGAAGCAGCATCCTACAAGGCGGTAACTAAGAAGGTCGTAGCAAATTTTGTCCGCAATCGTGTTGTTTGTTGGTTCGGGGTCCCCGAATCAATCATCACTGACAATGCCTCCAATCTCAACAATGATATGATGAAGACCATGTGTGAGACTTTCAAAATCAAGCACAAGAATTCCACAGCCTATAGACCTCAGATGATCGGAGCTGTAGAAGCCGCTAACAAGAATATCAAGAAGATACTGAGAAAGATGGTAGAAACGCACAATCAATGGCACGAGAAGTTGCCATTCGCTTTGTTGGGATATCGTACCACAGTCTGCACATCAACCGGGGCAACTCTCTACTTACTGGTTTATTGTACCGAAGTTTTTATTCCCGCTGAAGTGGAGGTCCCTTATTTGAGAATCATACAAGAAGCTGAGCTCAGTGATGCAGAATGGATAAGGAGTCATTATAAGTAGCTAGCCCTCATATATGAAAAAAGGATGAATGAAGTGTGTCATGGGCAACTCTATCATAACAGAATGTCCAGAGCCCTCAACAAATGAGTCAAGCAGAGACAGTTCACACCGGGGCAGCTGGTGTTGAAAAAGATCTTTGCGCATCAGGATGAAGCCAAAGGGAAATTCTCTCCCAACTGGCAAGGCCCTTACATGGTTCATAGAGTATTGATAGGAGGAGCCCTCATACTTGCAGAAGTGGTCGGAGAAGTCTGGCCAAAACCGATCAACTCAGATGCAGTCAAGCGATACTATGTGTAACTATTTATGTTTTCACAAAATGATGTAAATTGAACTACGCTTGACCTGATTCCCGTTTAAGGGGATACGTAGGCAGCCCTGTGGGTTCGGTCATATCATAATAAAATTTTCCTTTCTCCCTAGAACCAGAAACTGGGGCAGAATTTTGAGGAGGACCCTCAAAATTCCGGAGCAAGTCCAGCCAACGCCATCATATGCTAGAAAGTTAGAAATCAATCAGAAACTGGGGCAGAATTTTGAGGAGGACACTCAAAATTCTAAAGCAAGTTCAGCCGATTGCAGCATGTGCCACAGTCAGACGTGTCCATCTAACTAGGGCAGGATTTTGAGGAGGACCCTCAAAATTCTATAGCATGAGGGTTGCAATGTCTCGGATCATGTCACAGTCACCGGTTCATCTAACCAATTTCTAAAAAAATATATATTTTTATTACGTCTTTGAAAATTATGCATGCTTGCTTGTAAAATGACTCTGTTTAACCAGCGCTACCCCCAATGATTTTAACAGGACCTTCGGACCAAGCAAAGCAAGCCAAGCAAGCCGACGGAGGCACGGACCGACCTCTCCTTTTATAGAACTTACGATTTTTCTTTGGATGCAGTAGCGAAGAATATACATGCTTCGAAGTAACAATCTTCATAACAACCGTGATACTGAAATCTATTATCAGCTAAGAAAACTCTGCTATCACCTGCTATTTATTCTATTTTTGCATGGGACTAAGTCCTGTCCCGAATACTGCATGAGGCTAAGCCCTGCCTCCATATCTGCATAAGGCTAAGCTCTGCCTTCCATTTGCATGGGACTAAGCCCTGTCCCGAATTCTGCATGAGGCTAAGCCCTGCCTCTATATCTGCATGAGGCTAAGCCCTGCCTCCATTTTGCATGAGGCTAAGCCCTGCCTCCATATTTGCATAAGACTAAGCTCTGCGTTCCATGGGACTAAGCCCTGTCCCGCATCTTGTATGAGAATAAGCTCTGTCTCCAATCTTGCATGAGGCTAAGCCCTCCCTCCGTATTTGAATAAGGCTAAGCACTGCCTTCTCTTTGCATGAGACTAAGCCCTATCTCCATCTTGCATGAGGCTAAGCCCTGCCTAACACCTTTCCCTCAAAGTTATTTCGAGCCCTTACCTTAATCACTGGTAATGAACCTAGTTATATGAGTTAATTTCTCTAGGTGCCCTAACGCACCTTAAGCCATTAGGTGGCGACTCTTTAAATACACAATTCCTAAAAGGAAACGAGTTATTCCCAATGAATGTCGAAACCCGGACTTCCGCGAGGAAAAAAGAGGACGCGACACCGCTATGAGAAACTAGCCCTCATAGACAAAAAAAGAATGAATGCAGTATGTCACGGTCAACTTTATTAGAATAGAATGTACAGCTTTCAACAAAAGGGTCAGACCAAGACAGTTCGCACCGGGGGCAGCTGGTGCTGAAGCGGATCTTCCCGCATCAGGATGAAGCCAAAGGAAAATTTTCACCCAACTGACAAGGTCCCTACATGGTTCACAGGGTACTAACAGGAGGAGCACTCATACTTGCAGAAATGGACGGGGAAGTTTGGCCAAAACCTATCAATTCAGATGCAGTCAAGAGATACTATGTTAGACTGTTTCATTCCTTCATCTGATGTAACTGAACTACGCTTGACCGGGCTCCCATTTAAGAGGGGATGCGTAGGCAGCCCTGTGGGTTCGGTAAAATCTTAATGAAATCTTCATTTTCCTCGGAATCGAAAACTGGGGCAGAATTTTGAGGATGACCCTCAAAATTCCAGAATAAGTCCAGCCGACGCAATTATATGCAAGACAGTCAGAAATCGGTTAAGAAACTAGGGCAGAATTTTGAGAAGGGTTTTCAAAATTCTGAAGCAGATCCAACAATTTCATTACACGCAGAACGGCCAAAGGATCATTCACCAAACTGGGCAGAATTTTGAGGAGGACCCTAAAAATTCTAATGCAAAGAAGCCGCAATGTCTCTAAAAGTGTTACAGTCATTAGTTCATCTAATTTACTTGATATTATATACCACAATGTTATTAAATAACTATATTTTATCAAAAGTGCATATTTTCGAAAACTTTATTTCTATAGCCGCCAGGTGTTACCCAGGGCAACTCGGACAGGGCCTCCAGAGCAATGCAAAGCAAAGCAAGCAGACAAAGGCACAAACTAACCTTTCCCTCAAAACTCACGACTTTTCTTTGGATGCGGGCACAGTGAACATTACAGGAGTATTCGCAAATATACACGTATCAAAATCACTATCCTCATAACAATCGGGCCACCAAGTGCAAATATATCCCCAGCTAAGAAATATCCTACTCCCACTGGCTATTTGTTCACTGCATAAGGCTAAGCATTGCCTTCTCTTTGCATGAGACTAAGCCCTATCTCAAATCTTGCATGAGGCTAAGCCCTGCCTCCCTATTTGCATAAGGCTAAGCATTGTCTTCTCTTTGCATGAGACTAAACCCTATCTCAAATCTTGCATGAGGCCAAGCCCTGTCTCCTATTTGCATAAGGCTAAGCATTTCCTTCTCTTTGCATGAGACTAAGCCCTGTCTCAAATCTTGCATAAGGGTAAGCCCTGCCTCCCTATTTTCATAAGGCTAAGCATTGCCTTCTCTTTGCATGAGACTAAGCCCTGTCTCAAATCTTACATGGGGCTAAGCCCTGCCTCCCTATTTGCATAAGGCTAAGCATTGCCTTCTCTTTGCATGAGACTAAGCCCTGTCTCAAATCTTGCATGAGGCTAAGCCCTGCCTCCATATATGCATAAGGCTAAGCACTGTCTTCCCTTGCATGAGATTAAGCATTGTCTTCCTTTCTTGCATGAGGCTAAGCCCTGCCTCCCTATTTGCATAAGGCTAACCACTGCCTTCCCTTGCATGAGACTAAGCATTATCTCCCTTTCTTGCATGAGGCTAAGACCTGCCTCTCTATTTGTATAATGCTAAGCACTGCCTTCCCTGGCATGAGACTAAGCCCTGTCTCAAGTCTTGCATGAGGCTAGGCCTTGCCTCCCTATTTGCATATGGCTAAGCACTGCCTTCCCCTGCAGGAGACTAAGCATTGTCTCCTCTCCTCGCATGAGGCTAAGCCTTGTCTAATGCTAAATGTTACACTATTTGAAACCTAGCACTATTTTGCCTTTTCCGGGACTAATCTCTGTCCCGATTCTATACAAGACAGCTCTGTCTTGTTCGCTTATGTGATCCATCATCATGTCTCTATCAGAAGGCGCCATAGTTCGAAGGCATCATCCTCACAGCCTAAAGACCCCATGTCATGGTCTGAGGATCTCTCAATACTGCACATCATTATTCAAAGGCGTCATGGTTCAGGGGCATCATTTTCATGGCCCGAGAACATCATTTCATGGCCTGCGAATTCCCTATCTCATGATTCATGGCCCAGGACGTCATGGACTAAGGACGTCATCCTCTCCGTCCAAAGGCAACCTTCATGGTCCAAAGGGAATTTGCATCGTGTTTAAATACTCGTAGTAATCTATATATTGGCATGCATTGTGTTTTATGTTTTGCAAGAAATCCAGGAGGTAACCGTCCTTCAAACAAGAGCAACCTTCGCTCCGGTTTCTACTCATACCACTCCGGTTTCCACTTATACTGTTTGCTGTTATCTCAAACATAATCGATTCTCGTCAATTACTCGCCTTTACCCCACGACCGTTCAGATATTTGCCCTATGATACATCCGTTACACTTCAAACTCATAATCGTAGCTCCGCATAAACCCATCTGACACTATCCTTCCCAAAAGAACCTTTTCTGAAACATACTACCATTCCAATAACAATTCCATCAATTTTATTTGCCGTTGGGTCCAGAACTACACACGGCATGCTTCCTGTAAAACCAGGGATATGTAGGCAGCTCAGAGACCAGGGTGCGGCCCATATTTTTTCAAAAAAAAAAATCATTCGGTCAAAATAGGTCATCATTTCTTTATTCGACAACTGTTTATCCTTCCCGGGTAAAGAGGGGCAGCTATTGATATCCAATTTTGCCCTCATTATTTTAAATTTGCATACATATCTTCAAAATCGTGCACATACATTATTATTATACTTTCAATGCATGGACAAGTGTTTTTATAATTTTCTACAATTTTACAGGCTTTAAATCCATTTATTTCTGCATTTTCTATTATGCAAATATCCACTAATTACCCCTCATAGTATTTTTATGATGATTTGATCATCTAAATTCATCATTTATGCCCATATAGTGCTTAAATATTTTAACTGCATTTTTTCTAATTACATTTGCATTTTTTAAGGCTAGAATTGCACATTTTGCAATAATAGCCTATATATATATGCATAATTAAATTATCTATATAGAAAATGACCTTTTATATTTTTATAATGTTAAGTAATTATTTTAAATCATTTTCAGGTACAAATGGTATTTTTATTATTTATGAATTATTTTTTATAAATTATTTTGTTGATTTGATTGGGTATTTAAAATCTAGCCCCTTTCTAATCAATTTTCGGACCTAGCCCAATTGTGTATACCGGCCCAATAACCTAACCCAATTACCCATACCCAATTAACTACCCGACCCAGAACCCCCTTAATCGTGACCGTTTATCTCTGAGATCAATGGTCCATATCCCTTCCCCTCATTTTAACTAACCAAATACCTAACCCTAACCTTCATTCACCCAAACCCGCCGCCCTTGAACTCTCTCAACCTCCCCTCTTCTCTCTGTCAAACCCTAAGCGCCGTCACCCAAATTCCCTCCAAATCCCCCTTTGATTCCAACCAAATATGGAATCATCTGGTGATTTCTTACCTTATCCGGCTCTCTTTCTCTATTGGCTAACCGATTATGGTATTACATAATCACTTGCCTAACATGGCAAGTGGATCTCTCTTGTTTTGAACCAAATCATGTTCGAACCTTTATCTCTTTCCATCTATGTTCTTTTTCCGTTTCCTTATGGTTTGAATCTCTGAGATTTTGCTCATTCTTTATTTTATCCTAAAGCTAGGGTTTAGATCCTTTGAACTCTGCTGAGATTTGGTACTTATTTTTCGTTAAAATCATATCTATGTTTCTGCATGACTAACTGTGAATCTTTTCATGATTTCGTTAAAAGGTTTTCCTTCGAATTTTACTCGCCCTAAAATTAAGGCCTAGATCTTTTCAGATCTACTAGGGTTCCTTAATTTTGAGTTTTTTCTCTTTAATATTTTCGTGTATCTATGTGTATCTATGTTATTCCTATAGTTGCTTTTGATTAATCTACTCACCCTAAAATTAAGGTTTCAGATCTTCTCTAGTTCGATTTTTTGTGTTTTTCGAATAAATCTCTTGTCTATGTTCATTGTACACAATGTGTGATTATTTCGCCCTTGTTCCTCTGTTGGCTTTATGGTTTTCCCAAAATTAGGGTTTTGAAATCCTTTACTGAGATCTTAATCTTTCCTTTCCTGTACGATACTGATATTTCCTTGACAGATTTTTACTTATTCCTTCCTTATGTGTGATTCATAATTGGTACTACTTTCCTTAATTCTTTTGCTAGCCTGATTTCTACACTTTGATTATTAGGACCGACTTTTAATTGATATCTGGACTCACGAATTACTTTATTAACTGCTGATTTATTCCTTGTTAATTTAAGTGATACTTCTAGGATTCTGCTTATTAATTGATTCCTGTTAGCCCTAATTGACCGATTAACTGATCTCTTTGCCTTATTTGTGTGCCATTGATTCTCCTACCTTATTTGGTTTACTCTACTGTATGCTATAATAACCTTTCATTACTCTGATTTTAAAACAAGGCTCACGCTGATAGACTTACACTCACACTTACACACTCATACAATTTCTTCACTTTACAACTCAAGGCTCTCTGCTTTTCCTCAAAGAATTTAAGTTATCTCTTTGTGCGACTACTCTGATTTCTGCATTGTTTAGCCTGCTGGAAGCCAAGGCTAAACTCTTTGGATCCAAATTGCCATTACATTCCTGTTTACTTTCTTCCTAACTGGTATGTGTTAACTCCTGTTATCCTATTTTGTCCCTTGTGCTTATGTGGTTAGTTTATTTCAAACCTCAGCATGTTTCTGTGTGATCCATGATTCTTGTTTACTCCTTTCTCAACTGGCATGTTTCAGTTCCTGTTATCTTATTCTCTCTTATAGTTTGTTTCGACCTCAGCATGTTTTCTGCTACTGCTTTCTCAACTGGCATGCTTTAATCTCTGTTACCCTATTCAATCCTATTTTGAGGGTTCAACATGCTTCTATTTGCTATATTCCCGTATGATTTCACTTAGTAACAAGATTAATTAGGTTATCTCTAGTAATATGAAACCCCGTGTAATCAGTTGTATGTTCCATATTCTGCAAATATGTTGCCAACTCTGTCTATTAGTTCAAGTATCCTGGTTCTTTTGTGATTGCTTAGATGCTAGTACAGTGTCCATGTCTGGATCAATACCAATCTGTTTGAACTATTTACTAAATAGGGATTCTGTTTGTTCTAGGTGAAATTCTGTTTGCGGTCGTGCAATTTGAATCTGTTTGCTCCTAAAAATCAAATTGTTTTCTAAACCTGCTCCCCCTTACCCTCTATGTACTGGATTTCAAACTTCTACTCTTAGTTATCTAGGTTCCTACCACCCCCAGTGTGAGCACTGCCTAGGGTCCCTGAGATTCTTTTGAACTGTGACACATTGAGGCTGGTTTTCCAATCTCTTATGAATTTTGTGTTGAATGTGTTGTTCCAGTGTGACCATTTCCTGGGGTCCTTGGGGCTCTTTGGGAACTTTGACACACTAAAAACCTGGTTTAAAGTGTTGTGGATCCCTGCAATTGTTTCAAAGCTGTTGTGTTTAAAGGGCTGGTTCCCAGGTTAATAATGGGCCTGCTAAGTCTCCCTATACTGTAATAGATATTGTTATGTAATTTATTCATTCTCGGCTGTAATAACCTCTGTAATAAACAGATTTGGGGCTTATTTGTAAAATCGGGGGATTTTCTTATATCTTTAAACTTGGGTAGAAATCCTGCCTATAGGTTTATCATGTTAGACCGTGTGAATGCTACTACTTGTTTAGGGATCCTGCCTATAGGATTTTCTGATTGTTTGTTCTGTATTTCACTCGCATGCCAGAAATCATGTTTAAAGACTCCTTGCATTAGAAATCCTGTCCATAGGATCCATGCACATTTTAACTTACATGCATTAGTAACCATGTCTATAGGATCCTATCTGTTTGAATAATAACTTTCTTGGCAAGATGTTTAAAATTCTGCCCACGTATGATTAATAGATATCATGCCTATAGGAAGTAAAAACCAGTTTCGACTTAGATGCCATGCCTATAGGAGATAAACAGGTTAGTTTCGACACCTAAAAACCATGTCTGTAGGGGTTAATTAATTTTACAAATTAGAAAGCATACCTATAGGATTTAAAGAGATAAAAATATGTTTTCAGGAGATAAAAAGTCAGTAATTCGCTTAGAAATCATGTTATAGGTCTTTAATCAACCTTTAGATATCATGCCTATAGGACTCTGTTCCAGTTATCAGTAGGCAAAACTGTAGGATTATTAAGAATTCTGGGCCAAAAACTGTGATCTCGTACTGCTTGAAACATGATCAGATTCAGAACTTAATCAAATCAGTAGGCAAGCCCGAAGGTCCCAACGCTCGTTTTAATAAGTTGCTTTCATATATTCTTTCTGCTCATATAGATATCCTTCCTATAGGATCCTAAATCAATAAAGTTGTTTGTTTAACTACGTGCATTTGGTGTCTATTTGTGGAGGTTAACATGAGCCCTTATTTGTTCCCTATCTGATAGTCCTATCTAATTTTTGTCTGTCGCCTAGCTTTTTCCCATTTTAAGCAACATAGATAAGTCTAGAACTATCCAAAATAGAGGTCCTAAATACCTCCACGACCATAAGTAAGGGGCGGGTAGTGCATGCATAAGGTACATATTAGAAGCTACTAGAACGCTTAGGTAACAACTTAAAGATAGTAATTGGGTATCAAAGGAAATGATGACCCGTGCGCTAATGCTATGTGTAGCACTCCCAACTTGGGGAATGTTACCAAGTATTGCATGGAAATGATCCTATAGGCTAAAAAACGTAGGACCCCTTTAATTCCTGTTTTAAAGTAATATCTATTTGTCTAAGTTGTTTTATTTTCCCATAAGACTAATTTGCTTAATTTAAGTTCGGCCGAGACCCACCGTTGTGGACCTCAAGGGGTGCCTAACACCTTCCCCTCAAGGTAATTTCAAGTCCTTACCCGATCTCTGGTGATGTAAACTGGTTTCATGAGTTAATTGCTCTAGGTTCCCTAACGCACCTTAATCCGTTAGGTGGCAACTCTTCAAATCCCTTACCCCATCCCAAAAGGAGGGGAGTTGTCTCAAAATGTCGAAACCCGATTTTGCGAGAAAAAGGGAGCGCGACAGTTACCATGTATTTCATTTTTAGGCTCCCACGGACATTGAAGAAATTCGAGGTAGTATGGGTGATTATGGACTGGTTGACTAAGTTCGCGCGTTTTCATTCTGGTTGTAACCACCTATTTTTTAGAGCGGCTGGCTCAGATCTACATCCGCGAGATTGTTCCTCTTCATGGCGTGTCACTGTCCATTATTTCTGATCGGGGCACGTAATTCACATCAAACTTTTGGAGAGTAGTGCAACAAGAGTTTGATACATAGGTTGAGTTGAGTACATCATTCTACCCCAGATGGACAGACAGTCCGATCGCATAATTCAGATCTTGGAGGATACGCTACGCGCTTGCGTTATGGATTTTGGGGGTTCTTGTAATCAATTTCTATCAGTTGCAAAGTTTGGCTACAACAACACCTACCAATCGAGTATTCAGATGGATCCTTATGAGGCCTTATATGGGTAGCGGTGTCATTCTCTAGTTTGTTAGTTTGAGCTGGGAGAGGCTAGGTTGTTGGGTACTGGTTTGGTTCAGGATGCCTTGGAGAAAGTCAAGTTGATTTAGGATCGGCTTCGTACAACACAGTCTAGGCAAAAGCGCTACTCTAATCAGAAGGTTCATGATGTTGCCTATATGATGGGAGAGAAGGTATTGCTCAGAGTTTTACCCATGAAGGGTGTGATGAGGTTCGGGAAGAAGGGCAAGTTGAGGGTCGGTATATTGGCCTTTTGAGGTGCTTGAAAATATTGGAGAGGTGTCCTACAAGCTTGCATTGACACCTAGTATATCGGGTTTTCACCAGTGTCTCATGTTTCTATACTCCAGAAGTAATATGGAGACCCGGCTCATGTTTTGAACTTTAGCACAGTGCAATTAGATGGGGATTTGACTTATGATGTGGAACCAGTGGCCATTTTAGATCGGCATGTTTGAAAGTTGAGATAAAAGAATATAGCTTCAATGAAAGTTCAATGGAGAGGCCAGTCAGTCGATAAGGCTAATTAGGAGACCTTCGAGAGATGTAGAGTAGATATCCACGCCTATTTAAGACTCCGGGTATGATTCTGGACTCGTTTGAGGATGAACGTTTATATAAGAGAGGGAGAATGTGACGACCGAATTGGTTGTCTTGTGTATTGTAGCTGTGTTTCCCCATTTATTGCTTATTCTATGTTCACTTATAGTTATGTTATTTTCTGGGGTGGTTGGTCTGGTTCCTAGGATTTTTCGAAGTGAATTGAGGCACTTAGTCCCAAGGTTAGAAGCTTAAGTTGAAAGAGTTAACTGGATGTTAACTCTTGTGTAAACTACCCCGGAATGGAGTTTTGATGATTCTAATAGATTTATATGGTGATTTTGGACTTAGGAGTATGTCCAGATTTTTATTTGGAGGTCTGTAGGTCGTTTTGGCTTGATTGGTGAAAGATAAAAAGCTGAAAGTTTGGAAGGTTGAGAAGTTCGACCGAAAGTTGACATTGTTAATATCGGGCTTGAATTTTTGTTCCAGAAATTAGAATTTGGACTGTTGTGTGATTTATGACTTATGTACTTAATTTGAGGTCAATCGGAGTCTATTTGGTATGAGGCAACATTAGTTTTAGAAGTTTGGAGTTCATTAGTTTGTTAGGCTTGCATTAGGGTGCGATTTATGATTTCCATATTGTTTGATGTGATTTGAGGCTTCGACTAAATTTGTATTGTATTTTAGGACCCGCTAGGATGTGTAGTTGAGGTCTCGGGGGCCTCGGGTGAATTACGGAAGGTTAACAGATCAAGAGTTGGACTTAAAGCAACGTTGAGGAATTTGGGTTGCCGGTGTAACCGCATCTCCGATGGGTCTGACCGCATATGCAAAGCCGCAGGTGCGGCTGGAGTGCCGCAAATGTGGAAGGGGGCCTAGCTTGGGGATTTTTGCAGGAGCGAGTTGGAGTTCTGCAAAAGTGAAGTCTCTTCTTCGATGCTTGGTCCGCATAAGTAGAGTTTGGATACGAAGGGTATGAACCGCAGATGCGAATAGATTTCGCAGAAACGAACCCGCATAAGTAGGATTTTTGCCCGCAGAAGTTGCTGGTGGGGATCCTTAGTGGGCTTCGTAGATGCGACAGTTATCGATGTCGAATTTCGCGTGGTTATCGATTTTGAGCAAGGCGGCTCGAGGTATGTAATATGGACCAGCATTGGGATAGGGTCACACATTGTAGTGGATTTGTATTGAGGTATGATCCATTGTGTGAGATTCGTTTGTTTTGGTTCTGTGGTGTGTGATGGGTTCTCAGCATTGCATTATGGTGTTACCCGTTGAGCTTGCGGGATGGTTCTCTCGTTTGAGTCTTTCTTTTTATGGTTGGGTACATCTGGGATGTTGCTAATAGGTGCACAAATTACATAGGTTATGGTTTTGGGTTGTATTGATGTGTCATGTCAGCAGAGTGGTTTTGTTGGATGAGATGAGGTCATTGGACTTAGAATGAAAACCATCAGAATTGATTACAGCATGGTTGGAAGGATAATATCGAAAGTCGACTTAGAAATCTTCTATAGTTCCTGTCGGAGGAGAGGGAGCTCCATGACTTGTTGATCTGGCGAATAGTTATGAGTTTCGGCGTGTTTCTTTCATCATTGGCAGTATATGAAGGTGTTAGAACGAGGCTTTGTTTGAGAAGAGGTTTATTACCGGTATTGGGTTATTTTGAGCAGCTACTGTGATTAGAAATTATCTCTATGAGTGTGTGTGGTATATCACGTGATTTCATCTTTGGTTATGACTATGGTATGTCACAGCTTGTTCAGACTTATACAGTGTGAAGATGCAAGATTCTGGTCTTATAGAAAATTTTGGATGTGGAAATTGGATTCTAAGGCTTATGGGCTAGGTTGGGTTAAGGAATTTAAGTCATGTTGTATTATCAGACCTATATGGGATAGGGTGACGTTGGATCACCCCGGGTATGTGCATAGCAAGATTATACAGCAATTTGATGGCTTTTAGAACAACTCTTGGCAAGTTTGAGGATGAATGTATGTTTACGTGGGGGAGGATGTACGATTCGATCCGTCGTTTTGAGCATTTGCACTTCTCTTGGTTGTTTGAGGGCATGAGTAGCTCCGTATGATGTATTATGGCTAATGTGAATCGTCGATTTTGGTTTTTAGGTTATTCGAAACTGATATAGAAGAATGATTCTCAACTAGAAGCTTTAAATTTGAAAGGGTTGACCAAGTTTGAATATTAGTATTTGACCTCGGATTGGATTTCTAATGGTTCTGTTAGTCCATTGGGTGATTTTGGATTTAGGAGCGTGTCCAGATTGTGATTTGGAGGTCCATGGTAAAATTTGGTTTGAAATGGAGAAAGTTGGAACTTTGGAAAGTTTTACCGGGAATGGACTTTCTGATATCAGGGTCGGATTTCGTTTCCGGAAGTTGGAGCAGGTCTGTAATGTCTAATGTGACCTGTGTGCCAAATTTGAGGTCAATCGGACGTGATTTGATAGGTTTCGACATCGGTTGTGGAAGTTGAAGTTTCAAAGTTCAATGATTTCGAATTGAGGTGTGATTCGTCATTTCGATGTTGTTATGTGTGCTTTGAGGCCTCGAGTAGGTTTGTGTGATGTCATCTGACTTGTTGGTATGTTTGGACGGAGTCCAGAGGGGCTCGGGCATGTTTTGGATTGATTTCGAATTGTTTTCTTCAATATTACTATTGTTGGTTCTGGTGTTTCCGCATCTGCGGAAATGTGGGAGCAAATGCGAGTCCGCAGATATAGACAATTGGGCGTAGAAGCGGATTGTTGCACAGGTGCGATTGGATTTTTTGCACCTGGGGTTGTGTAGATGCAGGGGAGAGGACCGCAGAAACGGAGGCCTAGCTTTTATATTTTACCGCAGAAGCGGGATTTTGGTCGCTTCTGCGACACCGCAGATGCGGTTAAGTGTCCGCAGAAGCGTAAGTGCTGGGCATAATGATAAATACAAGGGTTTGCGATTTTGACTTCATTTTAACATTTCCAACCTCGGATTGAAGCGAATTTTGGAGCAATTCTCACCATATGAATTTGGGTAAGTGATCTACACTCGGTCCTAGTTATATTTCATGAATCTATTTTCGATTTTAGCTTTTGGTGGATGAATTGAAAGAGGAAATTGGGGGTTTTGGCCTAAAGTTTCATAATATGAATTGTTTAGTTTTGAACACCGATTTGGAGTTAGATTTGAGTGAAACTAGTATGGTTGGACTCGTAATTTAATGGGTTGTCGGATTTTGTGAGTTTGGTCGAGTTTCGAGGCGTGGGCCCGGATGTAATTTTCGGCTGGATTTGGGATTTGATGTAGAATTCGATCTTTATCAATTGTAATTGCTTCCTTGGGCTTTATCTGATGTTTTTGAGTTGCTTTTGGCTAGTTTTGAGCCGTTCGGAGGTCGCTACGCGCGTGATGGCATTCTTGGAGCATCGCTTCGCTTGTTCGGTGTTGGAATTGGCTTGTTTAAGATAAGTAACTCTTCTAAACTCAGTGTTGAGGGTATGAAACCCCAAATTATGTGTTATGTGAATGGCATTGAGGCAACGAACATGCTAGGTGACGGGCGTGTGGGCGTGCACAATGTGAGTTGCGACTCTGCTGTTTCCAGGGCACTGTTTAGTCGCCCCCTTCGTTGATATTTGTGTTTTTTTTCACCATGTGATAAAGTAATTGAGCTGCAGATCATGCAAGATATCATGTTTATGCTTTATGCTGATATTGTTGGGACCTCTAGCGGTCGTTTCTTGCTGTCATCTCATTGATTTTATTGATATTTCTTACTCATTCACATTCATGCATTCATATCATATCTCGGTCTCAATTGTTACTATTTGATACATCATATCATTATTACGGTCAGTTTTCATGACATTGTGAGCCCGTGGGTGAGACTGGAGAGATTGATGACTGAGCGAGGCCGAGAGCCGTATTATGAGTGACACTTATGGGATCGGGCTGCACGCCGCAGCGGTTATATTGATGATTATGATAGCGTTTGGGCTGTAGGAGCCCCTCCGGAGTCTGTAACACACCCCCAGTGAGCGCAGATGATATTATTGAGGGATGGATTTCCCTGGACATGGATTTGTCCAAAGTATTGATATATGGAGATGGATTTCTCCACAGGGATGGATTTCCCTTTTTCCTCGGTACCGAGTGACGTATAGTCATTTGTATACGACTCAAACAGGAGAGCCCGATTTCTTGACCGTTATGGCATTCCACGGCCCGCCTCCAGAGGCCTCGAGGTACAGTTCAAAGTTCGACCCCGGGGGTCCCCTATGCTCGACCTCGGGGCAGCGCGAGTCGGTGGCTACCACGGATAAGCGGGAAGTTCCCAAGACACGTTACCAAAGCTAACAATATCCGCAAGATAAGTACTAGCCTGTACCAGACTAGTGAGTAGCTGCACCAGCTATGTCTCTTTGTAATAAGTGCACATGTATTATATAGGATTCCCTATCCTATATAAGGGAGATCCTTGTCACTTTGTAAGGGGATCAGATACTCAATATTCAATAGAAGAATATTCTCTCTGCTCTCTAACACATTCTCTTAAACTCAATACTTCCATTTATTGCTTATATCCATTGTGTTCTATTTATTGTTCTTCATTTAACGCTTATCATTGGCCATAAAGAGATGTCATTGAATTTATTATAAATATTAGCCCCTCCATCGACTGCCCACGGCAGGGAATAAGGCTTGACCTCGAGGCCCGAATAAGCAAGCTCGAGGCCCCGCTCATCAGCCTATTGGTTTGATTATCACCTTGTTTTCAAGTTTTCTAATCTCTTACTTAACATCTATTGCCTAAACAACTAGCATAAAAATAGATCACGTATTTTTAGAACCACAAAATCAAATCTAATTGTAATTACCATTTTCGCGGTAAGCAGTTTGGCGCCCACCGTGGGACTAAAAATAATAGTGATTATTTTCTTGCTGGTTTAACTACGTAACGCAAGTTATCTTTCACGCTTTTTCTTGTCCAAGATCTTTGATTTCAGGTCAAAATGTCTAACTCAGTAAACACACGTGAAAACATCAATCTGAAGACCATGGGGAAAAAGGTGTTGGTGTACCACCACAAACCCTGAGAATGCACCAGAATCAGTTCCTGTGGACGCGGTCTCACGCGATGCCTAACACATCGATATAAGCTCCCACACTAACAGGAGTGTGCACCAAGGAGACCAAAAGAAGCTCAGAAAACCCCAGCTAGGAATGAACGAGAGGTTAGCCTTCACGTTATTTTTGAAATGTTACAGGCACAACAGCTGGCGATCGCTCAGCTGCAAAGTCACCAGAAAACTCCCAGCACGGTAGCACCGGGGATGGCTTCCCTAGCCGAGTAGGTACCAGAGAGATCAAGCAACAACGGGTTGGCAGCCGACCCCGCCATCGTAAAAATGCTCGAGGACCTCATAAGGAGGGTCAAGACGGGCTAGAAGAAGATAGAAGCCAACGACAAGAAGGAAGAGACCTACAACTCTAAAGTCGATCAAATTCCGGGCGCGGCCTCTATCCTGAAGGGTGTAGACTCGAAGTAGTTCGTACAAAAGCCATTCTCACAGGAAGCTGCTCCAAAACCCATTCCGAAAAAGTTCAGAATGGTAGACCTTCCGAAGTACAAGGGAACCTTAGACCCCAATGAGCACGTTAGTACTTACACGTGTGCAGTGAAATGCAACGGCCTAAAAGACGACGAGATCGAGCGGGTCCTGCTCAAAAAATTCGGAGAAACACTCTCGAAAGGAGCCACGATGTGGTATCGCAACCTTGCTCCGAACTCAATAGATTCATTTGCCATGCTAGAAGATTCTTTCATAAAGGCGCATGCCGGTGCCATCAAGGTAGCTACAAGGAAATCAAACGTCTTCAAAATCCGGCAAAGAGAGAACGACATGCTGTGAGAGTTCATATCTCGCTTTCAAATGGAACGAATGGAACTACCGCCAGTCCCCGACGACTGGGCAATGCAGGCCTTCACCCAAGATTTGAACGAACGAGGCTCGGTGGTTTCGAAGCAGCTAAAGTAGAATTTGGTTGAATATCCAGCCGTGACCTGGTCGGATGTCCACAACCAATACCAATCAAAGATCAGTGTCGAGGACGGCCAACTGGCGAAGGAGCCGAAATCGAACAAGAAAGATACCAACCATACAGCAAAGATAGCATGCATACCCCAAAATGATCAAGGGATGGATCGAGGTCAGAATCCTCGAGGACTCGTGAGCGAAGTCAAATTTAATAGGCACGCAGGACCGACGGAGGAACCCCGCCTATCGAAATACAGCTTCAACGTTGACATTTCAGACATCGTATCCGCCATCGGTAAAATCAGAAACACCAGGTGTGCAAGGCCTCGACTACCAGGTCCATCGCAGAGGAACCCCAACTTAGAATGGGAATTTCACGGCACACACGGTCATAGAACCGAAGATTGCAGATAGCTCTAAGGAGAAGTATCCCGGCTACTCAGCAAAGGACACCTCTAAGATATCCTTAGCAATCGAGCCAAAAATCAGTTTCGGGAAAAAGAGGCAAACATGAAGAATGAAACAAATTAGCCGCAACATGTCATGATCATCCCACAGGAACCCACTATCAAGAGAACAAAAATATCCATCACCAGGGAAAAGTGAACTTGAGGTTACATACCCGAGGACGCTCTCACGTTCAGCGAAGAGGACATAGGAACCTTGTCTCGGCCTCATGACAACGCATTGGTAATTTCCTTTCTTGTAAATACATTTCAAATTGAACGTATACTTGTGGATCCAGGTAGCTCGGCCAATATTATCAGGTCGAGGGTCGTGAAGCAACTCGGACTGCTCGACCAGATCGTGCCCGCATCTCGAGTCCTCAACGGATTCAACATGGCGAGTAAAACAATGAAAGGGGAAATCACCCTCCCGATCAACGTGGCCGGCCACAACCCAAAATGTCAAATTCCATGTCAGCAAAGGAAACATGAGCATGCAGCGAGAGAGATGTTCGCAGTACACAATGTGGCAGCAACATCTACACGTCCAACATCGGAGGAACCAAAGGATAAGCAAAGAATGAGGTAAACAGTTCGACATCCATTCTTTGATACACCCGAATAAAACTAGCAAAGGACCGTGCCGCATACTCGGAGCAAACACTAAAGGTATATCAAGGCTCGAAGTGCCATCGCCACTAAGGTATAACCATCTTCCTTTTTACATCTTACACTAACCTTTGTGCAGATGTCTGATCAGAACAGTCGAAGCGCTGTCCGGCTCGAAGACCTTAAGGTCCCAAAGTATACGTTGCACTCTTTTCCTTCGATCGAATTTTATTCCAAGAAGGGTTTGATCGGCAAGGTTTTTAAACTAGGCAACATCTATATGCTACCTGAAGAGAACTCAGCAAGTATTCGAGATTCCTCTGCAATCAACCTCGAATACTGAGGAGCATCCCCCTGGAAGATCATCTCCCCGGAGAAATCAAAACGAAGCAAAGAGGGTCTCAATAGGGAAATGATGTATCGAGCCAAACGGTCGAAAGAACCATGTCTGCATAGAACAATCAAACCCTCAGCGGCAAAAACTATGTATACTTGTACCAAGCAATCAAAGAATACTTTCCCCTCCATCAAAGCATTTCGCGTTTTAAAGAAGATCGGTATTTTTGCAAAAAATGGCTCCTCTGTCAAAAATGCCCCGAACACTCGGGGACCGGCGTCAACAACTCGAAATGATGCGACCCCCGGGTCGGAGCTCCAAACTCGTAAGCCTTCGATGAGGCAACACAAAGATCACAAAACAACTCCAGAGCCAAAAACGTCCCGAACGCTCGGGGACTGGCATCGAAAAACACAAGGTCACATGATCCCCAGGTCGAAAAACTCCAAAATCGTAAGCCCTCAATGAGGCAACACCAAGTTTACAAGTAATGGCTCCCGAGCCAAAAAACCCTCGATGACTCGTGGACTGTCGCCAATCGCCACCCCCAATCGACTTATCAAAACCCAAGGCCATAAGACCACATACGGCCGGCCTCGGTCTCGTAAGACCTACATAAGGCAACAACAAAAACTGTAAGACCTCAAAGGCGTGTAAAATCTGTAAGACCTCAAGCAAGGAATGAACCACACTTGTACCAAGTGACAATAACTGTAAGACCTCAAAGGCATGTAAAACTTGTAAGACTTATTAAAGGCATAATCCCGATCTTAAAGTTAAGGCTATATATCGAACTTGTAAGACCCCTAAAAAGGCATACCCTCGATATAGACGCCGAAACTACTTCACTCGGGCACTGAAAAGCTCCAGCCAAATAAAAAAATGACTGCGGTCACAAGGGTGTACCAGCCAATCTAACGCGACTCGGGGACGCTCGACCGTCGCTACAAAATCACAGGCCTTCAATTACTTAGAAAATACCTCGAAAAGAACCGGTTAAACAGGCTACCCTCGACATAGGTAAAATAGATTCGACCATGTCAGTTCCTAACTACAGGCTTCGAGATACTTAGCCTCCGAGCCAAACCTCCCGAGGTGCTCGATCATCGCTATATAATGGCTCAAAATTGAGGTTCTATCAGACCGTCAAAGAGTCGAGAAAACACAACTTCAAAAGTCCTTAACGAGGGAAAAATAAAGCCTATATTAGAGGTCGCATCGACCCAACGCGTAAGAGCCACTGTCGCGAGCCCATATAAAAGGTGGTACCGACCTAAAGCATAAGAGCCACCGACGCCAGCTTACATTAAGGTCGTACCGACCCAAAGCATAAGAGCCGCTGACGCCATCTTACATTAAAAGGTCGCATTGACCCAATGCGCAAGAGCCTAAGGGCCATCTTTAAATTCAAAAACTTTAAGATCAAATGAGCTCGAATCGAAACCCGACTCGGAGACTGAACCCGAAACAGTTAACTAAATATGCCTATGGGCGAAAGCATAAGAGCCTAAGGGCCAGCTTTGAATTTTAAAACTTGAGGGTCAAATGAGCTCGAAACCCGACTCGAAAACTGAACCTGAAACAGTTAACTAAATATGCCTAAGGGCGAAAGAATAAGAGCCTAAGACGCCAGCTTGCATCAAAAGGTCATACCAACCTAACGTGTAAGAGCCACTTTTGCCAGTTCGAACTAAAGGTCGTACCGACCCAAATGCGTAAGAGCCACTATCACCAGCACAAATCAAAAGATCGTACTGACCTAAATGCGTAAGAGCCCTTGTCGCCAGCTTAGATCAAAGGTTGTGCTGATCAAATGCGCAAAAGCCTACGGGCCAGCCTAACGGGCCTCAGAGCCGAATTGTACACCTGAGGGTCATTGCTCGAAGTCCAGTTCACCTGGCCAATCATCGAACAATGTGTAAAAGAAAGACATATGCAAGCAAACGGAAATTCATGGAAGGAGAGAACCAGATAGTTTCTTTACATACACGCACACATGAAACAATGCAAGGCTACATTTACAAAGTTCTCTAAGAATACGATACAAAGAATCAAAAAGGAAAAAGCCTAGTCTAATTCCCCCCCGGGGACTGCGCCCCCATCAGCCTCTTCTCCATTACCTTTGGCATCATATACGAAGAATTTGGCGTCGTAGTCATCTGCCTTGGCCTGCGCTATCTCTTCCAAGAGATCGAAGCCCCTAGCGTGAATCTCTTCGAGGATTTCCCCCTGAAATCTACACCGAGCATATCCATTGCTTCTGCTCTCTCGATTAGGAGTCCCTCTCAGCTCAGCCCGAGCTTCGACGGTGGTTTTCTAAATAGACAGTCACATTCTTATCGGCCCTAGCTCGAATCTCTTCAGCTTCAGCCCGGGCATCCACGGACCTAGGCCTTCATATCCAAAAGGTCAGACTCGAGCTTTGCGATCCAGCTCAACTGGACCAAGCTATTTTCATAAGAATTCCAAAGTTGCACCTCGAGGGTAGAAGCCCTGGCCAAAAGCATTTTTCTTGGCCGCAACTTGGGCATCAATATGAGCCTTTAGCTCATTACACTAATTCTTGACCTGACCAGCTTGGCCCACAAAGGCGTTCCAGGCCCTCCGTCTTTCTCTGCAACTGAAATATCAAATTATTAGTCTCCAGGAAAGAAGAAAAAAAGATGCATCCCCTCGAAACAAAGGTTACCTGTCTCTCGAGGCAGCCTTCATAGTCCAGGATTCGACTCGCCTTGTACCAAAGATATACCGACTCCTTTGCCCTTTTATCGCAAAAAGGCCCAAGGGATTTCTCCCCCTCCAATGCTTTTCGCAACCTAGATTCGCGGCGGAGCATCTCGGACTTGGGCATGTCAAAGGCCTATGAAAAAAAAGCTCAATCAGAAAATGAAAGTGCAAAACTGAAAGGCCAATACAGCCGGCCAAAACTCACCACAAAATGTAAGCCGCTGAGCCTCCTCGAAAGTTGAGCGCACATCTACTGGCCTGGTCCCATCGGCCCCGGTGGAACCACTCCCGATGGGAATACGATTGCTCGACACCCCGCTTGATTTTGGCGGCCCCTGGCCTCAAATTCCCAACGAAGTACCTTCGGCGGGAGAAGAAGAAGGCGGAAAGAAATCATTATCCCTCGAAGTACCTTCGACGGGAAAAGAAGACGGCGGCAAAGAAGAAACTATTTCTCCCAAGGCTAGAAGCCTCGGATTCTCAAGCTCAGCCGATACATCCCCTTTGATCCTCCGAGCAAGGCTTGCCTCGCTATGAGCACCCTCGTCTTGAGAACCCTCGTCCTTCGAGGATTCCTTCCGTTCATTATCATTCCTCGGCCCCAAAGCCGACAACCCTTCCTCTTCTCCGAGAGAATGCGGTCACACCTTAGAAACTTCTCCAATTCCTGCGGTGATGGAATTAATACGCATAAAGGAAAGTACCTTTCTAAGAAAATAAACCACACGTCACGTACCGTGGTGTTTTGCTTCCTATCTACCCTTCGACAAGTCTCGACGCTTACGCCCATCGTAGGTCGAGCGAGCTGCCAGCTTCCAAGTCCAACCCGCCAGGTCCGTGACCTCCTATGGCATCCACAGGATCGCTGTAATAAAGAAAAGGAAAGCATCTTTACGGAGCCCGACTCCACCACGAGCAAAAATAATAAGCATGTAAGTGTGCCACTTGCGTGCGAATTTTCATTTCTCTGGAAATGGCAGGAATTCCACGGGGAAAATATCGACAGTCCGCACTCAGAAAAATCGATTTATCTATCCCCAGTTTCCATCTTCTTCATCGTCGGCAACAAAGGGCCTCGCGGATCGACATCGTAAAGTAATCAGGCCTTGGTAATGAAAGAGCTAGTACAATCTGATGAGATGGCTAAGGGTGAACTCAAGCCCGGCTCCCTCCGCGAAGAACCTCCTCATCAATACTATCCTCTGGAATGATGGATGAACCTATGCCAGGGTAACCCGATATCTTCTGCAAAACTCAAGCACGACTCTATCAAGGGGGCCCAATATAAAGGGGTATGCGTACACGTTAAACAAAACCCTATATAAGCCACATGTGATGCTCTCACACGGGGAAGTTACCTGAAGTACCACCTTTTTTCCCCATCCGCAGTCTCTCCTATTTGCCTCGAGGTGTTCCTCTCCTATTGATGGGATGAACCTTTATACGAGCTCCCGATGGTCTTGAACATTGGGAGGCCTGTCCTAACGAAAAGTCCCTCCTCAAGATAGAGCGCCTCGAGGTCAGCTCACTGGACGTCGGCGGTGTACCACCGACTAGGCATGAAGCAGAGGCGGAACTCCCCTCTCCTTGATGAGCAGATTTGGACGAAGCAACCATAGTTGTGATAAAACAAGAAAAGGCAGGTGAAGACTTAGGCGAAGGCTTTGAGCCGAAAAGGGAAGCATACCGGCGGGACCGTCTCGATCGCTTCATGACCGTGCCATACGGATGACGCTGTCTTAGAATGTTCGAGGGGTCAAGGATCCCCATGTCAACCTAGCCTCGAGATGGTGCCTAATCTCGAATCTCTCTATCAATATAACTTTGAGCTCTAAGGAGCAAGCCACATAACCTAGCCTCGAGATGGTGCCCGATATTGAGGACCTCCGTAATTTGAAGTACGGGCCATTCACCCGATTCTTAAGCCCAAGGGCTACCCGATTTCAAGTCAGTTTCTCACTCGAGAATTATTAGTAAAGCCTCAGAGCTGTCTTCGCCTTCAGATCAACTTAAGCGCTCTCTCAGTTACTTTAGCTCAGGGGCATCTATAAATGCCTTATGGCCATCTTCATTTTATGTTCAAAGCAAGTTTTTTAGGTCGCCCGAGTTCAAGCAAACTCTCACTCAGGAATTATTTGCGAAGGTTTAATGGCTGCATGGGCGCGACCTTTAGACACATTGCTTGTCAGAATAATCGCTCGACAAGGCGTAAACTGATGATGTGATAGAAGTATCGGAGAGATAAGGATTCAAGACCGTTACTTATCATTTTCACTCTAGGAAACGCAGGGACTGTCTGTGTACGGCCCAAATCGGAGAGTCCAATTTTGTGATTGTTATGACATTCCGCGGCCCGCCTCCAGAGGCCCCGAGGTACAGTTCGAAGTTCGACCCCGGGGGTCCCCTATGCTCGACCTCGGGGAGGCGCGAATCGGTGGCTACCACGGATAAGCAGGATGTTCCCAAGACACGTTTCCAAAGCTGACATATCCGCAAGATAAGTACTAGCCTGTATTAGACTAGTGAGTAGTTGTACCAGCTATGTCTCTTTGTAATAAGTGCACATGTATTATATTGGGATTCCCTATCCTATATAAGGGAGATCATTGTCACTTTGTGAGGGGATCGGATACCCAATATTCAATAGAAGAACATTCTCACTACTCTCTAACACATTCTCTTAAACTCATTACTTCCATTTATTGCTTATATCCATTGTGTTCTATTTGTTGTTCTTCATTTAACGCTTATCATTGGCCATAAAGAGCCGTCATTGAATCTATTATAACTGTTAGCCCCTCCATCGACTGCCCACGGCAGGGTATAAGGCTCGACCTCAAGGCCCGAATAAACAAGCTCGAGGCCCCGCTTATCAGCCTATTGGTTTGATTATCACCTTGTTTTCAAGCTCTTATCTCATTTTCTAATCTCTTACTTAACATCTATTGCCTAAACAACTAGCATAAAAATAGATCACATATCTTTAGAACCACAAAATCAAATCTAATTGTAATTACCATTTTCGCGGTAAACATCATTGTTGAGTATGTCTCGGGATGGGTTTCCCTGGGCCGTATGGGCCATATACGGTACTGGGTAGTTGAGCAGTTATTTATTATTGACGGATGGATTTCCCTAGGCATGGATTTGTCCGAAGTACTTGACACCTGGATGTGGATTTCTCCACAGGGGTTGATTAACCTTTATCCTCGGTACTGGGCGACTTATAGCCAGTGTTGTATATATGTTCCGAGATGGATTTCCCTGGGCCGTATGGGCCATATACAGTACCGAGCAGTTGAGTGGGATGCCGTGAGGTTGATTACTCTGAGAGTGTGAGTTCATGATTTATCTCTGAGATACATGGCATTTGCATGCATAGAGACGCATTTTCCTCATGCAATACGGTGTCACATCATTCATGACTTTTTACACACATTGATATGTGCGAATAGGGTGGTATTTTACACTAGTTATTTGGAAAGCATTTTTCAGGAAAACTATAGTTTTCCAACTATCTCAAAATTTTTGATGATTTTGATAAAGGATTTTGGTTTTTACTGATATTCTTGAAAAGCGAAACTATTTTCGGAAAACTATGCAAAGGCGGAATATTTTATCTTTGATATTATTTCCTTATTTGTATGCTCCACGTTGTATGAACTGCTGTTGGTTATTTGTGTTGGACCGACCTATTTTCCAGCTCGTCACTACTTTCAACCTGAGGTTAGGTTTGTTACTTTTTGAGTACATGGGGTCGATTGTACTCATACTGCACTTCCTGCACATTGCGTGCAGATTCTGGATGCTCATGTTGCTGCGATCAATGATTGCTGGATTTGAAGGCGTACCTACATTCCGGTTTGTGGCTGCCTCTTGTTCATGGTAGCCATAGATTTATAAAACTCCGTTTATGTATTTGTCAAACAGATGATGTCTTTACTTCTTATCAGCTTTGTAAACTCTATTCTTAGAAGCTCATGATTTGTACTACCAGTCCTTGGGAATTGTATAAGATTCTGATAACTACTATGTTTAATTGTTTATTTATTGTCATTGGAATTGGATAGTTATTAGTTGGCTTACCTAGCGGGTTGAGTTAGGTGCCATCACGAATGGTGGATTTGGGTCGTGACAGATTGGTATCAGAGCTCTAGGTTCATAGGTTTTACAAGTCATGAGCAAGTGTCTAGTAGAGTGTTGCGGATTGGTATGGTGAAGTCCATACCTATCTTTGAGATGCTACAGGACATTTAGGATATACTTCCCATCTTTCTTTCTTTATCGTGCGACATTGATTCAGCTTGAAGCTTAATCCTTTGAATTAGTTCCATGCATTCATATGCGCACCTGAGCGCTCGGTATCAACTGTGCATTGATGGCTTGTGATTCCCTAGATGAAGTGCGTGATGTGATCCCTATGTGTTGATGATGGGCCAGTCTGGAGGACTTGAGGCCGGGCTTTGACTGTAGCTTGAGCACTAAGGTGTTGATTGTGTGAACACGTGCTTTTGGATTTGTATGTCCGATAGTGTCCTTATTAGTGGAGTTGATGGCTGGATGGCTACGTGATGAGTATGATGTGACTACGAGATGTGTTCATATGATTTTAATGTGACGAGAAGGGTCTGCTTGAGGTGTAGAAAGAACTACTTGGTGCTTGATTTCCATCTTGATTTGATGTATAGCCCCGAGTTATGGGTGTGTAGAAGGATCTTTTCATGTTGTTTAGTTGGGGAGTGAAGTAGGCTTCATGTTGTGATATGAGTTCATGGGTTATCTCCTGCGGGGTGTCCTGAGGGTGTGTGATCCCTATGTTGTTTTGTAGCGAGTCCTCTTTTACCAGTGAATTATATGTGCTGCAGTTTGAGTTTGGATCGCTTATGAGAGTTGGCTTGACTATTACGAGGATGAATACGAGATTTGCAAATGATTTGAGGTATTAGATAGGTTGTGTTGCATGATCTTATGAAGGATTTAGTTGAATCTCACTATGGCATTATGGCAGTAATAGAGTATAGGCATCGTGAGTTATTATGTGTTTTGATCTATGGCTTTGAGCCATGTGGGGGAGTCTGCTATTGATCAGTTGATTGCATGGTTATGTGTTGTATTGGTTTCCGTTTGAGGCATACTGGTGGATCAGTTATGGCTTACAGAGGTTGAGATCGAGGATGACTCTAGTGAAGGAAATTTTGGATAAGGGTTGTGTTATGTTTTAAGGGTATATGAGAAATATTGGATAATTTAGTTATTATTTGTAACAGATGTAACATGTATGGAGCAGGAAATTGCTCGGCTGCTTAGAGGAATGGGTTACTTCCTTAGGTGTTGTTGTACTAATGGGACCCAGGTCGTTCGATTCGTTTGATCAGTTTAATTGAGACCTAAGTAGAGTGGATGACTCTCGAGAATGGTAAATTCTACTGGATTCAAGATTTACATGTAACAATTGGGGGTCTTCAGGATGTGTAATTGGCTAGAAACTAGGGTTTACATTGGGTGGTGTCAAGACTTGTGGAATTTCTATATCATTATGGATTATACATATCAGTATCAGGAAGGTGAAGGTAATGGTTTTAGATTCGCAGGGATTCTCTTCAGGGTAAGTATTATGAATGTCGTACTTTTGGGGATATATAAGAGAGTATTCGGCAGCTTATGAGCCTTAGGGCGGTGTGGTATTATGGCGAGGAGGAGTATCAATTTGAAGGTAATTCATAAGGAACTCGGATAAATAGGGCATCTTGGTTGTAGGGTGGATCGACATGGTAAGGGAGATGATTAGTTCTTTGGGTGCTTATGAGGTAATGAGTTTCTACAGGTGTTTCGCGGTAATGCTCTTAGGTTTTGGTGACCTGCGTAGCTTGGTTGAGTTAGAGGGATTCAGTCCTGCCTGTTTGGTTTGTGCTAATGGGGTTCGAGGAGTTCTTGATGGTTTCTACCACGGTTAGAGGTGTATATTTCCTACTAGCGTGAGGAGCATGTGATGTATAGTGATTTTCTCCTAGATGGGATCAAATGGAAAGTTCTTGTCCAGTTGAGTATGTAGTTGCTTGTTACTCGGAGTGGATTACGAAGTTCTCATATATTTCGTATGATGGCAGGGTATATGCGGTGTGTCGTGTAGGATTGAGATTTGCATGTGTAAGGTCACGGTTCAGTTTTTAAGGGAAGGTCATGAGTCTTTAGGCAGCATGGACAGTTTCAGATGACTAGGCAAATGATATTACTATCTAGTATGGCCTGATGAGAGTATAAATTTCAGAAGGGGCAATGTGTTTTGATTTATGGATACTTCATTGGTATTGCGGCACTCTCCTGGTTGATCGACTGTTGATGTTCAAATTTTGCTTTGTGGCACAGAAGAATTATAGATTTATTCCTCGTGAGATGATCGTGTAGTGGAGAAGTGTTAGTCATTCAAGCGGTGGAGTTGAGATCAGATATGGTGATTCGTGTGTTCTATGGATTTGGAGACTGGGAGTTCTCATGAGTAGATTATTTCGTGGTTGTGGACTGTAAAAATGTAGCCAAGGTTATTCAGAGGATAGTATGTGTTGTGATTCCATCATTGTGGACCTTAGGAGGGTTATTTATCTATGGTGGGTGACCAGAGTTGATTTGGGGTTCATCGGTAGGCACAATATGGATATGTGTTATGCACCGCGTTGAATTTCTTAACTCCGAACTGCTATTGTTCAGGGATGTGCCATTTAGTTATTTTTGAGCCTATTCGTGTTCTGGAATGATCTGTGAGTTACCCTCCTATGTTACGAGGAGTTGTGATTCGTTGGTTATATGCACATATGGTGCGGTTCTATAGGGCCTTATAGCGGAATTGAGTGAGATGAGTATTTGGGTATTGCATAAACGATTGCGCGTTGGCTATGTACTTTCGGATTGTGGTATTGTGTTATTTGCTCTCCGTGGTTATGGTAATACACTTTAGTACTTGATATCGAATTTTATGTGGTTATCGATTTTGAGCAAGGCGGCTTGAGGTATATAATATGGACCAGCGTTGGGATAGGGTCACACATTGTATCAGAGTTGTATTGAGGTATGATCCATCGCATGAGATTTGTGTGTTTTGGTTCTGCGGTGTGCGATGGGTTCTTACCATTGCATTGTGCTTATACCCGTTGAGCTTGCGGGACAGTTCTCTTATTTGAGTTATTTTTTTTATGATTGAGTACATTTGGGGTGTTGCTATTGGGTGCACGAATTGCATAGGTTATGGCTTTGGGTTGTATTGATGTGTTGTGTCACCAGAGTGGTCGTGTTGGATAAGATGAGGTCATTGGACTTAGAATGAAAACCATCGGAATTGATTACAGTATGGTTGGAAGGATAATATCGAAAGTCGGCTTAGAAATCTGTTATAGTTCCTGTCGGAGGAGAGGGAGCTCCATGACTTGTTGATCTGACGAATGGTTATGAGTTTCGGCGTGTTTCTTTCATCATCGGCAGTATATGAAGGTGTTAGAACAAGGCTTTGTTTGAGAAGAGGTTTGTTACCGGTATTGGGTTATTTTGAGCATCTACTGTGATTAGAAATTATCTCTATGAGTGTATGTGGTATATCACGTGATTCCATCTTTGGTTATGACTATGGTATGTCACAGCTTGTTCAGACTTATACAGTGTGACGATGCGAGATTCTGGTCTTATAGAAAATTTTGGATGTGGAAATTGGATTCTACGACTTATGGGCTAGGTTGGGTTAAGGAATTTAAGTCATGTTGTATTATCAGACCTATATGGGATAGGGTGACGTGGGATCACCGCTGGGTATGTGCGTAGCAAGATTATACAGCGATTTGATGGCTTTTAGAACAACTCTTGGCATGTTCGAGGACGAACGTATGTTTAAGTGGGGGAGGATGTAACGATTTGACCGGTCGTTTTGAGCATTTGCACTTTTCTTGGTTGTTTGAGGGCATGAGTAGCTCCGTATGATGTATTATGACTTATATGAATCGTCGATTTTGGTTTTCAGGTTATTCGGAACTGATTTGGAAGAATGATTCTCAGCTAGAAGCTTTAAATTTGAAAGGGTTGACCAAGTTTGACTTTTAGTATTTGACCTCGGATTGGATTTCTTATGGTTCCGTTAGCTCCGTTGGGTAGTTTGGACTTAGGAGCGCATCCGTATTGTGATTTGGAGGTCCGTGGTAGAATTTGGCTTGAAATGGCGAAAGTTGGAATTTTGGAAAGTTTGACCGGGAGTGGACTTTTTGATATCTGGGTCGGATTTCGATTTCGGAAGTTGGAGCAGGTCTGTAATGTCTAATGTAACCTGTGTGCAAAATTTGAGGTCAATCGGACGTGATTTGATAGGTTTCGGCATAGGTTATGGAAGTTAAAGTTTCAAAGTTTAATGATTTCGAATTGAGGTGTGATTCGTCGTTTTGATGTTGTTATGTGTGCTTTGAGGCCTCGAGTAGGTTCGTGTGATGTTATGTGACATATTGGTATGTTTAGACGGGGTCCCGAGCGGCTCGGGCGTGTTTCGGATTGATTTCAGATTATTTTCTTCAATATTGCTATTGCAGGTTCTGGTGTTTCCGCATCTGCGAAAATGTGGGCGCAGATGCGGACAATCAGACGCAGAAGCGGATGGTTGCGTTGGTGCAACGGGCTGTTCCGCATCTGCGGTTGCGCAGATGCGGGGGAGAGGACCGCAAAAGCGTATGCCCAGCTTTTATATTTTATCGCAGAAGTGGGATTTTGGTCGCTTCTACGACACCGCAGATGTGGTTAAGTGTTTGCGGAAGCAGAAGTGCTGGGCAGAATGATAAACACAAGGGTTCGTGATTTTGGCTTCATTTTAACATTTCCAAACTCGGATTTAGGCGATTTTTGGAGCAATTCTCACCATATGAATTGGGTAAGTGATCTACACTCTGTCTTGGTTATATTTCATGAATCTATCTTCGATTTTAGCTTTTGGTTGATGAATTGAAAGAGGATATTAGGGGTTTTGGCCTAAAGTTTCATAATATGAATTTTTGAGTTTTGAACACCGATTTGGAGTCGGATTTGAGTAAAACTAGTATGGTTGGACTCGTAATTTAATGGGTTGACGGATTTTGTGAGTTTGGTCGAGTTTCGAGGCGTGGGCCCGGGTGTGATTTTCGGCCGGATTTGGGATTTGATGTAGAATTCGATCTTTATCAATTGTAATTGTTTCCTTGGGCTTTATCTGGTGTATTTGAGTTGCTTTTGGCTAGTTTTGAGCCGTTCGGAGGTCGCTACGCGCGTGATGCCATTCTTGGAGCATCGCTTGGCTTGTTCGGTGTCGGAATCGGCTTTTTTAAGATAAGTAACTCTTCTTAACTCATTGCCGAGGGTATGAAACCCCGAATTATTTGTTATGTAAATGGTGTTGAGGTGATGCACATGCTAGTGAATTGTGACTCTGTTATTTCCAGGGCACTGTTTAGAGGCCCCCTTTGTTGATATTTGTGTTTTTTTTTCACCATGTGATAAAGTAATTGAGCTGCACATCATGCTAGATATCATGTTTATGCTTTATGCTGATATTGTTGGGACCCCTAGCGGTCGTTTCTTGCAGTCATCTCATTGATTTCATTGATATTTCGTACTCATTCACATTCATGCATTCATATCATATCTCGGTCTCAGTTGTTACTATTTGATACATCATATCATTATTCCGGGTAAGTTTTCATGACATTGTGAGCCCGTGGGTGAGACTGGAGAGATTGATAACTGAGCGAGGCAGAGAGCCTGATTATGAGTGACAGTTATGGGATCAGGTTGCACGCCGCAGCGGTTATATTGATGATTATGATAGCGCTTGGGCTGTAGGAGGCCCTGCGGAGTCTGTAACACACCCCTAGTGAACGCGGATGATATTATTGAGGGATGGATTTCCCTGGACATGGATTTGTCCAAAGAATTGATTTCTCCACAGGGACGTATTTCCTTTTTTCCTCGGTACCGAGTGACATATAGTCACTCTTGAGTATATTCCGGGATGGATTTCCCAGAGCCATATGGGCCATACACGGTACCGGGTGGTTGAGCAATTATATATTATTCAAGGATGGACTTCCCTGTGCATGGATTTGTCCGAAGTACTTGACACCTGGAGATGGATTTCTCCAAAGGGTTGGATTACTCTTTATCCTCGGTACTGGGCGACTTATAGCCAATGTTGCATATATGTTCCGGGATGGATTTCCCTGGGCCGTATGGGCCATATACAGTACCGAGCGGCTGAGTGGGATGCCGTGAGGTTGAGTACTCTGAGAGTGTGAGTACATGATTTATCTCTGAGATACATGGCATTGGCATGCATATATGGCATACATGCATAGAGACGCAGTTTCCTCATGCAGTACGGTGTCACATCATTCATGACTTTTTACACACATTGATATATGGGCATAGAGTGGTATTTCACACTTGTTATTTGGAAAGGATTTTTCAAGAAAACTAAAGTTTTCAAACTATCTCATAATTTTCGATGATTTCGATAAAGGATTTGGGTTTTCACTGATATTCTTGAAGAACGGAACTATTTTCGGAAAACTGTGCCAAAGCGAAATATTTTATCTCTGAGATTATTTCCTTGTTTGTATGCTCCACATTGTATAAACTGCTGTTGGTTATTTGTGTTGGACTCGACCTATGTTACAGCTCGTCACTACTTTCAACCTGAGGTTAGGTTTGTTAGTTTTTAAGTACATGAGGTCGGTTGTACTCATACTGCACTTCCTGCACATTGCGTGCAGATTCCGGATGCCGATGCTGCTGCGATCGATGGTTGTTAGATTCGAAAATGTACCTGCATTCCGATTTGTGGCTGCCTCTTGTTTATGGTAGTCGTTGATTTATAAAACTTTGTTTATGTATTTGTCAAACAGATGTTGTCTTTACTTCTTATCAGCTTTGTAAACTCTATTCTTAGAAGCTAATGATTTGTACTACTAGTCCTTGGGAATTGTATAAGATTCTGATAACTACTATGTTTAATTATTTATTTAATGTTGTTGGAATTGGAAAGTTATTAGTTGACTTACCTAGCGGGTTGAGTTAAGTGCCATCACGACTAGTGGATTTTGGATCATGACACTTTTTTTTGGTTAAAGATCTTACCTTTATCAATTGGAATCAATTCATATAACTTTTATTGATAGTATTACGTTATTTTTGCTTGATTCGAGTCTTCCAGAGCTTGATATGCGCGGGAAAGGCTTGTTAGGGGCGTAATTGAGCTTACTTTAGGTAAGTATCCTATCTAAACTTGGTTGAGGCACTAGTTGCCTGAATTATTTGTGATAGCTACGTGATATGGGTGCGCACATGTGTGGGGTTTTGAGCCCATGTGCCAACACCGGGGTATTTATCCACGCTCGGGTTGTACTTAGGCCATGATATGCTTAGAATTGAATATTGAGTTTTAAGCTATTATGTTTCTCATATTTGTAAGATTGTTGTGAACTGTTTGCACCATGTTTGAGGGTACATAGAGATTTAATCCCTGAATGAACTGGATAAACTCTATTTTGTGATGAAATTGCCGATTTGAGTTGTGATAGTACACTTTGCACCTGCCTACACTTTAGAATGTCATTTATACCAGTCCAGGAGCATGTGATTTGTTATTCATTCATCACATACACGTATTCTTGTTTATTTCTTCCTGTGTGATATTATTTGACTGGGTGCATGTGACCACGCAAGGCGGATTGTGTTATTGTGTCTGTGACCATGCTTGGAAGATTGTGTTGTTATGCCTGTGACCACACCGGAGGGATTGTGTTATTGTGCTTGTGACCACGCCTGGCGGATTTTGTTGTTATGCTTGTGACCATGCCGGGTGAATTATGTTGTTATGGTTGTGACTACGCCGGGCTGATTGTATTATTATGCGTGTGACCAAACCGAGCGGATTGTACTGTTATGCATGTGACCACGCTGGGCGGATTATGATATTGAGCTTGTGACCACGCCGGGCTTGTAGCACGTTGAATTGGCCTTGCTTGCGTGTGGATATGGAACCATTCCCCTAGGGTCACCCTCTCATATTTCTCTCTGATGGTGTACACACGGATATTAAGGAAAACTGATCAGTGGGTGGGTAAGGATATGGAAAGATTGAGGACATCTGCTAAGTGTTTGTTTGGATTTTGCATTTCATTGTTACTTGCAATTTTCGTGATTATTTTACCTGATTTGACTGCATATCATCTCTATATGATGAACATTGACTAAACAGAGTATTTGAGAAACTGTAAACATACACACAGATGTTTCTTCCTGTGCCTATTGACTTGGTTTCATTATTGTTCTGTACTTGCTAAAAGATGAAACTGTACAGATTATAGCTAGTATCATTTATAGTTCATGCTTCTTTTATCTCGCCGAGGTTAGTTACGATACTATTGAGTACATTAGGTTGGTTGTACTCATACTACACTCTGCACTTAATTGTGCATATCCAGGTGTGGGGACCAGCTACCAGCGGTAGGTTTGCTTGTTGGATTATCTATGAGAGGCGAGGTAGAGTTGCATCCTTGGTCGTAGTTTTGACTTGTCTTTTCCTTACATACTGTTGTTACAGTTCAGACAGTGTTGTTATTATTCAGTTTCAGGCTTTACCAATTTTTAGGGCATTGTCCTTATATTGGCAGTATTTTGTTACATTGAGGTTTTAGACTTATGCTATTTTTTATATTTTAAGTTGTTTTGGCTTCTTATTGTTAAGTTTTGGCTTGCCTAGCCGGTGTGTTAGACTCCATCACGACGGGTTAGGAGTTTGGGTCGTGACAAGTTAACTCTCATGTTCCCGCAAGGCCCGACGAGACTATTTTTATGGGAAACTCCATAATTTCCAAAATTAAAGGAGTTGGAAATATATCTTTGAATATGTCTTTGTGCAAAGTTGTGACTCAAAAATATTTTTCATGTTCCTGAAATTCGCAAGAATTTAGTCTCTGCTAGACTTCTTATCAAGAATGAATTTAAGTGTGTGTTTGTTTCTGAAAAAGTTATAATAAGTAAGAATGATGTGTATGTAGGAAAAAGTACCTAACTGAGGGTCTTTTCAAGTTGAATGTAATAGCTATTGATATCAATAAATTTCAAGATTCTTCTTACTTACTTGAGTTAAATAATTTATGGTATGCACCTTTATGTCACGTCAACTTCAAAACTATATATTGCCTAAATTTGAATGTGATGATTCGAAATGTCAAATATGTGTGAATTCAAAGTATGCTAAACATCCTTATAAGTCAGTTGAAAGGAATTCAAATCCTTTAGACTTAATTCACACATATATTTGCTACATAAAGCCAGTACCATCTCGCGGTGAAAAAAAGTATTTCATAACTTTTATTGACGATAATACTAGATATTGCTATATTTACTTACTTAATAGTAAAGATGAAGTAATTAATGTATTCAAGAAATACAAAAATAAAGTTGAAACGCAAATAAACAAAGAGATCAGAATGATAAGACGTGATCGGGGTGGCGAATATGAGTCTCCTTTTTTAAGAAATAAGTTTGGAATATGGCATTATTCACCAAACAACTACCCTTTAATCACTGCAATCTAATGGAATTGCGGAAAGAATGAATACAACATTAAAGGAGATGATGAATGCCTTGTTGATAAGTTCTGGTTTACCCCAGAACTTGTGGGGGAAACTATTCTTACAGTTAACTGAATACTCAATCGAGTTTCCAATAGCAAAACACAATCCATTCCATATGGAAAATGGAAAGGAAGGAAGCCCAACTTAAAATATTTTAAGTGTGGGAGTATTTGCTAAAGTACAAATTTTTAAACTCAAAAGTTTAAAGATTGGATCGAAAATAGTTTATTGCATTTTCATAGGAATATGGCATTATTCACCAAACAACTACCCTTTAATCACTGCAATCTAATGGAATTGCGGAAAGAATGAATACAACATTAAAGGAGATGATGAATGCCTTGTTGATAAGTTCTGGTTTACCCCAGAACTTGTGGGGGAAACTATTCTTACAGTTAACTGAATACTCAATCGAGTTTCCAATAGCAAAACACAATCCATTCCATATGGAAAATGGAAAGGAAGGAAGCCCAACTTAAAATATTTTAAGTGTGGGAGTATTTGCTAAGTACAAATTTTTAAACTCAAAAGTTTAAAGATTGGATCGAAAATAGTTTATTGCATTTTCATAGGATATGCAATAAATGGTAAGGCATATCACTTTCTGGTTCATAAATTAGATAATATAGATATTCATATTAATATGGTAATAGAATCAGATAATGCTGAATTCTTTTAGAATATTCATCAGTATAAAAATGAGTGTGAATCGTCTACTGAAATACCTAAACGACCTCGAGAAAAAGCAAAGGAAAGTAGGTTTAATGAGAAAAATCCATGACGTAGTAAATGTTAGAGGACAAATACTTCATTTGGACCAGATTTTCTGACAGCCGTGTTGAAAAATGAGCCTCAAACGTTTAATGAAGTAATGTCTTGCTCGAAAGCACAATATTAGAAAGAGGTAGTCAATAGTGAGATAGAATCCATATTAAGTAATCAAACTTGAAAATTGGTTGATCTTCCTCTAGAAAATAAACCTTTGGGTTCTATATGGATTTTTAAAAGAAAAATGAGAGCTGAAAGTACTATAGACAAATATAAGGCAAGATTAGTGTCACGACCCAAATCGATGGGCCGCGACGGGTGCCCGAGTCCTACCTATCGAACACCCTTAAGCATGCGTTTAAGATATAAATATGAATAACATATGTGAGGGAAACCTGTCCAAAAGACATATGTACATGTACATGCGGAATATAGTGGGCGAGCCGGCAAGGCTGCTATAGACAACTATATACCCAAAACTGGAAGCCGACAAGGCCACATACTATCCAACTATACATAACTGAGCCACGTCATACCCATATACATATATATAAGCATATCGTACCAAAATCAAAAGCAACTTCGGATCAAGTGGAGCATGCCAACTCTTGCTGATCGAGGATCCTAAGAAGGGGGACCGTTGGCTTGCCTACCTGCACCTGCGGGCATGAAACACAGGCCCCGGAAAATAGGGCGTCAGTACGAATAATGTACTGAGTATGTAAGGCATGAAAATCAGTACATAAAAGACATAGATGAATCATGGAATAAAGAAATCCATCTGTAAGTCCTAACAACTTTGTAAATACTGAAACATTTAAAATGTCATGCACGTGCATATAAATGTCGTCTCATGCATAGGTATAGGTGTACATAACATCATCAAGCCTCTGAGGGCATCCCATAATATCGTCTCAGCCACTGTGGGCAACATCACCAACATATACCAACTGATCAAGTGGTGGTGCGTATATAACGCTGTAACCTTTTCCCATATCCCATATACATAGATATAAACATATAAATACGCATATATAACACCATTTGGTCATGGGTCAACGTACGTGTATAAATGCATGAAATGCATAAGAAATACGTTGATAAGATTTTATCGGAATGCCACAAAAATCAATATACCTTTCGGCTAAACTATATCAAATACGTATTTTTCTGAGACCCATGAACAGAAGATATAATAATAATTCACATGGGGAATAAAAAATATAGACACCCCTAGTATTTCTATGAATAGAGTCATTTATGAAAGTTGCATATTTTGCTCGTTTCATTTGTATTACTTGGATCATGCCAAAAAGAAAGAAGGGGTAGCCTTAACATACCCGGAGTAGTGAAAAATCCGTATAATATTCTTGGAAAAGATTGTACTGTATTCCTTTAGAACCGCAAAATTTTACATTGCTACGGTTCTAACAATTCTCGTTGGAATTGTTTGCAAGAATTTCATTGGAAGCTTTTTTTGGATGGAGCTTAGCGTCTGAGATTGCTTGAAATTTGTAGACAATGCAACCACATTAGAATGCAAAGATTCAGTGGAGAACATTGGAAATTTTGTAACTCTTTTCCGAATCTATTAAACGAATAATAGTGGAAACGGCTTTTTCACTTGTTCTTGAAACATTTCGAATTAGGAAGAAAGACTTATAATTCACTTTGTCATTCTCTGTCCAAATGAGACCAATTTGTATAAATGAGACCAACTTTGAATTAGGAGGAAGGTCTTACACATTAATGGGAAAGGTATCTAACATAGCCACCTAAGCCAATATGACTAAGAGTCATTTGGTTAAATATTGGCTTGCTGCCACGTGGGGGGTGGATTTTTAAATCTTTATCTACTAATTTATTAATTAGGTAATGTCCCGTTACCCGGTAACTAACCAATTACGCGCATAATTAAGAATTGTCTCAAAATACTTAAAACACTACTCATTTTTAATATACTTTATACATCATACTATCACAGTCATATGGTACCTTATATGGTACTAGTCCATAAATATCGGGTATTATTGTTCTGACCGTATTTTATCTCTAATCGACGACCTTCAACGAAACTCATTTTCTTTAATTCGTGTATCCTTTATCATTCATGGCACTTACTTATTGCTTGTTATAAATAGCATAAATATGTTAACCACAAGATAATCTCATCCCCGAGTTTACGCTGATTAACTGAAGATGAAATTTTAACGTATGAAAACGCGAGATGTAACATCATTCCCCCCTTAGAAACATTCATCCTCGAATGTTTAACTCCTCGTGATCTATATAACTTTGGCAGAGTATCCTTTGTAACAATACTACTACCAACTCTTCTTGTAGAACTCAATAATTCAATGCCACATAGAACCACAATCATCAATAACGACAATGGCCTCACACGACCAATGACAATAACTAACACAAGAACCCATACACGTACCTTAAGGTTATGATGTCTCAGTCGGACCCTTCTCTGGAGGAGGAAATAAGTAGGGATATCTAGACTTCATGTCTTTCTCGACCTCCTAAGTCATTTCTTCCACATTGTTGTTTCTCCAAAGTACTTTCACCGAAGCTACATCTTTAGTTCTCAATCTCGGAACCTGTCTGTCTAATATGGCAATGGGAGTTTCTTCATATGATAGCTGCTCTGTGACCTGAACGTCGTCAACTGACACAACTCTGGTAGGATCTCCGATACATTTATGGAGCATAGACACATGAAAGACTGGATGTACAGACTCCAAGTCCGAAGGCAAGTCTAACTCATATGCTACCTGGCCTACCTTGCGTATGATCTTATATGGTCCAATGTACCGAGGGCTAAGTTTTCCCCTTTTTCCGAACCTTGTGATGCCTTTCATCGGTGATACCTTTAGGAATACCCAATCGTCAACCTGAAATTCCAAGTCTCACTGTCGATTATCCGCATAAGACTTCTGACAGCTTTGAGCTGCTAATAGCCTTTCCTGTATAAGCTTAATTTTCTTGATTGCCTGTTGTACCAATTCTGGTCCTACTAATGTAGTTTCCCCAACATCGAACCACTCTATAGGAGACCTATACTTCTGCCTGTAAAGAGCTTCGTATAGAGCCATCTAAATACTGGAATGCTAGTTATTATTATACGCAAACTCAATAAGCGGCAGATGATCATCCCAACTACCCTTGAAGTCTATCACACAAGCTCGTAACATATCCTCAAGTGTCTGAATAGTACGTTCAGCCTGTCCGTCTGTCTTGGGATGAAATGTTGTACTAAGACTTACCTGAGTCCCCAATCTTTTTTAAAGACCTACAGAAATTATTCTGTAAATTGAGCTCCTCTATCTGAGATAATAGATACAGGGACACCATGCAGTCGTACTATCTCCTTAATATAAAGTCTTGCATAATCCTCTGCGGAATATGTAGTCATAATGGGTAGAAAATGTGCTGACTTTGTAAGCCTGTCAACAATCACCCATATCGAATCGAACTTACGCTAGGTACGAGGTAAGCCTACGATAAAATCCATATTGATTACTTCCCATTTCCAAGTCGGAATCTCCATAACCTGCAATAATCCACCGGGTTTTCGATGTTCAATATTAACCTGCTGATAGTTAGGACACTGAGCAACAAACTCCCCTATATCCTTTTTCATTTTGTCCCACCAATATACTTCCCTGATATCATGATACATCTTTGTCGCTCCTGGATGGATAGAATAACGAGAATAGTGAGTTTCTCCCACAACCTGCCGATGCAGCCCTGCAATATTAAGGACATATAATCGTCCTCCATATCTGAGGGACCCATCTTCTGCAATCTCAAACGGTGTCTTCTCCTTCCGAGGGGTGGTATCCCTATAACGAACTAACATAGGAACCTCATACTGGCGTTCCTTTACTTCAGTTACTAAAGAGGATGTTGTCGTATCTTGAATAGTAATTCTAATATCACTTGAGTCCAGTAACCGAACTCCAAGACTAGCTAGCTGATGAATCTCATGGGCTATCCCCCTCTTTTCTGGCTGTAAATATGACAGGCTACCCATAGATCTACGGCTGAGGGCGTCGGCTACTACGTTCACCTTCCCCGGATGGTATAAAATATCAACGTCATAGTCTTTAAGTAGCTCCAACCATCTCCTTTGACGTAAATTCAATTCCTTTTGCTTAAAATATACTGGAGGCTCTTATGATCCGTATAGATATCAACATGAATGCCATACAAGTAGTGACTCCACGTCTTTAGTGCATGAATCACCGCGGCTAACGCTAAATTGTGGGTCGGGTAGTTCTTATCGTGCTTTCTTAGTTGTCTAGAAGCAAAAGCTACAACCTTACCATGCTACATCAGCACACAACCCAATCCAACGCCTGAAGTGTCACAATAGATAATGTAGCCATCGGTCCCTTGGGAGCGTTAGAAACGGTGCTGAAGTTAATATGTCCTTCAATGCCTGGAAACTCCATTCGCACGCATCAGTCCATTGAAACTTTGCTCCCTTCTAAGTCAACTTTGTCAAAGGTGTTGAAAGGGAAGAAAATCCCTCTACAAATATCCTATAATAGCCTGCCAAACCAAGAAAGCTACGAACCTCCGTCGGTGTTGTGGGTCTAGGCCAAGTCTTTACTGCCTCAATCTTTTGTGTATCCACCCAGATGCCTTCACCCGAAATGATATGCCCAAGGAAAGCTACAAAGTTCAACCAGAATTCACATTTAAAATTTTTTTGCATACAACTTCCCTTTTTGTAGAACTCTGAGCACAGTACGCAAATGATCTGCATGCTCAGCCTCCGACCGAGAATATACCAATATATCATCGATAAATACAATTACGAATAGATCTAAAAAGGACCTAAACACACGGTTCATCAAATCCATGAATACTGCTGGGGCATCGGTCAAATCGAATGACATAACACTAAACTCAAAGTGTCTGCATCTAGTCTTGAATGCTGTCTTCGGAATATCTTCCTCCTTAACGCTTACCTGATGGTACCCGGACCTCAAGTCTATCTTTGAAAAACACTTGCACCTTGAAAATGATCTAATAAATCATCAATCCTCGGGAGCGGATACTTATTATTGATCGTCACCTTATTCAACCGTCTATAACCAATACACATCCGTAAGGAACCATCTTTCTTCCTCATAAATAACGCTCCCCACGGTGATGTACTAGGTCTGATAAAGCCTTTTTCAAGCAAGTCCTTTAGTTGTTCCTTCAACTCTTTTAGCTCTGTGGGAGCCATTCTATAGGGAGGAATAGATATTTGAATAGTATCTGGTAGTAGGTCAATAGGAAACTCAATTTCTAGGTCTGGCGGAAGACCCGGAAGCTCATCGGGAAAAACATCAGGAAACTTATTAACCACAGGGATGGACTATATAGTTGGTGACTTTACTTCCACATCCTGAACCCGAACTAAGTGATAAATACAGCCCTTTCTGATCATCTTCCTTGCCTTGAGATAGGAAATAAATCTACCTCTCGGCGACGCTGTATTACCTTTCCACTCCAAAACAAGCTCCCCTAGAAATTGAAATCGGACTATCTTTGATCTACAATCAACGTTGGCATGACAAGAACCCAGCCAATCCATACCCATTATAACATCAAATTCTACCATATCTAATTCGGTTAGGTCCGCTACGGTAGATCGACTATGAACTACTATTATACAACCCCTATATACTCGCTTAGCTATCACTGAGTCCCCAACAAGTGTAGACACCTCAAAAGATTTAACCAATTCAGGTTTTATTCCAAACTTACTAGCAACCAACGGAGTAACATATGATAAGGTGGAACCTGGGTCAATCAGTGCATATACATCATATGAGGAGACTGAAAATATACCTGTAACAACATCAGGTGATGACTCTTGATCCTCTCGTCCTGCAAATGCATAAATGCGATTCTGAGGACCGCTCGAGCTAGATGCTCCGCCTCTACCTCTACCACGACTCATTGGTGCTTGATGAACCACCTACAGATCCTGCTGGCTGAGCTATGCTTGCATCACCTCTCATCGGACAATCCCTCATAGCGTGGCCCGGATAACCACAAGTATAACAAACACCCAATCCTATATGACACTGCCCGGCATGCTTCTTACCACACTGAGCACATCGTGGCAAGGGCAGCCTCATCTAACTTGACTCACCCCTGTACTGAGAACCTGAGGCCCTGGAATTCTGACCAGACCCTGACTATGTGGAACGATCAAATCTCTTGCCGCCAAACTGAGGGGGTACGCTAGCCGATGGCTGGGCTGGATACCCGGGTACTGTTGTCTCTGACCACCTCAAAACTCTCCAGAAGGTCCCGAAGACCTCGCTCTCTTATTCTGGGACCTATCATGCTCACGATCAGCATTGTGTTTCTTCTTACGCTCCTCTACACCCTGAGCGTATGCCTGAATACGAGAAATATCCATGTCTGACTGAAGTGAGACCGACATACAATCGTTAGTGTGGCTCTAACCCCATCACGAACCGGTGAACCTATATCTTAGATACAATAGTGGGAGCATACCTAGCCAATGAATCAAACTGAATACTGTACTCCCGAACACTCATGTTACCATGCCAAAGGTTCAAGAACCTATCAACTCTGGCCCGCCTAAGCTCTGGTGGTAGATAATGATGAATAAAAACTTCAGTAAACTCCTGCCATACTGCTGGAGGGGCATCCTCACCTCTGTATAATTCCCAAGACTCGTACCAATTAACTGCAACATCTTGGAGTCTATAGGAAGCTAGCTCAACTGACTCAGTCGTAGAAGCCATTATTACCCTCAAAGTCCTCTACATTCTATCGATAAATACTTGAGGCTCTTTGTTTGGATCTTCCCCAGTGAATATCGGAGGGTCCAAATTAATGAAATCACGAACCCTCGCACTGACGGACCTATCTGTATGACCAATACCTACTTCCTGACGCCGAGCCTGTGCGGCTACTAATCGAGTTAATAGCTAAATAGCATCTCTCATCTCCTGACCCGGTGCATCTGGCTGAGGGGCTGAACGTATAGGGAAAGGCGCTGGAGTTGGTGCCCCTCGAAACTCTTCTGGAGAGGGTGGGGTATGTGAAGTCTGAGATGGAATCTCACTATGAGACTCTCCTCGAGCCCTGGTAACTCGTGGCGCTCGACTAGTAGTCTCACTAGCCATGGACTTTCCCTTCTCGGCGGTTGTAGTCTTCAGAGGCATCGCTGAAAACATAACATATCGTTAGGAACATGAATTCTTATATTGCACAATCTAAGATAAAAAGAGAGGATAACATCCTACATGTCTTGTAGCCTCCTGTCTATAAGTTTGGTGCACAACACACCGATAAACAAGACTCTACTAGACACGGTCTGTAGACAACCCTAGGACAGAACTGCTCTGATACCACTTTTGTCACGACCCAAACCGATGGGCCGCGATTGGTGCCCGAGTCCTACCTGTCGAACACTCTAAAGTATGCGTTTAAGATATAAACATGAATAACATATGTGAGGGAAACCTGTCGAAAGACATATGTACATATACATGCGGAATACAGTGGGTGAGCCGGCAAGGCTGCTATAGACAACTATATACCCAAATCTGGAAGCCGACAAGGCCACATAATATTTGACCATACATAACTGTCGACAGACCTCTAAAAGAAATACAACTGTACAAAGAAGGGACTGAGCCATGTCATACCCATATACATATATACAATCATATCATACCAAAATCACAAGCAACTACGAATCAAGTGGAGCACGCCAACTCTCGCTGATCGAGATACCTACCTGCACCTGCGAGCATGAACCGCAAGCCTCGGGAAATAGGGCATCAGTACGAATAATGTACTGAGTAGTAAGGTCTGAAAATCAGTACATAAAAGACATAGATGAAACATGGAATAAAGAAATCCATCTGTAAGTCTTAATAACTTTGTAAATTCTGAAACATTTAAAATGTCATGCACGTGCATATAAATGTCGTGTCATGCATAGGCATAGGTGTACATAACATCATCAAGCCTCTGAGGGAATCCATCATATCGTCTCGGCCACAGTGGCAACATTACTGTATACGATAGAATCGAAAAGTCCGATATTACGTAATCAAGGTACCTCGGAAGATCATCGCGAAGGCTCGAGGCTACGAGACTACGATCGAGTTTTCCTTCCTCGAGGTTCGTCGACGCTTGACCTTGATGTAATATTGACCCCGGCTATAGTAGAAACGGGGAGTTCCAAAGGCGCACGGCTAGGACTGGCAAAGTCTAGTGGGCTATTCTGAACCCAAATCAGGGTGTCATTCAGCTGTCCCATCCCCATATCTATGTAATTAATGTATTTTGTACTATGCTGGGATTTCTATCATATATAAAGGGAGTCCTTGTCATTATGTAAGGATCTGTTGCTTCAGCTGCTCCACAAGAAATATAAAACAACATTCTCTCTGCTCTCGTACATATTCTCTTGATATTATTGTTTCCAGTTATTATCTTCATTATTGTTCATCATTTATTGCTTATCATTGGCCATAAAGAGCCTTCTTTGATTTTATCATCACTGTTAGTCATACTTCGATTACCTTCGATAGCTCACGATTAAGCCCCAAAATCGACATCGAGACCCCGGATCAACGAGCTCGAGGCCCCCGATTGTCTACCTATCGGTTTGATTATCGTTTCATCCTTAACTCTTGTTTTGCTCCTAAGTCTCACATACATAGCATCAACTGCTTAACAACCGGCATAAAAATAGATCACGTATTTTTAGAGTCCTATAATCAAATTTAATTGTAATTACCATTTTCACGGTAAACAGTTTGGCGCCCACCGTGGGGCTAAAAATAATAGTGATTATTTTCTTGCTGGTTCCATTACACAAGGAAAGTTATCTTTCACGCTTTTTCTTGTCCAAAGATCATTGATTTCAGGTCAGAATGTCTGATTCAGTAAACAATAACCTTGAGAACCACAGAGAGAATGGTGTGGTCGTTCCAGGTGTTGGTGAGCCACCACAAAACCTTGAGAACACACCAGGACTAATTCCGGTGGACAAAGTCTCGCGCGACGCTCAACACGTCGAAATAAGCTCCCACACTAACAGGAGCATACACCAAGACGACCAACAAGAAGCCCAGAAAACCCCAACCCGGGGAGAACGGGAAGTTAGCCTTCATGTTATTTTTGAAATGTTGCAGGCACAATAGTTGGCTATTGCTCAGCTACAAAGCCATTAGAAAACTCCTAGCACAGTAGCACCGGGGACAGCTCCCCCGACCGAACAGGTACCGGAGAGGTCGAGTAATAATGGGTCGATGGCCGATCCCATAATCGTAAAAATACTCGAGGACCTCACCAGAAGGATCGAACAGGGCGAGAAAATGATAGAAGCCAACGATAAGAAGGTCGAGACTTACAACTCTAGGGTCGACCAAATTCCAGGAGCGCCCCCGATCTTGAAAGGTGTGGACTCAAAGAAGTTCGTACAGAAGTTGTTCCCATAGGAAGCGGCTCCGAAACCCATTTCAAAGAAGTTCAGAATGCCCGACCTCCCAAAGTATAACGGAACGTCAGATCCCAACGAGCACGTCATCGCCTACACTTGTGCAGTGAAGGTTAACAACCTAAGGGACGACAAGATCGAGTCCGTCCTGCTGAAAATGTTTGGGGAAACGCTCTCTAAAGGGGCAATGATGTGGTATCACAACCTGGCCCCAAACTCGATAGATTCATTTGCCATGTTAGCGGATTCTTTCATTAAGGCACATGCTGGCGCCATCAAAGTAGCAACAAGGAAATCCAGCATCTTCAAGATTAAACATAGAGATAATGAGATGCTGCGAGAGTTCATATCTCGCTTCCAAATGGAACGAATGGAACTGCTATCGATCTCTGACGACTGGGCGATGCAGGCCTTCACTCAAGGTCTGAACGAACGAAGCTCGGTGGCTTCGAAACAGCTGAAGCGGAACCTAGTCGAGTACCCGGCCGTGACTTGGTTGGATGTTCATAACCGATACCAGTCAAAAATCAAGGTCGAGGACGACCAGCTGGGGGCCCCCTCGGGCATAGTATATCCAAGCAGGCTTCTGCCAAAAGAGCCAAAACCAAACAAGGAAAGGTACCAGCTATACATCGAAGACAGGAGGAATGCCCCAAAGCACAATGTACCCCGCAACGATCGACGGATGGACCGAGGATAGAATCCTCGGGGAATCGTCAATAGAACCGGGTTTGATAGGCATACGGGGCCAGCAGAGGCACCTTGCATGTTAGAATACAATTTCAACGTTGATGTATCAGACATCGTGTTCACCATCAGCAAAATCAAAGATGCCAAGTGGCCAAGGCGTGTGCAATCAGATCCTTCAAAAAGAAATCATAACTTAATATGTGAGTTTCACAACACACATGGCCACAGGACCGAGGATTTCCACCAGCTCCGAGAAGAAGTAGCCAGACTACTCAATAAAGGTCACCTCTGAGAACTCTTAAGTGACCGGGCCAAAAATCAGTTCCGAGAAAGAGAGGCGGCTAAGAAGAACAAAGCGAATGAGCCACAAAATGTCATCCACATAATCTTGGGAGGCGTCGATACTCCACAGGAACCCGTGATGGGAAGGACGAAAATATCCATCACCAGAGAAAAGCGAACCCAAGGGTACATACCTGAAGACGCCCTCACATTCAGCGAAGAGGACACTGAGACCTTGTCTCAACCTCACAATGACGCACTGGTAATCTCTTTCCTCGTAAATACATTTCAAATAAATCGTGTACTCGTGGATCAAGGTAGCTCCGCCAACATTATCAGGTCGAGGGTAATAGAGCATCTCGGACTGCTTGACCAAATTGTGCCCGCCACTCGAGTCCTCAACGGATTCAACATGGCGAGTGAAATAACGAAAGGAGAAATCACCCTTCCAGTCAATGTGGCCGGCGTGACCCAAAATGTCAAATTCCATGTCATTGAAGGAGACATGAGGTACAACGCCTTGTTCGGGAGGCCGTGGATACACTGCATGAGAACAGTACCATCCACCCTCCACCAAATGATGAAATTCCCAACAAAGGATGGGATTAAAACTGTTTACGGGGAACAACATGCGGCGAGGGAAATGTTTGCGGTGCACGATGTAACATCAACACTAGTGTATCCACCCTCGAAGGAGCCAAAGGATAATCAAACAGTAAAATAGCGATAGCAAGCTACGCCCTCGGCTAAGTCCGAACCAAACGAAGCAAAGGACCATACCGCGTCCTAATAACAAACGGTCGAAACATCGCCGACGCGCTCCACACTGAGGTATGACCGTCTCTTTTCTCTTTCAATTACATTCTACGCTGACCTAAGTGCAAGTATTCGATCAAAACGGCCAAAGAACTCTCTAACTCGAAGGCCTTAGGTTTCAAAAGCATGCATTACACTCTTTTCCTTTGACCGGGTTTTCATCCCAAAAAGGGTTTTACCGGCAAGGTTTTTAACCAGGCAACACCTATATGTTACCTAGAGAAAACTCAACAAGTATTCAAGGCTTCTTTTGCAATCAACCTCGAATACTGGGGGGCATCCCCCCGGAAGATCACCTTCTCGGAGAAGCTAAGACATGTCGAACAGGGTTCCGATAGGAAAATAATGTAGCGGACCAAACGGTCAAACGAACCGTGTCTGCATAGAACAACCAAGCTCCTAATAGCAAAGGCATGTATACTTGTACCAAGTGATTGAAGAATACTTTTCATCAAAGCATATCACGCTTAAAGAGAAACTCGATATTTTTGCAACAACGGCTCCTCTGTCAAAAATGTCCCGAACACTCGAGGACTGGCATCGACAACTCAAACAATGCAACCCCCGGGTCAGAGCTCCAAACTCATAAGCTCTCAACGAGGTAACATCAAAATCACAAAATGGCTCCAAAGCCAAAAACGCCCCGAACACTCAGGGACTGGCGTCGAAAACTCAAAGCCATACGAACTCCGGGTTAGAGAAATCGTAAGCCCTTGAATGAGGCAGCACCAAGTTTGCAAGTAATGGCTCCCGAGCCGAGAAATCCTCGATAAGTTCGGGTACTGCCGTCAAATCGTCATCTCTATCGCAATGGCTCCCGAGCCAAAAGATCCTCAATAACTCGGGGACTTTCTCCAACCACCATCCATTATAAAACTCGAGGCCGTAAGACCCCGAGCAGGCAGACTCAATCTCATAAGACCTACACAAGGCAGCAACAGCATCTGTAAGACCTTAAACAAGGCATGAACCACACTTGCACCAAGTGGCAATATCTGTAAGACCTCAAGCAAGGCATGAACCATACTTGTACCAAGTATCTAAAAATTGTAAGACCTTAAATGCATTAAAATTTTGTAAGAGCTTGCTAAAGGCATAACCCGATCTCAAAGTTTAGGCTATATATCGAACTTGTAAGACCCCTAAAAGGCATACCCTCGATATAGACGCCCAAACAACATCACTCGGGATTAAAAATGGCTCCGGCCAAGCACAAATGGCTACGGTCATAAGGCTGTACCAGCCAAACTAACGAAACTCGAGGACGCCCGACCGCAGCTACAAAATCACAGGCCTTCAATTACTTCGAATCTACTTTGAAAAGAACCGGTTAAATAGGCTACCCTCGACATAGGCAAAAGAGCTTCAACCATGTTAGCTCCAAATCACAGGCTTCGAGATACTCAGTCCCCGAGCCAAACCTCCCGAGGTGCTCAATCATCGACACATAACGACTCGTAATCGAGGTTCTTCTCGAACCGTCGAAGAGTCATGCAAAAACTATTTCAAAAGTCCTTGATGAGGGAAAACCAAAGCCAATAAAAGGTCTCTTCGACCCAAGGCATAAGAGACATTGTCGCCAGCCCACATAAACGGTCGCATCGACCCAAGGTGTAAGAGCCATTGTCGCCAGCCCACATAAAAGGTCGCATCGACCCAAGGCGTAAGAGCCATTGTCTCCAGCCCACACAGATCAAAACTTGAGGGTCGAATGAGCTCGAGTCGTAGCTCGATTCGGAGACTGAACCCAAAATAGTCAACTAGAATGTCTAAGAGCAAAGGCATAAGAGCCATTATCACCAGCCCACATAAAAGGTCGCTTCGACCCAAGGCGTAAGAGCCATCGTTGCCAGACCACGTAAAAGGTCATACCGACCCAACAGGTAAAAGCCTAAGGGCCAACTTTGAACATAAAAACTTGAGGGTTAAATGAGCTCGAGTCGAAACCTGACTCGGAGACTAAACCCAAAACAGTTGATCAAAACATGCCTAAAAACAAAAGCATAAGAGCTCAAACGCCAACTTATACTAAAGGCTCGCATCGACCGAGTACATAGAAGCCTACGGGCCAGCTCGATGAGCCTCAGGGCCATATCACGAATCTAAGGATTCCTCTCGACTGAAAAGACCAGTTCACTTGACCAAATGCAATACAGAAAGAGATACAAAAAAAGTAAATCCGCAAGGTTTTCTTTTGTACATACACATATGAGAAAAAACGCAAGCTCCATTTACAAAACATGCTTTGAAAATGCTACATACAGATGGCAGAATCTGCGCCCCCCCCCCCTCTGGGGGCTATGGCCCATCGGCCTCATCTTTGCTATTATCGGTGCCAGACAGAAGTAACCAAGCATCACGCTCGTCCGCCCTCGCTCGCGCCAACTCTTCTGAGATAGCAAATCCTCTAGCGCGAACCTCATCGAGATTTTTCCTCCGAGACTTACAGTGAGCATATTCCTTGATCTTGTCTTCACGATCGAGGGCCTTTTGCAACCCAGATTGAGCATCAGCAACGTCCTTTAAATAGATCGACATCTCCTGGTCAGCCTTAGTTCGGCTCGTTACACCTTCAGCCCGGGCATCAATGATCTCAGCCCTTACCTTCAAAAGCTCGAACTCGAGCTTCGTAATCGCATCTGCTTGAACCAAAGCATTGTCACGAGCGGAGCGGTGTTGGGCCTCAAAGGCGGGAACTTTAGCCAGGGCGCCCTTCTCCTCTAGAGCCTGAACCTCCGCCCAAGCTCTTAGCTCATCATATTTACTCTGGGTTCGGCTAGCTTCATCCCGAAGACGCTCCAGGGCCTCCATCCTTTTCTGTGACTGAGATAAACGAAGTGTTAGCCGCAGGAGCCAGAAGACGGGACACATACTCACCCGGGACAGAAAACTACCTGCTCCTTCAGAGCTTTCCGCAGGCTGGCTTCATGACGGAGCAGCCCGGACTTAAGCCTATCGAAGGCCTGCAAAAGAAAACCCGATAAGAAAGGCAAGATGCGAAAATCAAAAGGCCTATGTCGGAACTCACCCCGAAGTGAAGCCGCTGGGCTTCCTCGAAAGCCGAACATGCATCTGTCAACCTAGCTCCTTTAGCTCTGAAAGAGTTGACTCCGGTCGAGACACGGTTGCTCGGAGTGTGCGACAAGGGTTTCTAGTATCCCTCGAAGCACTGTCGATGGAAAGGGAAGGCAACAACAACGGGGAAACGACCTTTCCAAAACCAGGAACCACGGGCGCAGCAGGCTCAAATGATGCCCGCGCTCCGGAGCCTCGGTCCAGCCTCGCCCGGCTTTGAGCGCCATCGCCCTGTAAAGACATCTCCCGCTTATTGTTGTCGTTCTTTAGCATGGAGGCTAGCGACCTTTCCCCCTCTCCAAAGAAGTGCGGCCTCACCTCAGAAGGCTCTCCGATTGCTACAACAGCAAGATTAGCACATAGAAAGGGAAATTACCTCTCCAAATAAAGGAAGGAAAAGGAAAAAATAGCACAACACACACTATGATGTTTTGCTCCCCATCTGCCCAGGACAAATCTCGCCACTTGCGCTCATCACAAGTCGAATGGTTTGCCAACTTCCGAATCCAATCCGGCAGATCAGGAACATCGCCCGGCGCCCATGCAACCGCTGAAAAAAAAAAGAAGGCACAGTTACGAAATCAGCCTTTGCCATAAACGAAATTAAGAAGGCACGGAATGTACCACTTACGCGTATAATTCCATTCCTTAGGGAATGGCATAAGCTCCGCAGGGATAATGTTAGCGGTACGGACTCGGACGTCTCAAATTATCGACTCCCATCATCAATAACGAAGTGCGTAGTCGACCGGCATCACAAGGTTAGCAGACCCCGATGGTGAAAGGGCTGGTATAGCCTGATAAGACGACTGAGCGTGAAGCAAGGTCCAGCCTTCTCCACGAAAAATCTCATCATCAACACTATCCGCCAAAATTATGGATGGATCTGCACCAAGGTAACCCGATGCTTTAAACAGAAATCTAGCACAACCCTATAGGGGGGGGGGAGGGGGGGCAGTGCGAAGGGATACGTGTACACATTCAAAAATCCATCAAAAAGAAGTTAGGCTCTAAGGAGCCAACGTAATCATCGCCAGTCCCGAGGTGGTACCCGACCTCGAGGACCTCCATCAAAAAGAAGTTAGGCTCTAAGGAGCCAACATAATCATCGCCAGTCCTAAGGTGGTACCTGACCTCGAGGACCTCCATCAAGGAGAAGTTAGGCTCTAAGGAGCCAACGTAATCATTGCCAGTCCCGAGGTGGTACCCGACCTCAAGGACCTCCATCAAGGAGAAGTTAGGCTCTAAGGAGCCAACGGTATCACCGCAAGTCCCGAGGTGGTACCCGACCTCAAGGACCTCCATCAAAAAGAAGTTAGGCTCTAAGGAGCCAACGTAATCATTACCAGTCATGAGGTGGTACCCGACCTCGAGGACCTCCATCAAAACTAAGTTAGGCTCTAACGAGCCAACGTAATCATCGCCAGTCCCGAGGTGGTACCCAACCTTGAGGACCTGCATAAAAAAGAAGTTGGCTCTATGGAGTCAGTATCACCGCATGTCCCAAGCCTCGAGGACCTCCATCAAAAAGGAAGTCAAGCTCCAGGAAGCTGATGACACCATTACGAGCCTCGAGGTGGTACCCGACTTCAAGGACTTCCGGCAAAAAGGAGTTAGGCTCCAAGGAAACAGGCATTTAAGCTTCACCCATATGGGCTTGACCACGGGGTACCATCTAAATTCGGGTAAAATCTCATTCTGGATCTACCTACAATGCCTTAAGGCTATTTATGATAAGATCAAAATAAACTTCCACATGGCCCAAGTCTGAGCAAACCCCACTCGGGGACTATTCTCGAAAAGTCCAAAGATAGCTTCCATTCTCGGGTTCCCAAGCGAATTCCCCCTCGAAGATTATTGCAAAGCATAAAAACTGCTCTCGAAAGTCTAAAGATTCGAAGTATTACTTCCATTCAACCAGAAGTAAGGGTCCCGACGACCCGAGTTTATCGGTCCAATCCAGGCTCGATCCAAGGGAATGGCAAAGGGTTCCACGGGGAGTCACGTTAATCAATCAAAGATCAGAGAAATATATTTCCACCTAGGCTCGATATCAACACCGACCGGTGGGATCATGCATTCAGAGTTTCCATAAGCGCAAGTAAAAGGTAACATAGCAAACATCAGAGACAAAATTGGGGAAACATCTGTGTATTCATAAACACTTGATTACAAAAGCCCACGAAGGGTCCTTACATATGGTTATAAAAGCCCACGGGGGGTCCTTACACAGAAGCAAAGAAAAAAAAAGGTGTACATATATGATTAGAGCTCAGAGCCCAGCTTATTCTCCATGAAGCACCCTCGGTGGCAGTATACTCAAGCACCGCTTCCTCAACAGTCCCATCTCGGTCTCCCAAAGTAGAATCTTCAAAGGAGAAGATGAAGAAGAGGAAAGTGGGAGGAGCAGAAAGGGATGAAAAAATGCCATAGCCCGCCAAAGAACTAAGGCTTCACCCTGGCCAGGAAGATAACGGCCTGGTAGAAGACTTGGCGGGCGTCAGCCTCACTTGCACGGATACTTTGAGTCCACTTCTTGGGACATGATGTAGTGCAAGCTACCGGCCAGAGGTACCACTTCACCCCACGGAAAGCAAAGGGGGTGAAGTGCCACACCAGGCCGGAGTAGGAGAGTGGGCAGCGGTGTATAGTCTGAGTGCCCTCATGAGCAGCGGTGTATAGTCCAAACACCTTCCCAAGACGGAAGAGATTAGCCTCCCTGTCTCACCATCTCGAGCTAATGACGACAGCAGTAATAACAACAACAACGACGACAACAACAAATCAGTGTAATCTTGCTCGGCAAGAGAAAGCCCTAGGAAAGGGTCGCGGCATAACTGATGAAAACGCCGCCATACAGCCCTAAGACCGCAGGGCTCAAACATGGAAAATAACAATGGATAGGGATAAAGAGAAGAGAAGGTCGAAAGACTAATCTGAGAACACTTGAATAAAGAAGTGGTTCCAGGAGGTCCCCTTTTATAGGGGATGGCAGTGTTACCGACGACCCCATTAATGTCCTTGAAAGATGTATCGGCAGGAGCAATCAATGCATTTTGAAAAATGGACTGACGACGATATTATTGTTCGGAAGAATAAAGGTCGACAGTGTAGTGAATAATTCTGGAAAAGTGGACTGACGGGACGTTCCGGTTATCACAAAGGCTTACACCTTCAATATGATATTTTCACGGGAAAATTTGGAAAGATGGTTCCCAAAGTCGTTTCTTGTCGCTCAACTCTAAGAAACGCGGGGACTATCTATATATGGTAGAATATGAGGGTCCGATATAACGTAATCAAGGTACCTCGGAAGATCATCGCGAAGGCTCGAGGCTACGAGACTACGGTCTAGTTTTCCTTCCTCAAGGTTCGTCGACACTTGACCTTGAGGTAATGTTGACCCCGGCTATAGTAAAAACGGAGAGTTCCCAAGGCGCACGGCTAGGACTGACAATGTCTAGTAGGCTATTCTGAACCCAAATCAGGGTGTCATTCAGCTGTCCTATCCCCATATCTATGTAATGAATGTATTTTGTACTATGCTGGGATTTCTTTCCTATATAAAGGGAGTCCTTGTAATTTTGTAAGGATCTGTTGCTTCAGTTGCTCCACAAGAAATATAAAACAATATTCTCTCTGCTCTCTTACATATTCTCTTGATATTATTGCTTCCATATATTATCTTCATTATTGTTCATCATTTATTGCTTATCATTGGCCATAAAGAGCCTTCTTTGATTTTATCATAACTGTTAGTCATACTTCTATTACCTTCGATAGCTCACGGTCGAGCCCCGAAATCGACCTCGAGGCCCCCGATTGTCTACCTATCAATTTGGTTATCATTTCATCTTTAACTCTTATTTCGCTCCTAAGTCTGACATACATAGCATCAACTGCATAACAACCGGCATAAAAATAGATCACGTATATTTAGAGTCCCCTAATCAAATTAAATTGTAATTACCATTTTCACGGTAAACAATCACCAACATATACTAACTGATCAGGTTACGTGTATATAACGCCATCTGGTCATGGGTCAATGTACATGTATAAATACATGAAATGCTTAACAAATACGTTGTTAAAATTTTATCGGAATTCCTTATTCAATAGAAGAGAAGCCTATATCTGCCGACCCTGCCAGCATCAGTCTAAGTAGCTTAAGTTTTTGAAGAAAAAGGTAGAGAAGGAAGGGTGGTTGAAATGGGAGGGCCCCAACAGAGAGAAAAGTCAGGATAACGAGTGCTCTGCCCGCGTAAAAATCAATAGACCTTTCGGCTAAACTTTATCAAATACATATTTATCTAGCACCCATGAATAGAAGATATAATAATAATTCACATGGGAAATCAAAAATATAGACACCCCTAGTATTTCTATGACTAGAGTAATTTATGAAAGTTGCGTATTTTGCTCGTTTCATTTGTATTGCTTGGATCATGCCAAAAAGAAAGAAGGGTAGCCTTAACATACCTGGAGTGGTGAAAAATCCGTATAATATTCTTGGAAAAGATTTTACCGTACTCTTTTAGAACCGCAAAATTTTACGTTGGTACGGTTCTAACAATTCTCGTTGGAATTATTTGCAAGAATTTCATTGGAAGCTTTTTTTCTGATGGAGCTTAGCGTCTTACATTGCTTGAAATTTGTAGACAATGCAACCATATTAGAATGCAAAGATTCGGTGGAGATCATTGGAAATTTTGTAACTCTTTTCCGAACCTATTAAACGAATAATGGTGGAAACAGCTTTTTCACTTGTTCTTGAAACAATTTGAATTAGGAAGAAAGACTTATAATTCACTTTTGTCATTCTCTGTCCAAATGAGACCAATTTGTATAAATGAGACCAACTTTGAATTAGGAGGAATGTCTTACACGTTAATGGGAAAGGTATCTTAGATAGTCACCTAACCCAATATGACTAAGAGTCATTTGATTAAGGATTGGCTTGCTGCCACGTGGGGGTGGATTTTTAAATCTTTATCTACTAATTTGTTAATTAGGTAATGTCATGTTACCAGGTAATTAACCAATTACCCGCATAATTAAGAATCATCTCAAATTACTTAAAATACTACTCAATATACTTTATGCATCATACTATCACGGTCATATGGTACCTTGTATGGTACTAGTCCATAAATATCGGGTATTATTGTTCTGACCGTATTTTATCTCAAATCGACGACCTTCAACAAAACTCGTTTTCTTTCATTTGTGTATCCTTTATCCTTCATGGCACTTACTTATTACTTGTTATAAATAGCATAAATACGTTAACCACAAGATAATCTCATCCCCGAGTCTACGCCAATTAACTGAAGATGAAATTATAATGTATGAAAGCGTGAGATGTAACAATTAGTTGTCAAAGGGTTTAGACAATGAGAAGGTCTTGATTACTTGGACACATACTCGCTGGTAACGAGGATTATGTCTATTTCGGTATTAGTAGTGTTAGCTGCCTTGTATGGCTTTGAAATCTATCAGATGGATGTGAAGACAACCTTCTTAAACGAATATTTGGAGGAAGAAATTTATATGAAACAACCTAAAGGGTTCGTGGTTCGTGGAAAAAAAAAGGTTTGTCGACTTGTTAAGTCACTTTACAGATTGAAACAAGTACCAAACAATGGCATTAAATTTGACCAAACAATCTTGGAAAATGGGTTTAAGATTAATAAGTATGATAAATGTATTTACATTAAGAGCGCTCTGAATCACATAGTCATTGTTTGTTTATATGTTGATGATATGTTAATAATGAGAAAAGACATTACTAGTAACTCGTCAATGCCTACTATCTTTTTCTATTGGTAAGATATATAATGACATGATTTGGTGTGCCGTAGTGAAGATGGATACTTGTCACTTATTACTTGGAAGATCATGGGTGTATGATAGGTGGGCTAAATATGATGAAGACCTTAATATCTATTCTTTTACAAAGGATGGACATAAGATTATTTTAGTAGCATTGAATCCAGAAGAAATTGCTAAAAGTTTGAAGCCCAAGGATGATTTTTTAGTGACCAGATTACAAACAATTGGTTCAATCAATTCTTTGAACTTTGGTATTACTATGGAAGATCAAAAGGAGGAGGAGCATGCATTGGATCCACAAGTTAATGATTTACCTCCGAAGTTCGATGATGATCCATTGGAGCATCCCATATGTGAGCTTAACTTTCCAAAAAATACAGATGCTCAACATAATATTAATTTGATTGCTGATTCCACCTTCCAAATGAGGCATCATATTGCATTAATCCAAAAGTCCATGAAATTTTGTGAACACAAGAGGAAGGGTTGCTTAAAAAGGGATCTATAATGGAGGATTTGAGTTCAGATTTTGTTCCAGCTTTTTTAGTGCCTCCAAAGGATGAATATTTTCAAGCATATATAGGAACATGACACTATAACACAAATACCATCTATGGTTTTGATCTAGTTAAATATAAAAGCGTTGTTGCTGATGAATTTTCAAGAAAATATACTTTGATCTCCAAGGTTGATTCAAAGGTACTTGAATTTAATTCTTCTAAGGATTTTTGTGGTACTAAATCAACATTTTGAGCATATCCCATAAGTATCACATTGACATGGAGAAATTTAGGATTCTAGAAGATCAAAAGAAAATAGCTTATGATTATGGATTATTGTTTAAAAATCGATTTACGAGGATTCATTGCCGAAATATAAAGATACTATTGAGAAAGTGGGATTTAGTTCGGCCACATGCCAAGCTTTGTTACAATAAGATGAAGTTCTTTGACAAGTTAGAAAAATACAACTTGGAGCCTAGTGAATATGAGTTCAACAAAATCATGAAAGGTACCAATCTTGTGCCATTTTTGGAGCCTTTAGACTCGAGAACGAGTCTTTATGAACCAGAGGAGAATGATATAAAAGAAGAATCTACATTAAATTTTACTAATTTTGGCCAAGATCAAATTTTAGAGCTCAAGTCCAAACATATAGACTTATTTTAAAGAAGCGCAAGAAGTCCAAGAAGCTCAAGATTGATTTCAAGAAGCCAAGAATTTTTCCTTCTTAAAATAGAATTTATTTTATTACTTTTAGAATAAGGATTTTCCTTTTAGTAAGATTCTAGTTTCTTATCCTTGTAGAATAGGAATTTTACTTTCCTTGTCTTTAGTTAATTTATTTTCTTATTATAATAGGAATTGCAGTCATCAAAGAAGAGACTCTAGGCATATATAAAGGGTTTTCTTGCCTTGTATAATGCAATTCACATTTTTGAGCTTTGACCATAATTTGCAATACAGTGTTTTTCTTTATTTTGTCTTCTTTATCCTTGTTTTTGGTTTCAAGCAAGGTGGTGTAGTCTTTATCTTGTTTTTACCTGCGTGTGGTGTTTATTTGTAATGATTTTAGAATTTACGCCCCGATCCCCTATTAACTGCTTTCCTCATGTTTATTTTTGCTATTTTGAATTGCCGGGATGTTCGGCTTTGAATCTCGGAGAGTTTTGAGATACTTGGTCCCTAAATGAGAGCTTAAGTCTTGGAAATTTGACCATAGTTAGAACGGTGTGAAGATGGCCTCGGAATGGAAATTTGATGGTTTCGTTAGCTCCGTTGGGTGATTTCGGGCTTAGGGGCGTGTTCGGATTGTGTTTTGGAGGTCCGTAGCTAATTTAGGCTTGAAATGCCGAAAGATGGATCATTGAAGTTTCCGGTTCGATAGTGAGAATTTGATCCGAGGGTTGGAATGGAATTCCGGAAGGTGGAGTAGCTCCGTAGTGTTGAATGTGATGTGTGTGCAAAATATCAGGTCATTCGGACGAGGTTTGATAGACTTTTTTATCAAAAGTGTGTTTTGAGAAAATTGGAATTCTTAGGTTTGAATCCATGGTTAATTGGAGGTTTCGATGTTGTTTTAGGTGTTTTAAGGATTGGTACAAGTTTGGACAGTGGTATTAGACTTGTTGGTGCCTTTGGTTGAGGTCCCGGGGGCCTCGGGATGATTTTGGATGGTCGACGGGGAGTTTGAGGAATGTTTGCAGCTGCTGAACTTTTGCTGCTTCTTGTATTTCCGCACCTGTGGTCTGGGGACCGCAGGTGGGACAACGCACACGCGGAAGAGAAGCCGTAGAAGCGGATTGGTGAGGAATTTGTCAGAAACCGAAGATGCAGTTGCGGGACCGCACCTGCGATGCTGCAGGTGCGGAACGTTGAGCGCAGGTGCGATTTTGATCCGTTAAGTGAAGAACCGCAGAAGCGGTTATGTGGCCGCATATGCAATACCGCCAAAGCAGTTATTGTGCCGCAGATGCGAAAAATACCTGGGCAGAAAAATAAATTGTGTCCTTCGCGAATTTTGAGCTATTTCACCATTTTTTATCTCGGCTTGGGAGCTTTTTGGACGATTTGAAAGAGGGACTTCAAGGGAACTTCATTGAGGTAAGGAATTTGGACTTAAAACTCATTCCTATGCTATTATTTCACAGATTAGAGCTAGAAATTATGGAAATTTAGGGTGAAAATATGGGGAAACTAGGGCTTAGTATTGGAGACCTTTGATTGAGGATTTGATGGACCATTTGAGGTCCGATCTTGGTAATTTTGGTATGCATGAACTCGTGAAAGTGTGAGGATTCTGAAGATATAAATTTCACCCTATTCCGAGACGTGGACCCGAGGGGCATTTTGGTCATTTTACCTAATTTCGCGTATTAGCTTTGAATTTAATTGTAGAATCAGTTACTTGAAGTGTTATTTACATTATGAAATTTAATTGAATAGATTTGGGCCATTTGGAGTCGAATACTCGTGGCAAGAACGTGGTTTCGGTTGACAATTGAGTCGGTTCAAGGTAAGTGGCTTGTCTAACCTTGTGTGGGGGACTCCCCCCTTACGATTGATATCGTGATACTTGAAATGCCTTCTACGTGAGGTGACGAGTGCGTACTTGTGCTAATTGTTGGAAATCCGGTTTTTCATTAAAAATAGCCTTAGATTGTGTTTTTCCGATTCTTGCTTACATTATTTGGAAACTTCGTCTGCTGTTAGTCTAGAGAAGCATGTCTATTTGACTAAATTGCTCTATTTGTTTTAACTGCATTATTTGTATTACGTGAAGCATGCTACGTTAGAATTACCTATTTTGCCTTGGTATGAAGTTGAGCTTAGATGAATATATCCTTTTTCTGCTATTGTTGTGCATTTCGTTTTAGGACTACGGGAAGGCATCCCGGGAGATCCCCTGTACGTATTTATGATCGAGCTGAGGTGCGGGATACCGAGAGATCCCAGGCACATATATTGAGGATACTAAGAGATCCTCGAGATACCGAGAGATCCCTGGCACATATATTGAGGATACTAAGAGATCCTCGGGATACCAAGAGATCCCTGATATATATATATTGAGGATACCAAGAGATCCTCGGGATACCAAGATATCCCTAGCATATATTGAGGATACCCAGAGATCTTCGGGATACCATGAGATCCCCGGATATACATGTTGAGGATACTAAGAGATCCTCGGGATACTGAGAGATCCCTGATTATTATCCTTGTGATTGTTTGCCTCTGTATCAGTTATAGTTGTCTTATATCCTGCGATATTTATACTATTTTACTTATTTATACTGCTCTTATCTACACCGTCGAACTTCATATTATTATTTAATCTCAGTAGGGCCCTGACCTTCCTCGTCACTACAAAACCAAGGTTAGGCTTGGTACTTACTGAGTACCGCTGTGGTGTACTCATGCACTTCCTGGGCATGTTTTTCATGTGCAGATCCAGGTACTTCGACTCAGTCCAATCACTCTTGAGGCGAGGCGACTGCTATAGCGACTTCGAGGTATATCTGCCGCATCCACAGACCGAGAAGTCTCTTTCTATTCTTGCTGTTTAGTATTAGCCCTTCTGTGTTTCCGTTCTTGTTAGACATTCTGGAGTTAGAGCTATGTAGTATTTCTTAGCTTGTGATTCATGGGTTTCCGGGTCTTCGATTTATGTGTTGGTTTTGAAAGTTAAATATTTTGTATGCCGAGCGGCACATTTAAACGCTGTTTATTTCTTTATTCCTATTTCAAATTGTTTTACTTTTGCAAAAAAATTTGGTTTATTTTCCGCATTTTAGGCTTACCTAGTCGTAGTGACTAGGTGCCGTCACGATGGTTCACGGAGGGCAAACCGAGGTCATGACTAGTTGGTATCAGAGCTCTAGGTTCATAGGAGTCATGAATCACAAGTCGGTTTATTAGAGTCTCGCTGATCGGTACGGAGACGTCTGTACTTATCTATGAGAGGCTAAGTAACTGTTAGGAAAATTCCGTTTCATTTGATTTCCTTGTCGTGCGAGATTTTTGATATCACAATTCTAAACTTCTGTCTTCTATTCTCTCACATATGGTGAGGACACGTGCAACTCGAGAGGACCAGGCACCCGCGCCCCCTACTAGAGCCGTCAGAGGCCGGGGCCGGGGTAGAGGCTAAGGACGCGCTCGTGATACAGCCCGAGCACCCGTGCGAGCTGCCGCCGAGGTACCCTCAGCAGTACCAGTCGGAGTCCAGACACCTGATGCATCTGCTACTACTACTCCAGCACTCTAGGAGACTTTGGCACAGTTTATGACTATGTACACCACTCTAGCTCAGGCAGGGTTGCTTCCCCTTGCTGCAGCTACATCCCAGGCCGGGGGAGGAGCATAGACTATCACCGCCCACACTCCTGAGCAGCGAGTGCATATTGATCAAGTTCCAGAGGCTATTCCTGTACAGCCGGTAGCCCCAGCTCAGCCTTAGGAGAGGGCAGTAGCTTCAGAGGAAGAGCAGAAGAGGCTTGAGAGGTTGAAGAAGTATCAGCCTCCGACTTGTAGCGGACTAGCCTCAGAGGATGCCTTAGATTTCTTGAAGAGTGCTACCGTATCCTCCATGCTATGAGTATATCAGGATCGAGCGAGGTTTCCTTCACTACCTTCCAGCTTCGAGGACCCGCCTATCAGTGGTGGCGTGCTTATGAGTTAGACAGTCTGGATGAGGCAACTTCCCTAACTTGGGCCTAGTTTTTAGATATGTTCACGAGGGAGTATATCCCCCAGTGTCTTAGGGGAGCCTGGTGCACGTAGTTTGAGCATTTGCGCAAGGGTACTATGACTGTCTCGGAGTATGCTGTCCGTTACATCAACTTGGCTAGACATGCACCAGCTTTGGTTTCTACGGTTTGCGAGAAGGTTCACCAGTTTATTGAAGGGCTTATTCCCAGCATCAGGTCTAGCATGGCTCGTGAGTTAGAGATGGATATATCTTATCAGCAGGTGTTGAGCATTGCTAGGAGGATTGAGGGTATGCATGCTAGGGACAAAGAGGAGAGGGAGGCCAAGAGGTCTCGAGAGTCGGGCCATTATTCTGGTGCCCGTGCCCTAGCTGTAGGTCGTCATGGTAGGGGTCATATGAGTTGCCCTGTTCATTCAGCTCTTCCAGCAGCCAGTGGTGTCCCAGCCCCACCTAGGCCTCAGGAGCCTTATTATGCACCTCCGATGTCTAGTACGCCTCCCACGCGGGATACTTCCAGTAGTCAGTCCAGCAGACCTGGCCTGAGCCAGTCACAGCCGCCACATCCTCCCAGAGCTTGTTTTGAGTGTGGTGACACTGGTCATGTGGTGAGGGATTGCCCTGGACTTGGAAGGGCTGCACCTCCCCAGGCTCCTCAGGCACAGCGGGTCCCGCAGAGTTCTCAGGCTATGGTCCCAGCCCCAGTTGCCACCCCATCGGCCTAGCCAGCTAGAGGTGGAGGTCGGGGCGGTAGAGGTCGCCCTCGAGGGGGAGGCCAGGCCAGATATTATGCTATTCCTGCCCGTACTGAGGGTGTCGCCTTCGATTCTGTCATCACAGGTACTATCTTGGTCTGTCACAGAGATGCATCGGTTCTATTCAATCCAGGCTCCACTTATTCTTATGTGTCTTCTTATTTTGCTCCGCATTTGGGTGTATCTCGGGATTCTTTGAGTTCCCCAATTTATGTTTCTACTCTTGTGGGGGATTCTCTTGTTGTGGACCGCGTTTATCGGTCATGTTTGGTTGTTCTTGGCATTTTTGAGACCAGAGCCGATTTATTATTACTCAGCATGGTTGATTTTGATATTATCTTGGGCATGGACTGGTTGTCTCCCCATATGCTATTCTTGATTGTCATGCCAAAACAGTGACACTGGCTATGCCAGGTGTACCGCGTGTTGAGTGGAGGGGTGCTTTTGGTCACACTCCCAGTAGAGTTATTTCCTTCCTTAAGGCTCAGCATATGGTTGAGAAAGGTTGTGATGCGTATCTAGCTTATGTGAGAGATGTTAGTATGGATACTCCTTCTATTGATTCAGTTCCAGCAGTACGGGATTTCTCTCATGTGTTTCCAGCTGATCTTCCGAGCATGCCTCCTGATAGAGACATTGATTTTGGCATTGATCTGTTGCCGGGCACTCAGCCCATTTCTATCCCTCCGTACCGTATGGCTCCTCCTGAGTTGAAGGAGTTGAAGGAGCAGTTGTAGGAATTACTTGATAAGGGTTTCATTCAGCCCAGTGTATCACCTTGGGGTGCTCCTGTCTTATTTGTGAAGAAGAAGGATGGTTCTATGCGTATGTGTATTTATTGTCGCCAGTTGAATAAGGTGACAATGAAGAATTGTTATCCTTTGCCTCGTATTGATGACCTGTTTCACCAGTTACAGGGTGCTTGTGTGTTTTCTAAGATTAACTTGCATTCAGGCTATCATCAGTTGAAGATTCGGGAGCCAGATATCCCGAAGACTGCCTTCAGGACTCGGTATGGTCATTACGAGTTCCTTATTCTGCCATTTGGGCTGACTAATGCCCCAGCAGCCTTCATGCATCTGATGCACAGTGTTTTCTGGCCGTATCTTGGCTCATTCGTGATTGTTTTAATTGATGACATCCTGGTATACTCCCTGAGTCGGGAGGATCATGAGCAGCACCTGAGGACAGTGCTCCAGACCTTAAGAGAAAAGAAGTTATATGCTAAGTTCTCGAAATGTGAATTTTGGTTGGATTCCGTGGCGTTCTTGGGTCACGTGGTCTCGAGAGAGGGTATTCAGGTGGATCCGAAGAAAGTGGAGGCCGTGCATAGTTGGCCCAGACCATCCTCAGCTACAAAGATACGCAGTTTTCTTGGCTTGGCAGGTTATTACCGTTGATTTGTTTGGGGGTTTTCATCTATTCCAGCACCTATGACCAGACTGACCCAGAAGGGTGCTCCATTCCAGTGGACGGAAGAGTGCGAGGAGAGATTTCAGAAGCTCAAGACAGCCTTGACTACAGCCCCAGTTTTGATATTGCCTACCGGTTTGGGGTCTTATACTGTCTATTTTGATGCCTCGAGAGTCGGCCTTGGAGCGGAATTGATGCGGGACGGTAGGGTGATTGCCTATGCGTCCAGACAGTTGAAGATACATGAGAAGAATTATCCTGTCCATGATCTTGAGTTAGCTGCCATTGGTCATACCTTGAAGATCTGGCGTCATTATTTGTACGGCGTGCCTTGTGAGATATATATTGATCACCGGAGTTTGCAGCATCTGTTCAAGCAGAAGGACCTTAATTTGCATCAGAGGAGATGGCTAGAGCTGCTGAAGGATTATGACATCACTATCTTGTATCACCCGGGCAAGGCCAATGTGGTGGTCGATGCTTGAGCCACCGGGTAGAGAGTTTGGGGAGTTTGGCTTATTTACCAGTAGCAGAGAGGCCTATGTCGATGGATGTTCAAGCCTTAGCCAGCCAGTTTGTGAGATTGGATCTTTCGGAGCCCAGTCGGGTTCTAGCTTGCGTGGTCTCTCGGTCTTCCTTGTTTGATCGTATCCGGGAGCGTCAGTTTGATGACCCTCACTTGCTTGTCCTTAAGGACAAAGTGTTGCATGGCGATGCTCGAGATGTGACTATTGGTGCTGACAGAGTATTGAGGATGCAGGGTCGAGTTTGTGTACCCAATATTGATGGGCTTCGGGAGTTGATTCTAGAGGAGGCACATAGTTCGCGGTATTCCATTCATCCGGGTGCCGCGAAGATCTATCAGGACTTGAGGCAGCACTACTGGTGGAGACGGATGAAGAAGGATATAGTTGGGTTTGTAGCTCAGTGCCTTAATTGTCAGCAGGTGAAGTATGAGCACCAGAGCCCGCGTGGATTACTTCAGCAGATAGAGATTCCGGAGTGGAAGTGGGAGCGGATCACCATGGACTTCGTATCTGGGCTCCCACAGACTTTGAAGAAGTTCGATGCCATTTGGGTTATCGTGGATCGGCTGACCAAGTCCGCACGCTTCATCCCTGTGTGTACTACCTATTCCTCGGAGCGGTTGGCGGAGATTTCTATCCGGGAGATTGTCCATCTGCATGGTATTCCAGTTTCCATCATTTCAGACAGAGGTACTATGTTCACATCGCGATTCTGGAGAGCCGTACAACAGGAACTGGGCAAACGGGTGGAGTAAAGCACAGCACTTCACCCTCAGACGGACGGACAGTCCGACCGCACTATTCAGATTCTTGAGGATATACTCCGTGCGTGTATGATTGATTTTGGAGGTTCTTGGGATCAGTTCTTGCCATTGGCGGAGTTTGCCTACAACAACAGCTATCAGTCCAGCATTCAGATGGCACCGTACGAGGCCTTATATGGTAGGCGATGTAGATCTCCGGTGGGTTGGTTTGAGCCGGGTGAGGCTAGATTATTGGGCACAGACTTGGTTCAGGATGCTTTGGAGAGAGTCAAGGTGATTCAGGATAGACTCCATACATCCCAGTCCAGACAGAAGAGTTACGCAAACCGGAAGATTCGTGATGTTTCCAACATGGTTAGAGAGTGGATTCTGCTTCGGGTTTCGCCTATGAAGGGCGTTATGAGATTTGGGAAGAAGGGCAAGTTGAGTTCGAGTTTTATTGGACCTTTTGAGATATTGAGGAGTGTTAGGGAGGTTGCTTACGAGCTTGCCTTACCTCCCAGCTTGGCAGGAGTTCATCCGGTATTTTATGTTTCGATGCTCCGGAGGTAGCACGGTGATCCGTCGCACGTGTTGGATTTCAGCTCAGTCCACTTGGAAAAGGATCTATCTTATGTTGAGGAGCTAGCGGCAATATTGGACAGGTAGGTTAGGAAGCTGAGGTCAAAAAAAATTACATCAGTGAAGGTTCAGTGGCGGGGTCAGCCGGTCGAGGAGTCGACTTAGGAGACCGAGCAGGATATGCGCAGCCAGTACCCTCATCTTTTCACTACTTCATATATGTCTTTGTGCTCGTTCGAGGACGAACAAATGTTTAAGTGTGGGAGGATGTAACGACCCGGCCGGTCGTTTTTAGAATTTATGCCCCAGTGCCTTATTAACTGCTTTCCCCGTGTTTATTTCTGCTATTTTGAATTGCCGAAATGTTCGGTTTTGAATCTCGCAAAGTTTTGGGACACTTAGTCCCTAAATGAGAGCTCAAGTCTTGGAAATATGACCATAGTCGGAACGGTGTGAAGACGGACTCGGAATGGAAATCTGATGGCTCCGTTAGCTCCGTTGGGTGATTTCGGGCTTAGGGCGTGTTCGGATTGTGTTTTGGAGGTCCGTAGCCAATTTAGGCTTGAAATGCCAAAAGATAGATTTTTGAAGTTTCCAGTTCGATAGTGAGAATTTGATCCGAGGTTTGGAATGGAATTCCGGAAGTTGGAGTAGCTCCGTAGTGTTGAATGTGACGTGTGTGCAAAATTTCAGGTCATTCGGACGAGGTTTGATAGACTTTTTGATCGAAAGCGTGTTTTGAGAAAATAGGAGTTCTTAGGCTTGAATCCATGGTTAATTTGAGGTTTAGATGTTTTCATAGGTGTTTTAAGGATTGGTACAAGTTTGGACAGTGGTATTAGACTTGTTGGTGCGTTTGGTTGAGGTCCCGGGGGCCTCCGAATGATTTCGGATGGTCGACGGGGAGTTTGAGGAATGTTTGCAGATGCTGAAATTTTGCTGCTTCTGGTATTTCCGCACTTGCAGTTTTGCGGACCGCAGGTGTGACGCCGCACACGCGGAAGAGGAGCCGCAGAAGCAGATTGGTGAGGAATTTTTCAGAAACCGCAGATGCGGTTGCGCGACCGCATCTGCGAAGCCGCAGGTGCGGAATGTTGAGCGCAAGTGCGATTTTGGTCTGTTAAGTGAAAAACCGCAGAAGCGGTTATGTGGCCGCATATGCGGTACCGCAGAAGCGGTTATTGTGCCGCAGATGCGAAAAATGCCTGGGCAGAAATATAAATTGTGTCCTTTGCGAATTTTGAGCTATTTCACCATTTTTTATCTCGGCTTGGGAGCTTTTTGGACGATTTGAAAGAGGGACTTCAAGGGATCTTCATTGAGGTAAGGAATTTGGACTTAAAACTCGTTCCTATGCTATTATTTCACGGATTAGAGCTAGAAATTATGGAAATTTAGGTGAAAGTTTGGGGAAACTAGGGCTTAGTATTGGAGACCTTTGATTGAGGATTTGATGGACCATTTGAGGTCCAATCTTGGTAATTTTGGTATGCATGAACTCATGAGAGTTGAGGATTCTGGAAATATAAATTTCACCCTATTCCGAGACGTGGGCCCGAGGGGCATTTTGGTTATTTTACCTAATTTCGCGTATTAGCTTAGAATTTAATTGTAGAATCAGTTACTTGAAGTGTTATTTACATTATGAAATTTAATTGAATAGATTTGGGCCATTTGGAGTCGAATACTCGTGGCAAGAACGTGGTTTCGGGTTGACAATTGAGTCGGTTCGAGGTAAGTGGCATGTCTAACCTTGTGTGGGGGACTCTCCCCTTAGGATTGATATCGTGATACTTGAAATGACTTGTACGTGAGGTGACGAGTGCGTGCTTGTGCTAATTGTTGGAAATCCGATTTTTCATTAAAAATAGCCTTAAATTGTGTTCTTCCAATTCTTGCTTACATTATTTGGAAACTTAGTCTGCTGTTAGTCTAGAGAAGCATTTCTATTTGACTAAATTGCTCTATTTATTTTAACTGCCTTAAATTACCTGTTTTGCCTTGGTATGAAGTTGAGCTTAATTGAGTATATCCTTTTTCTGCTATTGTTGTGCATTTCGTTTTGGGAATACGGGAAGGCATCCCGGGAGATCCCATGTACATATTTATGATCGAGCTGAGGTGCGGTTATACCGAGATATCCCTGGCACATATATTTAGGATACTAAGAGATCCTCGGGATACCAAGAGATCCCTGATATATATATTAAGGATACCAAGAGATCCTCGGGATACAGGAGATCCCTAGCATATATTGAGGATACCCAGAGATCCTCGGGATACCAAGTGATCCTTGGATATACATGTTGAGGAAACTAAGAAATCCTCGGGATACTGAGAGATCCCCGATTATTATCCTTGTGATTGTTTGCCTCTGTATCAGTTATAGTTGTCTTATATCCTGCGATATTTATACTGTTGTACTTATTTATACGGCTCTTATCTGCACTGTCGAACTTCATATTATTATTTAATCTCAGTAGGGCCCTGACCTTCCTCGTCACTATCCAACCGAGGTTAGGCTTGGCGCTAACTGAGTACCGCTGTGGTGTACTCATGCCCTTCCTGCGCATGTTTTTCATGTGCAGATCCAGGTACTTCGACTCAGTCCTATCACTCTAGAGGCAAGGCGACTGCTATAGCGACTTCGAGGTATATCTGCCGCGTCCGCAGACCGAGGAGTCTCTTTCTATTCTAGCTGTTTTGTATTAGCCTGTACGTCGTGAAATCAGAGGGCCCGATTTCCCGCCATCAAGCCATCTCGGGGAGGTGCCTCGAGACCTCGAGAATATGAAGCCACCTCGAGAAGATATCTCAAGACACCGATGATATGAAGCCACAACTTAGTCCACTCCTTCGAGGCTTGTCGAGGTCTTTGTTGAGTCTGACAGAACCAGCCTATCCCTAGCCTATGCTGGGGTGTCGAGTCAAGCCATCACATCTCCATATTTCATGAATTAGATATACATGTATTCGTTACTAAGTTCCCTCTCCTATATAAAGGGAACTCGCCCTACCTTGTAAGGGACTGATGTTGCTCCCACAATTCGACAAAGTGAAATAATATCTCTCTCTCTCTTTTCTTACTAAAGCTCATTGGTTCTTACTGATACTGAGGATACCTCGATATCCTTTGCCTCTATACATGTTCTTCATTTTATATGTGTTCTTCATCGTACAAACTCAATTTCGGTTGTAAATAGCTTCGTTTGATTATCTTTCTAGCTGTTAGATTACTCCCGAGTATCCCTGACAACGCGAGCTCGACCCCGAGGTCGACCTCGAAGTCCCAATCGACCAAGCTTACGCTCGGGTAGCAGACCTTTTGGTTCGCTCGTTACCTCGTTTATCTCCCCCCCCCTCCCCCATCATTGAAATTCATAATACTAGCATCATCTGCTCAAACAAACTAGCTTGGGAATAGATCACGTATTTTTAGAGTTCCATTTAATAAAGCTAATTATTGTTACCATTTTCACGGTAAACAGTTTGGCGGCCACCGTGGGGCTAAAAATAATAGAGATTATTTTCTTGTTAGTTTCATTACACAAACGCATACCATCTTTCACACTTTTTCTTGTCCAAGATCCTTTAATTTCAGGTAAAAATGTCTGGCTCGGTGAACAGAGCTGAGAACGACCGCCTTAAAGATCACGGGGAAAATGGTGTAGCTATCCCGACCGCCGGAGCACCACTACAGGATCCCGATAACGCACCCGGACCAATACTAGCGGACGCGGACTCACAGGACGCACAGCAAATCAACAAAACTTATCACGCTGACAGAAGCGTGCGACACAGTGACTGACAGAAAGTTCAAAAAACCCCGGCCCGGGAAGAACAGGAAGTTAGCCTTCACGTTATTTTTGAAATGTTGCAGGCATAACAACTGGCCATTGCTCAGTTGCAAAGCCATCCGAGGACTCCCAACACACCAGCACCGGAGACAGCTCCCCCCGCCGAGCAGATACACGAAAGATCAAATGATATCGGGTCGACGACTGACCCCACCATAGTGAAGATGCTGGAGGACCTTACTAGATTGCGGCTAACGATAAAAAAGTCGAGACCTACAACTCTCGAGTGGACCATATCCCTGGAGCACCCCCGGTCCTAAAAGGTCTGGATTCGAGGAAATTCGTATAGAGGTCGTTCCCCAAGGAAGCAGCCCCGAATCCCATTCCCAAAAAATTCAGGATGCCGAAACTCCCCAAATACAACGGCACCACCGATCCCAACAAGCACGTCGCCGCCTATACCTGCGCTGTAAAAGGCAACGATATAAAAAATGACAAAATCGAGTCTGTGTTGCAGAAAAATCCGGAGAAACACTTTCGAAAGGGGCCATGATGTGTTATCACAACTTGGCTCCTGACTCCATAGATTCGTTCGCCATGCTAACAGATTCCTTCGTAAAGGCGCACGCGGGAGCCATCAAGGTAGCAACGAGGAAGTCCGACATTTTCAAGATCAAACAGAGAGAGAATGAGATGCTGCGGGAATTCGTGTCCCGCTTCCAAATGGAACGAATGGAACTGCCACCCCTCTCCGACGACTGGGCGGTACAGGCCTTCACCAAAGGCCTAAACGAACGAAGCTCAGTGGCCTCGAAGCAGCTGAAGCAGAACCTGATCGAATACCCGGCCGTGACTTGGTCGGACATCCACAACCGGTACCAATCGAAGATCAAGGCCCAGGACGACCAACTGGGAGCCCCTTCGGGCTCAGTATACCCAAGCAGACTCCCGGTAAAAGAAGCGGGTCCAAACAAAGAAAGGTACCAGCCATACCTCGAAGACAGGAGGAACGTCCCAAGACGCAACCTACCTCGCAACGATCGAAGGATAGATCGAGGACAGGACCCTCGAGGACTCATCAATAGAACCAGGTTTGATCGAAACATAGCACCAGCTAACGCGCCCCACTTATCGAAGTACAACTTCCGCGTCGATGTTTCACACATCGTGTTCCCTATCGGCAAGATTAGGGACACCAAGTGGCCCAAACCGATACAGACAAACCCTTCGCAGAGAAACTACAACCTAGTATGCGAGTTTCACAACACGCACGGTCATAGGACCGAGGAATGCCATCAGCTACGAGAGGAGGTGGCTCGACTACTCAACAAAGGGCATCTTCGGGAATTTCTCAGTGATCGGGCCAAAAATGAATTCCGAGAGAGGGAGGCGATCAAGAAAAATGAGGCAAACGAACCACCACATGTCATCCACATGATCATGGGGGGCGTCGATGCCCCGCAGGGACCGGTAGTGAGAAGAACAAAGATATCCATCACCAGGGAAAAACGGACTCGGGGATATATCCCAAAAGATGCCCTCGCGTTCAGCGAGGAAGACACCGAGGCCCTATCCCAACCCCACAACGACGCCCTGGTAATCTCCTTTCTTATAAATTCATTTAAGATAAAACGTGTACTCGTGGATCCAGGTAGTTCGGCCAATATCATCAGGGCGAATGTAATACAATGACTCGGGCTGCTCGAACGAATCGTACCCGCCAGTTGGGTCCTCAATGGTTTCAACATGGCTAGCGAAACAACAAAGGGAGAAATCATCCTCCCGGTTACCGTGGCGGCACAACCCAAGACGCCAAGTTCCATGTCATCGAGGGAGATATGAGGTATAATGCCTTATTCGACTTGAAATCGAGGTTCTTTTTGAACCGACGACGGGTCAAGCAAAAATATTTCAAAAAGACCTTAACGAGCGGAAAACAAAGCCTACAAAAAGCCCACGGGCAAAAACAGCGTAAGAGCCATTGTCGCCAGCTAAGCAGGCCTACGGGCCACACTTCAAAAAGGTCTCTACGACCATAAAACGTAAGAGCCATTGTCGCCAGCCAAATTGACAACTTGAGGATTAAAGTGAGCTCGAATCGTAACTCGATTCGGAGACCGGATCCAAAATAGTTAACTAAACAAGCCTACGGGCCACATATCAAAAGGTCTCTATGACCAAAAATCATAAGAGCCCTGGTCACCAGCCAAAACTGACAGCGTAAGGACTGGACCCACAATAAGCACAAAGCTACAGCATGCCTAAGGGCACGGCACAAACGCCACAATCGCCAGCCGAGTGAGCCCCCGGGTCACCAGCTTATAAAGTCATTTCGACCCGAAGCAAAGAAGGCCACTGTCACCCGCCTGTACGAACAGGGAAGAGCTTAAAGTCCCGTAACAGCTCGACTCGCAAAGCAACTCGAAGACTGGATCTGAACGGCCGGACAAAGCGCAGGGACCGCAACGTTCACTCACATCAAGAACCACACCTAGGAGCCCTGGGCTAGCCCGGTTGCTCCGGGACCTATGAGGATCCCGCCAAACATTGAAATCGGCCTGGTCAAAGACGATAAACAGAAGGAGATGCGGAAAAAGTAAGGCTTCAAAGTATCTTCTCATTTCGCGCACACAGAGGAAAAAGGGGGATAGACACACTCTCCATAAACAGACATGTTCTACATATATAAAAAACAAAGCAACGAATCGGCACAATCTATGATCCGTTCCGAAGAGATACAGCTCGCCGGGTTCACTCCCCGCCCCATCAGCAAGAAACGACCACGCGTCACGCTCTTTCTCCCTTGCTCGGTCCAATTCATCGGAAAGAATAAAGCCCCATGCTCCAATATCCTCGAGTGCTTCCCTTCGGGATCTGCAACGGACGTATTCCTCGATCTTTTTCTCCCGGTCGAGGGCTCGCTTCAGCTTGGCCTGAGCGTCCGCGACATCCTTCATACGGACCGCCATCTCCTGATCAGCGTTGGCTCAGCTTAACGCCGCCCTTGCCCAGGCATCAATTACCTCAGCCCTGGTCTTTGAAAGTTCGGATTCCAATTTCTCGATCACAACTGATTGGATTTTGGCATTATCTCGAGCCAAGCACAGTTGGACTTCTCAGGCAGGAACCTTGGCCAAGGCACTTGCCTCCTCTAAAACGTGAGCTTGCACCTGAGCCCTTAGCTCGCCGCAAGCGTTTCTGGCGCGATCAATATCGCCCTTGAGGAGCTCCATGGCCTCCGTCTTTTTCTGCAGCTGATACAACAGAGAAGGGCGTTAACCTAAAAAGGCCGAAGAAAGCGAAGCTTGGGCTGCATAAAGTTACTTGCTCCATCAAATAACTCTCATAATTCGAGCACCTATATGCTTCGCATCGCCAATGCAGCAATTCGCCCTCCTTCTCCTCGCTAAGCAGCCTAAGAGACTCCCCCTCATCCCGAACTTTCTGAAACTTGGCCCCTTGACGGACCAGCTCAGACATCAGCCTGTCACGGGCCTGCACAAGGAAAACTCAATGAAGACAAAGGACGCGCAATACAGGGAAACTGCGCCTAAACTCACCATGAAGTGAAGCCGGCGGACTTCCTCGAAGTCGGAGCATACTTCTTTTGATCCTGTCCCTTCGCCCCAGGGAAAGCCGGTCTCGGGCAAAGCATATCCGCTCGAAGGCATCGGCGACCTAGAATCAGGTACCCCGGGGGCAGCAGACTCAGACAATGTCTTCTCCTTGCAGATACTGGCATGATCAGCACCACTAAAAGCTCCATCGCCTCGAAGGGCGGGGAGAGAGGTCAATGACTCCTTCCCCTCTTTAGAAGACAAAAGAACTGCCCGATACCTGTAAGCGACAGATCCAATACAAGTAGAAAAGGGGAAAAATGTTATCTCAAATACACGAGGGCCGAGGCAAAGGTAGCACGCGCACATACCTCGATATTTTGCTCCCGACCTAACACGGAGCACGGCTCACCACCGATGCTCGTCGCAAGACGAATGGGTCACCAACCTCAGGACCCAGCCGGGCAAATCAGAGACTTCGCCTGGCGTCCATGAAATTGCTACAACAAGGTAAAAAGCAACATTATTTAACTAACTTCCGCTATAGGTACAACCTAAAAAAGAACCGGACGCTCCACTAATGTGCGTAATTCCACCCTTCGGGGAACGGCAAAAGTTTTGATGGGATGATGTCGACCGTCCGGGCCCAGACAAACCAACCGGCCCATTCTCGACCCCCCTCCTCTTGTCATCGACACANATCCGAGGTTTGGAATGGAATTCCGGAAGTTGGAGTAGCTCCGTAGTGTTGAATGTGACGTGTGTGCAAAATTTCAGGTCATTCGGACGAGGTTTGATAGACTTTTTGATCGAAAGCGTGTTTTGAGAAAATAGGAGTTCTTAGGCTTGAATCCATGGTTAATTTGAGGTTTAGATGTTTTCATAGGTGTTTTAAGGATTGGTACAAGTTTGGACAGTGGTATTAGACTTGTTGGTGCGTTTGGTTGAGGTCCCGGGGGCCTCCGAATGATTTCGGATGGTCGACGGGGAGTTTGAGGAATGTTTGCAGATGCTGAAATTTTGCTGCTTCTGGTATTTCCGCACTTGCAGTTTTGCGGACCGCAGGTGTGACGCCGCACACGCGGAAGAGGAGCCGCAGAAGCAGATTGGTGAGGAATTTTTCAGAAACCGTAGATGCGGTTGCGCGACCGCATCTGCGAAGCCGCAGGTGCGGAATGTTGAGCGCAAGTGCGATTTTGGTCTGTTAAGTGAAAAACCGCAGAAGCGGTTATGTGGCCGCATATGCGGTACCGCAGAAGCGGTTATTGTGCCGCAGATGCGAAAAATGCCTGGGCAGAAATATAAATTGTGTCCTTTGCGAATTTTGAGCTATTTCACCATTTTTTATCTCGGCTTGGGAGCTTTTTGGACGATTTGAAAGAGGGACTTCAAGGGATCTTCATTGAGGTAAGGAATTTGGACTTAAAACTCGTTCCTATGCTATTATTTCACGGATTAGAGCTAGAAATTATGGAAATTTAGGTGAAAGTTTGGGGAAACTAGGGCTTAGTATTGGAGACCTTTGATTGAGGATTTGATGGACCATTTGAGGTCCAATCTTGGTAATTTTGGTATGCATGAACTCATGAGAGTTGAGGATTCTGGAAATATAAATTTCACCCTATTCCGAGACGTGGGCCCGAGGGGCATTTTGGTTATTTTACCTAATTTCGCGTATTAGCTTAGAATTTAATTGTAGAATCAGTTACTTGAAGTGTTATTTACATTATGAAATTTAATTGAATAGATTTGGGCCATTTGGAGTCGAATACTCGTGGCAAGAACGTGGTTTCGGGTTGACAATTGAGTCGGTTCGAGGTAAGTGGCATGTCTAACCTTGTGTGGGGGACTCTCCCCTTAGGATTGATATCGTGATACTTGAAATGACTTGTACGTGAGGTGACGAGTGCGTGCTTGTGCTAATTGTTGGAAATCCGATTTTTCATTAAAAATAGCCTTAAATTGTGTTCTTCCAATTCTTGCTTACATTATTTGGAAACTTAGTCTGCTGTTAGTCTAGAGAAGCATTTCTATTTGACTAAATTGCTCTATTTATTTTAACTGCCTTAAATTACCTGTTTTGCCTTGGTATGAAGTTGAGCTTAATTGAGTATATCCTTTTTCTGCTATTGTTGTGCATTTCGTTTTGGGAATACGGGAAGGCATCCCGGGAGATCCCATGTACATATTTATGATCGAGCTGAGGTGCGGTTATACCGAGATATCCCTGGCACATATATTTAGGATACTAAGAGATCCTTGGGATACCAAGAGATCCCTGATATATATATTAAGGATACCAAGAGATCCTCGGGATACAGGAGATCCCTAGCATATATTGAGGATACCCAGAGATCCTCGGGATACCAAGTGATCCTTGGATATACATGTTGAGGAAACTAAGAAATCCTCGGGATACTGAGAGATCCCCGATTATTATCCTTGTGATTGTTTGCCTCTGTATCAGTTATAGTTGTCTTATATCCTGCGATATTTATACTGTTGTACTTATTTATACGGCTCTTATCTGCACTGTCGAACTTCATATTATTATTTAATCTCAGTAGGGCCCTGACCTTCCTCGTCACTATCCAACCGAGGTTAGGCTTGGCGCTAACTGAGTACCGCTGTGGTGTACTCATGCCCTTCCTGCGCATGTTTTTCATGTGC
>NC_031990.1:70679321-70737486 GCF_001879085.1 Nicotiana attenuata
TTGAGGCAGCACTACTGGTGGAGACGGATGAAGAAGGATATAGTTGGGTTTGTAGCTCGGTGCCTTAATTGTCAGCAGGTGAAGTATGAGCACCAGAGACCGGGTGGATTACTTCAGCAGATAGAGATTTCGGAGTGGAAGTGGGAGCGGATCACCATGGACTTCGTATCTGGGCTCCCACGGACTTTGAAGAAGTTCGATGCCATTTGGGTTATCGTGGATCGGCTGACCAAGTCCGCGTCTTTTATCCCTGTGTGTACTACCTATTCCTAGGAGCGGTTGGCGGAGATTTATATCCGGGAGATTGTCCCTCTGCATGGTATTCCAGTTTCCATCATTTCAGACAGAGGTACTCTGTTCACATCGTGATTCTGGAGAGTCGTACAGCAGGAGTTGGGTACTCGGGTGGAGTTGAGCACAGCATTTCACCCTCAGACGGACGGACAGTCCGAGCGCACTATTCAGATTCTTGAGGATATGCTCCGTGCGTGTGTGATTGAGTTTGGAGGTTCTTGGGATCAGTTCTTGCCATTGGCGGAGTTTGCCTACAACAACAGCTATCAGTCCAGCATTCAGATGGCACCGTACGAGGCCTTATATGGTAGGCGATGTAGATCTCCGGTGGGTTGGTTCGAGCCGGGTGAGGCTAGATTATTGGGCACAGACTTGGTTCAGGATGCTTTGGAGAGAGTCAAGGTGATTCCGGATAGACTCCATACAGCCCAGTCGAGACAGAAGAGTTACGCGGACCGGAAGGTTCGTGATGTTTCCGGCATGGTTGGAGAGCGAGTTCTGCTTCGGGTTTCGCCTATGAAGGGCGTTATGAGATTTGGGAAGAATGGGAAGTTGAGTTTGAGGTTTATTGGCCCTTTTGAGATATTGAGGCGTGTTGGGGAGGTTGCTTACGAGCTTGCCTTACCTCCCAGCTTGGCAGGAGTTCATCCGGTATTTCATGTTTCGATGCTCCGGAGGTATCACGGTGATCCGTCGCACGTGTTGGATTTCAGGTCAGTCCAGTTGGAAAAGGATCTATCTTATGTTGAGGAGCCAGTGTCAATATTGGACAGGCAGGTTAGGAAGCTGAGGTCAAAAAACATTGCATCAGTGAAGGTTTAGTGGCGGGGTCAGCCGGTCGAGGAGGCAACCTAGGAGACCAAGCAGGATATGCGCAGCCGTACCATCATCTTTTCACTACTTCAGGTATGTCTTTGTGCTCGTTTGAGGACGAACGAATAAATAATTGTGGGAGGATGTAACGACCCGGCCGGTCGTTTTTAGAATTTATGCCCCGATCCCCTATTAACAGTTTTCCCCATGTTTATTTCCGCTATTTTGAATTGCCGGGATGTTCAGTTTTGAATCTCGGAGAGTTTTCGGACACTTAGTCCCTAAATGAGAGCTTAAGTCTTGGAAATTTGACCATAGTCGGAACGGTGTGAAGACGGCCTCGGAATGGAAATCTGATGGTTCCGTTAGCTCCGTTTGGTGATTTCGGGCTTAGGGGCGTGTTCGGATTGTGTTTTGGAGGTCCGTAGCTAATTTAGGCTTGAAATGCCGAAAGATGGATTTTTAAAGTTTCCGGTTCGATAGTGACAATTTGATCCGAGGGTTGGAATGGAATTCCGGAAGTTGGAGTAGCTCCGTAGTGTTGAATGTGATGTGTGTGCAAAATTTCAGGTCATTCGGACGAGGTTTGATAGACTTTTTGATCAAAAGCGTGTTTTGAGAAAACTGGAGTTCTTAGGCTTGAATCCATGGTTAATTTGAGGTTTAGATGCTGTTTTAGGTGTTTTAAGGATTGGTACAAGTTTGGACTGTGGTATTAGACTTGTTGGTGCCTTTGATTGAGGTCCCGAGGGCCTCGGGATGATTTTGGATGGTCGACGGGGAGTTTGAGGAATGTTTGCAGCTGCTGATCTTTTGCTGCTTCTGATATTTCCGCACCTGCGGTTTGGGGACCGCAGGCGCGACGCCGCACACGCGGAAGAGGAGCCGCAGAAGTGCATTGGTGAGGAATTTGTCAGAAACCGCAGATGCAGTTGTGGGACCGCATCTGCGAAGCTGCAGGTGCGGAATGTTAAGCGCAGGTGCGATTTTGGTCCGTTAAGTGATGAACCGCAGAAGCAGTTATGTGGCCGCATATGCGGTACCGCAGAAGCGGTTATTGTGCCGCAGATGCGAAAAATGCCTGGGCAGAAATATAAATTGTGTCCTTCGCGAATTTTGAGCTATTTCACCATTTTTTATCTCGGCCTGGGAGCTTTTTGGACGATTTGAAAGAGGGACTTCAAGGGAACTCCATTGAGGTAAGGAATTTGGACTTAAAACTCGTTCCTATGCTAATATTTCACAGATTAGAGCTAGAAATTATGGAAATTTAGGTGAATTTTTGGGGAAAATAGGGCTTAGTATTGGAGACCTTTGATTGAGGATTTGATGGACCATTTGAGGTCCAATCTTGGTAATTTTGGTATGCATGAACTCATGAGAGTTGAGGATTCTGGAAATATAAATTTCATCCTATTCCGAGACGTGGGCCCGAGGGGCGTTTTGGTTATTTTACCTAATTTCGCGTATTAGCTTAGAATTTAATTGTAGAATCAGTTACTTGAAGTGTTATTTACATTATGAAATTTAATTGAATAGATTTGGGCCATTTGGAGTCGAATACTCGTGGCAAGAACGTGGTTTCGGGTTGACAATTGAGCCGGTTCGAGGTAAGTGGCTTGTCTAACCTTGTGTGGGGGACTCTCCCCTTAGGATTGATATCGTGATACTTGAAATGCCTTGTACGTAAGGTGACGAGTGCGTACTTGTGCTAATTGTTGGAAATCCGGTTTTTCATTAAAAATAGCCTTAAATTGTGTTCTTCTGTTTCTTGCTTACATTATTTGGAAACTTAGTCTGCTGTTAGTCTAGAGAAGCATGTCTATTTGAATAAATTGCTCTATTTGTTTTAACTGCCTTATTTGTATTACGTGAAGCATGGTAGGTTAGAATTACATGTTTTGCCTTGGTATGAAGTTGAGCTTAATTGAGTATATCCTTTTTCTGCTATTGTTGTGCATTTCATTTTGGGACTACGGGAAGGCATCCCGGGAGATCCCATGTACATATTTATGATCGAGCTGAGGTGCGGTTATACCGAGAGATCCCTGGCACATATATTTAGGATACTAAGAGATCCTTGGGATACCAAGAGATCCCTAATATATATATTAAGGATACCAAGAGATCCTCGGGATACTAAGAGATCCCTAGCATATATTGAGGATACCCAGAGATCCTCGGGATACCAAGAGATCCCCGGATATACATGTTGAGGATACTAAGAGATCCTCGGGATACTGAGAGATCCCCGATTATTATCCTTGTGATTGTTTGCCTCTGTATCAGTTATAGTTGTCTTATATCCTGCGATATTTATACTATTGTACTTATTTATACTGCTCTTATCTACACCGTCGAACTTCATATTATTATTTAATCTCAGTAGGGCCCTAACCTTCCTCGTCACTACCCAACCGAGGTTAGGCTTGGCACTTACTGAGTACTGCTGTGGTGTACTCATGCCCTTCCTGCGCATGTTTTTCATGTGCAGATCCAGGTACTTCGACTCAGTCCAATCACTCTTGAGGTGAGGCGACTGCTATAGCGACTTCGAGGTATATCTGCCGCGTCCACAGACCGAGGAGTCTCTTTCTATTCTTGCTGTTTGGTATTAGCCCTTCTGTATTTCCGTTCTTGTTAGACATTTTGGAGTTAGAGCTATGTAGTATTTAGCTTGTGATTCATGGGTTTCCCGGTCTAGGATTTATGTGTTGGTTTTGAAAGTTAAATATTGTGTAAGCCGAGCGGCACATTTAAACGCGGTTTATTTCTTTATTCCTGTTTCAAATTGTTTTACTTCCGCAAAAGAAAAAATTGGTTTATTTTCCGCATTTTAGGCTTACCTAGTCGTAGAGACTAGGTGCCGTCACGATGGTTCACGGAGGGCGAACCGGGGTCGTGACATTATTTATCACGTTAATTGATTCCAATGGGTGACTTTAGGAACCTTTTTAGTTCTTGATCATTCAAGAACACGTTTCTTCATCTAAATTCGTTCTTTTGATATCATAGAATCACAACTTTCATTGAACTGGTGCATCATCAATATTTACTTGTTTTGAACGATTAAATAGTCTTTCTTATAAGTGAGATCGTCGTCTTTCATTATTTTTTTGAATCACCATATTCCGAGTCTTTAACTTGAGATACTTTGTTTCTTGAAATCGCCTACAAACTACGTTTTCGTTTCAAGATCTTGATCCTAGTTGGTTAGTTCCTTATTAACTCAACGAATCACATCACGTACCAAAGATAAAGCATTGAGGCTTCTTAACGGCTTCTAGGTTTGATACAGAGTATATCAAATAGTATATCTACGGTATAACACGTTTAGAAATCACCTATGTAAGTTTGAAGTGTACCAAAGAGGGTTAAAGGGTTGATTGTGTGACTTATAGCTGTCTAGGTATACACTAAAGTTTGACGGTTCAAAGATATGAAATCTACCGATTGACCGAGTATATCTGACATAAGTTAACTACCGAAAGTTCAAAGGAAAACCTACTTATCCATATGCGATTAATCAATACTTGAAAGCCAAAAAATTTCATGCATGCATATTTTCATATAGCCATTCCCCGTTCATGTGGGGAATTGTTGGGGTTTTATCTAATAAAATGTCACCGCCCGGATTTCCCACCTTCGGGAATCGTGATGGCGCCTACTCGTGAAAACTAGGCAAGCTGACAGCTACAATTTTACTACCATTAAAATTAACCAAACAAGAACAGATAATAGTTAAAACAAGATAATTCAAAAGTACGGAAAATGATATAACAGTGCCACAACTCAAGTACATAACTATCCCATATATTTGGTGTCAGAATCCACGAACGACTAAGATTTACTACAAATACAAGTCTGAAAGAAGTACAACTGTTCTCGAAATAGAAGAGACAGCAGAAAACTAAAGCGGGGGAAAAGGGGAATTTAGGCTCTGCGAACGCCAACAGATCTACATTGGTCTCCCTGGACTGAAGGCAGCTACCTCAAGCTACTCACAAGGTTCGGCACCGAAATCTACACAGAAAGTGCAGAGTGCAGTATCGGTACAACCGATCCCATGTACTGGTAAGTGTCGATCCTAACCTCGGCGAAGTAGTGACGAGGCTAGGACACGACAACCATATAAACCTGTGCAGTTAAGTCATATACTAACAGAACAATAATAACAGGAAATAACAGATAAAGGTGGGAATGGGAACATGCTGGGGGGGAATATCAAATTCTAAAAGTAATTCAATAAAAAGCATAATGAACATCATATTGGTATCAGCAGTAATAATGAAACAGTAACACGTGCACGGCATCACCCTTCGTGCTTTTACTCTCGTCCTCACCATCAGAAACAATAGAAATGGCACGGCATCACCCTTCGTGCAATAACACTACAATATCGGCACGGCATCACCCTTCGTGCATTAACTCTCACGAACAATATCATGCACGGCATCACCCTTCGTGCTTTACACTCTTCCTCACCCCAACAATAGAAACAATACGTCCCGGCAAGGGAATCAACAATAGAAACAATAACATCCCGGCAAGGGAATAAACAATAGAAACAATAATATCCCGACAAGGGAATCAGCTATAACCAATCTCGTTTCAACAGTTAATTCAATGAAATAAGTCTCAACTTGAGTCAATACTCATCAATGATCAAATACTCAACAATATCATAAAACTTGCTCAACATAGAGAAACATCATTTTAAGCATGAACAGTACATGATAAGAGACATAACGGTTATAATATAAGGTTCACTTGCATGCTCGACACCAACGTATAGATACTCGTCACCACACCTATATGTCATACTCAACACTAACACGTAGCAAACAATACCACAACACCTATTCCCTCAAGCTAAGGTTAGGCCAAACACTTACCTCAATTCCACGGACAAAATCAAGCCTTAATTACCGCTTTACCTCTCGGTTTCACATCCAATCAACTTGTATCTAGTCATAATTTACTTAATAACATCAGTAAAGGCTAAATAAACCAATTCTAATGCATGAATGTAGATTTCCAATGTTTTCCCCAAAAAGTCAAAAACCGACCCCGGGCCCGCTTAGTCAAAACTCGAAGTTCGAACCCAAACCCGATTACCCATTCACCCACGAACTCAAATATGCAATTGGTTTTGAAATGCGACCTCAATTTGAGGTCCAAATCCCCAAAATTCAAAAAATCCTAATTTCTACCCAAGAACACACAATTTCCCATGAAAACCCCTAGATTTTGAGATGAAATCATGTAAAAGATGAAATAGATTGTAGAAAAAGAGCTAAGATTCATTTACCTATGATTTGGGGAAGAACTTGCTCTAGAAAAATCGCCCTTAATAGATTAGGTTTAGAAATTTTGAAGAATGAAGTGAAAATCCTGTCCAAGACCCCTTTTACTCAGCTGTAGATGTTGCATTTGCGAACTGAGCTTCACATTAGCGAAGATAGCAAATGCGAGGAAAGTATCGCAAATGTGAACCCCTCACGTCTCTACTGCAATCGCAAATGCGACCTTTTGGTCGCAAATGCGAAGTCCCTCCTAGCCCTGTTTCCTTCGCAATTGCGAAGAAAAGCTCGCAAATGCGAACAAAGCTGGCCAGGGCTTCTTTGCAATTGTGATTAAGCCCCTCGCAATTGCCAAGCCTGACAGGCTCGCAATTGCCAAGCCTGACCTCGCAATTGCGAGATCAGAGCCTGCAACAAAAGTGAACCTGCAATAGCCATTTCTCTAAGTCCAAACCCACTCTGTGGCCTATCCAAAACTCACCCGAGCCCTCGGGGCTCCAAACCAAACATGCATCAAGTCTAAAAATATCATACGGACTTGCTCATGCGATCAAATCATCAAAATAACATCAACAACTACAAATTTAACCTCAAATTCATGAAATTCATAAGATAGTTCAAAATTCCTATTTTCTCAACCTAGGGTCCGATTTATACCAAATCAACTCCGATTCTTACCAAATTTCACTAATTCAACTTAAATATTATTTCAAACCTGTACCGGGCTCCGGAACCAAGATACGGGCCCCATACCATCAAGATCACACACCATTTCATTTCCAAAAGTCCTTATATTTTCCAGCAAATAATTTTCTATAAAAATTCTTTTCCCGGGCTAGGGACCTTGGAATTCGATTCCGGGCATACGCCCAAGTCCCATATTTTACTATGGACCCTACGCGATTGTCAAATCACGGGTCCGGGTCCGTTTACTAAAAATATTTACCAAAGTCAACTTTAACAAATTTTTAAAGGCCAAATTCAATATTTTTCTTAAATTTCACATAGAAGCTTTCTGGATACACGCTCGGACTACGTACGCAAATCGAGGAGAAAGAAAATAAGGTTTTCAAGGCCTTGGAACCCGGATTCGGGTTCTAAAACAAAAGATGACCCTTTGGGTCATCACATTCTCCACCTCTAAAACAACTGTTCATCCTCGAACGGACATAGAAAAGTACCTAAGTCAGTGAAAGGATGGGGATATCGGCTCCGCATATCGGACTCGGACTCCCAAGTCGTTGCCTCAACAGGATGACCTCTCCACTGCACACGAACTGAGGGGAAACTCTTCGATCTCAACTCACGAACCTGCCGGTCTAGAATAGATATCGGCCCTTCCTCATAGGTCAAGTCCTTGTCCAACTGGACAGTGCTAAAGTCTTACACGTGGGATGGATCGCCGTGATACTTCCGAAGCATGGACACATGAAACACTGGATGCACAGTTGATAAACTCGGCGGTGACGCAAGTATGTAAGCCACCTCTCCCACTCGATCAAGTATCTCAAAAGGCCCGATGAACCTAGGGCTTAGCTTGCCCCTCTTCCCAAATCTCATTTCGCCCTTCATGGGCGACACCTGAAGCAACACTTGCTGTCCGACCATGAATGCCACATCTCGAACCTTACGGTCGGCGTAACTCTTTTGCCTAGACTGAGCTGTACGGAGCCTATCCTGAATGATCTTAACCTTGTCCAAGGCATTCTGTACCAAATCGGTACCCAACAACCGAGCATCCCCCGGCTCAAAACACCCAACTGGCGACCGACACCGTCTACCATATAATGCCTCATAGGGAGCCATCTGGATGCTCGACTGATAGCTGTTGTTGTAGGCAAACTCCGCTAATGGCAAGAACTTATCCTACGAACCTCCAAACTCCGCTAGTGCCGCACTGTGTCCCTAAGGACTAGCAAATGAAGATCATCATACTGTCGATCTCGGATACTCTCAAATAATAAAGACCGAGCTACTATACAAGCTAAAATATGGCTGGGCTCAGAAACATCCAACCTCACGAACTGATTGGCTAACGCCTAAACATCGAAAGCAAGTAGTCTCTCACTGACTAGAATATATGCAAGGCTACCCCATACTAGCCGACTTCCTACTCAAAGCATCAGCCACTACATTGGCCTTCCCCGAATGATACAAGATGGTGAACAAGTATTGTAGACTCTTGTGATCCGTGAACACCTCACATGATACGCTATATAAATAATGCCTCCAAATCTTCAGCGCGTGAACAATGGCTGCTAGCTCCAAATCATGAACTGGATAATTCTTCTCGTGAATTTTCAACTATCGCGAAGCATATGCTATAACCTTGTCATTCTTCATCAACATCGCACTAAGTCCAATACGAGATGCATCACAATATACTGTATATGGCCCTGGACCTGTGGGCAAAACCAACGCCGGCGCCATAGTCAAAGCTGTCTTGAGCTTCTGAAAGCTCACCTTACACTCGTCCGACCACCTAAACTGGGCACCCTTCTGGGTCAACCTGGTCATCGGAGATACAATAGATGAAAACCCCTCCACAAACCGACGGTAATAACCCGCCAAACCCAAGAAACTCCGGATCTCTATAGCTGATGTGTGTCTAGGCCAGTCCTTGACTTCCTCTATCTTCTTCAGATCCACTTGAATGCTGATACAACGTGACCCAAGAAGGCAACTGAACTCAACCAAAACTCACACTTCGAAAACTTAGCATACGACTGACTGTCTCTCAAACTCTAAAGAACAACTTGAAGATGTTGCTCATGCTCCTCTCGGCTGCGGGAGTAGATCAAAATATCATCAATGAAGACAATCACAAAGGAAACCAAATATGGCTTGAACACTCGGTTCATCAAATCCATGAACGCTGCTGGGGCATTTGTCAACCCAAATGACATCACCAGAAACTCGTAATGCTCGTACCGAGTGCGAAAATTTGGCTTTGGGGATTCAGCCCTTATCAAGCAAGTCTTGCAACTGTTCTTTCAACTTCTTCAACTCTGGTGGGGCCATACGATATGGCGGAATAGAAATGGGCTGAATCCCCAAAGCCAAATCAATGCAAAAGTCGATATCCCTGTCGGGTGGCATCCACGGCAGGTCTGCAGAAAATACCTCTGGAAACTCCCAAACAACTGGCACGGAAACCATAGAAGGAACCTCAGCACTAGGATCACGAACATAAGCCAAATAAGCCAAACACCCCTTTTCAACCATATGTCGAGCCTTCATATAAGAAACAACCCTACTGATAGAATGACCAGGAGTCCCTCTCCACTCCAATTGACGCAACCCCGGAAAAGCTAAAGTCACGGTCTTGGCATGACAGTCCAAAATATCGTGGTAAGGTGACAACCAATCCATCCCCAAAATAACATCGAAATCAACCATATCGAGGAGTAGGAGGTCTACACGGGTCTCAAGACCCCCAATAACAACCACACACGAGCGATAAACACGATCTACAATAATAGAATCACCCACCGGTGTGGACACATATACAGGATCACTCAAAAAATCGCGAGGCACAACCAAATACGTACCAAAATAAGATGACACATAGGAGTATGTAGACCCTGGATCAAATAGAACTGAAGCATCTCTACTGCAAACTGAAACCGTACCTGTGATAACTGTTGCTCCCAAACGCACACACAAGTATACGTGGTCGACAAGTAATATAGGATTGTAAGTCCAGATATCGTACCCATAGTGACTTGTGATTAACTATCAACTAAATTAAACCAAAACAATTAATCTATTCAAGCGATTCTAAAGTATGAATATTTAACTAAAATTAATCTAAATTATTAAATTAAGAGATTAAAGAAAACAACGACAAACTTAAAGCCGAATTCAATGTGAGTGAATATCCTAGAGCTATGGGTTAGCTAACAATCCCGTTGAGTTTTCTACCTAAATTGTCTAATTAATTTATCTAGTTTATTGGTTGACGGAGTTAATATTGCTCGTAGCCTTCTCCCAAAGTACAACTCGCCTATTCAAGCTAACCTAACGCCTATATTCCTATGGAAATAGGATTAACAAGAACGCATTAATAATTCTCGTATAATAATGTAAGGCCCCGTGAAATTTGTACTCAAGGCATAACACTTCGTCGAGTCAAAATTTTCGAATATGTGTTGACAATATGTAATATTTTACTGATTTTGCACTTAAAAACCAAGAGTCAAAATTTTCCAGAAAATTGCCATTATGCGGTCCAGAATACGGTCGCAGATCAGTTATGCGGACCGCATTTCTGCCGCAGAGTGAAACAGAAGAATTGTCAAAATTGATGTTGAAGATGCGGTCCATTATGCGATCGCATAACCAATATGCGAACCGCATAATCGTCGCATAAATTCCTCAAGGATTTGTGGAGGTCAGTTCTGCGGTGCAAAATGCGACCGCATAACAGGAATGCAGACCGCATTCCTGTCGCAGACCAAAACAGACCCTTCAGAGTTTTGGGGGCATTTGTGCGGTCCGATCTGCGGACCGCATTTCGATTCTGCGATCGTAGAATGCGACCGCAGACCTTGCTCGGACTTCTATTTTTCTAAATTTTAAAACCCGACCCCTTTGTAATAAAACACCCCAACCCCTCATTCCTAACATTCTTCTGAACAATATAAGAGAGAGGAAGAGAGGGTTCTTGAGAGAGAAAACGATTTCCATCAATTTGGTTCTTCAAAACTATCCGGGCCGGGAAAATTCAAAGTAATTGTCCTCATCCCCATCCTTACAAGTAAAATCCCTAACCTTTTTCCTTCATTTTCATGTTTAAACTAAGGGGGGGAGTCTCATGCATTAATTCTTGAAAGTTATGGTTTAAATTGTGCATGCATGTCTATTAAAACCTAAAATCTAGTAGGAGTAATTGGGTAGGAGCAAAGACTTGTGCAAAGAAGGGGTTAATAACCTAAATATGTTCGGGTAGTGATTTTGAACCTTGAATTCTAAGTTATGTGTATTAATTTGTGCACTATATTGACGTTGCTAGATTATTTGGTGAATTGGAAGTAGAAATTAAAAAGGAATTCAGCTCCAGGTACGTATGGCTAACCTTGACCTTGTAAAATTGCCTTGTTTGGTGTTCGAATGTTTGGTATGTGACATCTACGTGGGTTAATTGTGAAATTCATGTGATTGGTACGATTGTGATTATGATATGTGCTATTAGCTGAGAAACAAATGACGGAAGGAAATTGTAAGTGATGCAACTGGAATAACAGTGATAGTAACATCTATGGCTTATTGTGGACAATTATTGTTGTGACGCAAAACACTTGTGAATTGTTGAATATGATGGAAATAGTATTAATGGTTATGGAGATACTTGTAAATTATTGTTGCTACTTCTTAAGAAGTGTTGTTGTGATCTTTGTGAATTGTTCATTGTTGTTGTTGTGATTGTTTGTGAACTGAAATTGTACGGTGGGATCGGGTTGCGCGCCGCAACACGAAGTAATAAGGTGTGGGTTGTGGTGATAAGGGTGGCCGAGGTAATAAGGGTGGAAAGTGATCGAAATCACTGTTGAAATGAAAATATGAGCAAAAATGCGAAATCTACTGATGTGGAAAAGTGGAAGGGGAAACAGGAGAGTTTGTAAACTTGTTTGGCTTGATTGTTCCTTCTTTATGGATTTGGTTGTTGTTTCTATTACTGTTACTTACTTGTCTATGGCTTGAGTTTACTTGGCACAAAGTTTGTTCATACATACTAGTACAATTCCAGTGTACTGACGTCCCTTTTTGCCGGGGGCGCTACATTCGTGTTATGATTGTAGGTGGATCCATAGCAGGTACTCCAGTCCACCGACCGTAGCTCCTCCTCGCTCCCATCTGCTGAGTTGGTGAGCCCCTTTCCTTTCGGGGCCTTCTGTGTGGCTCATGCCACTTCTGTATTGGGATCTTGTTTTGATGTGTGTATAAGGTATAGCCGGAGCCTTGTTACCGGCAAACACTGTATTACTCTTTTTCAATGTAAGAGGCTCCGTAGACAGGAAGATGTGGGTCACGAACTTATGTGATATGTATCTTGGATTTCGGGCTATGTAAAATGCAAACCACGCTAAGAAATCATGTACCATGTGTATGTTTTGTAATAAATGGGTCTTTTATAAATAATTGTAAATGGTTATTTCTTTTGGCTAATAAGTAATGAAACATGCAGGGTAATTCGTGGGGTAGGAAAGGCACCCAGGTCCGCTTGACTGGGGCTACCCGGTCGAGCGCCGGTCATGTCCCTCCAATTTGGGGCGTGATAGCATACCAAAATATACATGAGTCGACACCTGTCTATGAGCCTCTAAAGGAACATAAGTGTTGCAACAAAGGCGGAACAGGGCCCCGACATACCCATAATGTCTATAATAAAAATGCATACCAAGACCACGGCAAGTCCGAAGAAGGGATCTTGCCAATCACCGCTGAACTGGACAGCCTACTATGGTGGGGGAGCTGCGCCTGCCTATCTATCAGGACCTGCAGCACCACATGCAGCGTCCACAAATAAAAGGACGTCAGTACGAATAAAGTACTGAGTATGTAAGGCAGGGAACCATAAGTACGTACAGTAATGTAAGCAGGGATAGAGAATAAATAACCTGTAACATCTGGGTACCTCTGAGGGCTACTGACATGAAATGCGTGATACATATGTATATATACATAAACTTTTAAAACATACACCTCTGTGGGCATCATCATCATCATATCGTACCCGGCCGTAATAGGCTCGATAAAAATGTACCCGACCATCATATGGCTCGTTAGAATCGTACCCGGCCACGTGGAGCTCAGTAAAACCCAACTGATCAGTGGTTGCACAATAGGTTCCATACCCGGTCGTCTATAGCGCGGCTCGGTAAAGTAAAATAGATACATATATATAATGCATGCTCGACTCCTGGACTCACGTTCTAAACCTTTCGGAGTGACGTAAGGTCGGTATCCTGTGTACACGTTAGTAGGACTAACTCTTCACCATGAACCTTATAAGAATCAGGAAGTACCAATAACATCGATAACATAAGAATAAGTGAAGCAACACCAACATCAATCGTTCCATAAGAGGGGAAACAATGTAAGTACTGCTAGCTTCTAAGAGTAGAGTATCTTTGGAAGCTCGTTCATTACATTATGTAAAATCGGAGTCGTGCAAAAGAAGGAAAGGGATAGCCTCACATACCTTATATATACTGCCCCAATCTCAAGCTATGCAATTTTCACGACTCCTTAGTCTACAATAAGAGAAACGATACTATAGTTATTATTCAAGCGTCATAACTATTATGTATCGACCACAACCTATTTTACGATGAACGGACAGCACCTCCCCTATATATATGACTTCACACAATTCCAAACAATCACCAAACAGCCTAAACAACATCAATAATAATCATATTGAGCCTCCCAAAACAGTCCACGCATAACCTAATCACTTCATACATACGACGGCCACCGTAGTCGTGTCAAACGACCCGGAAATGTTACGAAGAACTACCAGCCCACAACCCTACATCTATATGGTGTTTCTCCACACCCTTCCTCCTCCAAAACTCCACAAAACAGTAGTAAAACACGTAGCCCAACAGCAACACAAAACAGTCCGCTACAAGTGAATAACTCGAACTCACGGCTTCCGATCACCGTCCCGTGAGTTCTTACATGTATAGAACGAATTACCATGAATTTACAGCACAAAAATGTATGAAAGATAGCAGTAAACTCACCTTACTTGTTGGATAACTCAGCCCTTATCTTGGTTCTTCAAACTCTAGGGTTTACCCCCAATTTGAACTTGAAAGAGAGGGAAAATCAATTAGGGTTTGTGGATAATTTTTGGGAGGAAGTTTGCAGGGGTTTAGGTCTGGTTATTTGTGAAATATAATGAGGGATATATTGCAGGAGATAAGCCTTTTAATGGGCTCTTTGTCTGACCCGAAATTGGCTCTTTTTGGGCTATCATTTAACCAAGTAGGTGACCCACCTACTTGTCACCTAGCAGCTTGTGGAGTCTCGCAAAAATGTCTATATCTCTCTACTCCAGTGTCGTATTGATAAACGGTTTAATGCTTTGGAAACAAGACTCATAGATATTCAATTTGGTGGGTAGATCACCCCGTACTTCCAAGTATATTGGGAGAAAAGCTTATTAACATTTGACCTAAAGTTTAAGTAAAACTATGAACCTAAGTTGCAACAACTCTTGTCGACTTTTGTTTCATAACTCGTTTGACTTCAAGACTATGATGCGGATATTTTATGATTCATATACCTTAAAATACGACCTCTTGAGAGTATTAAGCACCCCTAGGTTTACCCAAAAATACGGCTGACAACATCCTTGATTCATTTAACTTCTAATACTTGTTAACCACCCTTATACACCTTTGTATCATTTAAGACCAATATGATTAACTTCTTATCATCTTAAAGATAATCTCTTCATGGATTTACGGCAACGACCTTATGGCATGAACTAACGTATGTGAATATGGGTTGTAACAGATGACCAACTAGGAGGCCCCTCGGGCTCGGTATATCCTAGCAGGCTTCTGGCGAAGGAGCCAAAGCCAAACAAAGAAAGGTACCAGCCATACTCCGAAGACAGGAGAAACGCCCCGAGGTGTAACATACCCTAGAATGATCAAAGAACGGGCCGAGGGCAGAACCCTCGGGGACTCGTCAGCAAATCCGGGTTCGATAGGCGCGCAGGGCCGGCGGAGGCGCCCCGCTTGTCGGAATACAACTTCAATGTCGATGTTTCGGACATCATATTCGCCATCAGTAAAATCAGAGACACCAGGTGGCCAAGGTCTGTACAATCAGATCCTTCACGAAGAAATCATAACTTGGTGTGTGAATTCCACAAAACGCACGGCCACATAACCAAAGATTGCCATCAGCTTCGGGAAGAAGTAGCCCGACTACTAAGCAAAGGTCACCTTCGAGAATTCCTCAGCGACCGGGCCAAAAACCAGTTCTGGGAAAGAGAGGCAACCAAGAAGAACGAAACAAATGAGCCACAACATGTCATCCACATGATCTTGGGAGGCATCGATGCCCCACAGGAACCCGTGATCAGAAGGACAAAAATATCCATCACCAGAGAAAAGCAAACTCGGGGTTACATACCTGAGGATGCTCTCACATTCAGCGACGAGGACATCGAGACCTTGTCTCAACCTCACAACGATGCACTGGTAATCTCTTTCCTTGTAAATACATTTCAAATTATACATGTACTTGTGGATCCAGGTAGCTCGACCAACATTATCAGGTCGAGGGTGGTAGAGCAACTCGGGCTGCTTGACCAAATCGTGCTCGCCTCTCGATTCCTCAATAGATTGAATATGGCGAGCGAAAAAACAAAAGGAGAAATCACCCTCCCAGTCAACGTGGCCGGCACAACCCAAATTGCAAATTCCATGTCATCCAAGGAGACATGAGATGCAATGCCTTTCTCGGAAGGCCATGGATACACTACATGAGAGCAGTACCATCAACCCTTCATCAAATGATAAAGTTCCCGACAAAGGATGGGATAAAAACCGTCTACGGGGAACAACATGCGGTAAGAGAAATATTCGCAGTACACGACGTAGCGTCGACACCAGTACCTCCACCTTCGAAAGAACCAAAGGATAAGCAAACAATAAAATAGCGAAAACAAGCTACACCCTCGGCTAAGTCCGACCTAACAAAGCAAAGGACCGTACCGCGTCCTCGTAACAAACGATCGAAACATATCAAGCGCCAAAGCGTCGTCAGCACTAAGGTATGATCACCTCCCTTTGTCAATTACATCTTATACTAACCTAAGTGTAGGTATCCGAACAAAATAGCTAAAGCACTTTCCAACTCGAAGGCCTTAGGTTTCAAAAGCATGCGTTGCACTCTTTTCCTTAGATCAGGTTTTTATCCCTAGAAGGGTTTTACCGGCAAGGTTTTTAACAAGGCAACATCTATATGCTGCCTAAAGAAGACTCAACAAGTATTCAAGGCCTCTCTTCAGTCATCCTCGAATACTGGGGGGCATCCCCCTAGAAGGTCACCTACTCAGAGAAGCTAAGATGCGCTAAATGGGGTCTCGATAGGAAAACAATGTACCGGGCCGAACGATCGAACGAACCGTGCCCCCATAGAATAACTGAGCCCTTAACAGCAAAGACATGTATACTTGTACTAATTAATCAAAGAATACTTTCAAGAAGCATTTTACATTTCAAAGAAGCTCGGTATTTTTGCAAAAATGGCACCTCTATCAAAAACGTCCCGAACACTCAGGGACTAGCGTCAATAACTCGAAAAAATGCGACCCCCGGGTCGGAGCTCCAAACTCGTAAGCCATCGATGAGGCAACACAAAGATCACAAAACAACTCCAGAGCCAAAAACGTCCTGAACGCTCGGGGACTGGCGTCGAAAATTCAAGGCCACGTGACCTCCGCGTCAGAAACCCCGAAATCATAAGCCCTCAATGAGGCAGTACTAAGATTACAAGTAATGGTTCCCGAGCCAAGAACCCTCGATGACTTAGGGACTGCCGCATATCGCCACCCCTACCGACTTATCAAAACCCGAGGCCACAAGACCACATGCGGACAGCCTTGGTCTCGTAAGACCTATATAAGGCAGCAACATTAACTGTAAGACCTCAAAGGCATGTAAAATCTATAAGACCTCAAGTAAGGCATGAATGACACTTGTACCAAGTGACAATAACTGTAAGACCTCAAAGGCATGTAAAACTTGTAAAACCTTACTAAAGGCATAATCCCGATCTTAAAGTTAAGGCTATATATTGAACTTGTAAGACCCCTAAAAACACAGACCCTCGATATAGACGCCGAAACTACTTCACCCGGGGACTAAAAGGCTCTGGCCAAACACAAATGACTACGGTCACAAGGCTGTACCAGCCAAACTAATGCGACTCGGGGACGCCCGACCGTCGCTATAAAATCATAGGCCTTCAATTACTTCGAAAATACTTCGAAAAGAACCGGTTAAACAGGCTACCCTCGACATAGGCAAAAGAGTTTTGACCATGTCAGCTCCTAACTACAGGCTTCCAGATACTCAGCCACCGAGCCAAACCTCCCGAGGTGCTCGATCATCGCCATATAACGGCTCACAATCGAGGTTTTATCAAATCGTCGAAGAGTGGGGCAAACACAGCTTCTAAGGTCCTTAACGAGGGAAAAATAAAGCCTATATTAGAGGTCGCATCGACCCGATACGTATGAGCCACTGTCGCCAGCCCATATAAAAGGTCGTACCGACCAAAAGCGTAAGAGCCACTGATGCCAGCTTACATTAAAAGGTCGTACCGACCCAAAGCGTAAGACCCGCTGACACCAGCTTACATTGAAAGGTCGTACCGACCCAATGTGTAGGAGCCTAAGGGTCAGCTTTAAATTCAAAAACTTGAGGGTCAAATGAGCTCGAGTCGAAACCCGACTTGGAGACTGAACCCGAAACAGTTAACTAAATATGCCTAAGGGCGAAAGCATAAGAGCCTGAGACACTAGCTTGCATTAAAAGGTTATACCGACCAAAGCGCGTAAGAGCCTACGGGCCAACCTAATAAGCCCCAGGGCCAGACTATGAATCTAAGGATTCCTTTTAACTCGAAGACCAGTTCTTCTTGCAGATGGCTACCAAACATCGAAGGGTACATGAAAAACGAAGTTGCAAGATTTCTTTTTGTACACATATGTGAAAGAATACAAGCTTCATTTAAAATATACTTTGAAAGTGCTATATACAAATTCAAAAAAGGAAAGGCCTAATCTACGTCCCTCTTAGGCACTGCTACCCATCGGTCTCTTTCTCATTATCTTGGGCATCGGACAAAAAGGATTTAGCATTATATTTGTCCGCCTTTGCATGCTTTATCTCTTCCGAGAGATCAAAGCCCCTAGCATGGATCTCCTCAAGAGTTTCTCTTCGAAATTTGCAGCGTGCATACTCCAAGCTTCTGCTCTAACGATCAAGAGCCCTTCTCAGCTTAGCTCGAACATCGGCAGCGTCCTTCAAATATACCGCCACTTTCTTGTCAGCCTTGGTTCGGCTCATTAAGACTTCAGCCCGGGCATCCACAACCTCGGCCTTTATCTTCAAAAGCTCAGATTCGAGCTTTGTAATCATATCTGTTCGAACCAAGCTGTTATCATGAGCTAACCGAAGTTGAACCTCAAAGGCGGAAGCTTTAGCCAAAACACCTTTCTCCGCTATAGTATGAGCGTCTCCCGAGCCTTTATCTCATCGCGCTCACGTCTGGCTTGGCCAACTTCACTCCTAAGGCGTTCCAGGTCTCCAGTCTTCTTCTGCAGCTAAAATAAAGGAAATGTCAACCTTAGGAATAGAAAAAGGAACGTGCGCTCCATCTAGAGCAATAAGTACCTGTTCCTCGAGGTAGGTTTCGTAGTTCAGGCTTCGACTCGCCTCACACCGCAAGCGCGCCAACTCGTCTTCTCTCTCATCGCAAAGAAGCCTGAGGGACTTCTCCTCATCCACGGCTTTTCGCAGCATGGCCTCGTGAAAAAGCAGCTCAGACTTGAGCTTGTCAAAAGCCTTTGAAAGAGAAACTCGACAAGAGAGTAAAAATTACAAAATTATAAAATCAACACAGACGGCAAAAAACTCACCTCGGAATAGAGCCGCTGAGCTTCCTCAAAAGTTGAGCGCATATCTACTAGTCCGGCTCCGTCTACCCTGGAAGAACTGCACCCGGTGGGGGCGTGATCGCTCAGCGTATGCGGCTCCTGGTTTTGGACATCCCTCGAAGTACCTTCGATGGGGCAAGACACATCCTCGCCGAGCCGCCGGCCTGGACTCATCTTGCTGTAAGCACCGTCACCCTGTGAATGCCCCATTTGCTTATTATTATTTCTCCATAGCCCAGAAGTTGCTGATCCTTCTCCCCCTCCAAGAGGGCATGGTCTTGCCCCAGAGGATTCCCCAATGCGTACAGTGATGCGGTTAGTACGCGTAAAAAGAAAGTGCCCTTAATGGAGCAAATCACACAGCGCGTACCGTGGTGTTTGGCCTCCCATCTGCCCTTAGACAAAACTCGCCACTTACGCTCATTATAAGTCGAGCGAGTCGCCAGCTTCCGAGCCCAGTCCGTCAGGTCGGGGACCTCGCACGGCGTCTATGAAATTGCTGCAGAAAGGGAAAGGAAGGCGCATTTACGGAACCTGCCTGTGCCACAAGCAAAACTACAAACGCACAAGTATATCTCTTACGTGTAAAATTCCATTCCTCAAGGAATGGCAGACACTCCACAGGGATAATATCAACGGTCTGTACTCGGACGAATCAGCTCATCCACTCCCGATCTCCATCTTCTTCATCCTCAACAACGAAAGGTGCGGTGGATTGGCATCGTAAGGTTAGCAGACCTCGATGGTGAAAAGGCCGGTACAGCCTGATAAGATGACTGAGCGTTAAGGGGTACGTGTGAACCTGCACCAAGGTAACCCGGTATTTTCGACAAAAGTCAAGCACAACCCTATCAGGGGGCCTAGCGTGAAGGGGTACGTGTATACGTTCAAAAAACCCTCAGCATAATCCATGATGCTCTCTCCCGGGGAAAGTACCCGCAGTACTACCTTTTCCCCCCATACATAGTCTTTCCTCACTGACTCAAGGTGCCCCTCTCCTACTAAAGAAATAAACTTCGAAACATACTCCCGATGACCCCAAGCATTTTGGTTCAGAAAGCCTTCAAGGGCGGAACTCCCCTCTCCTCGCCGAGCGGACCTTGGTGTGGCAGCCATAATTGTGGTAAAACTAGAAAATCCGAGCAAAGCCTTCAAAGTTGAAATGGTGAAAGCCTTAACACGGGAAAGGAAAGCTCTATAGAGGAGGATGACTACTCGGAATAACGGAATCCTCAAAAGAAGGAATACAACCCTATATGTGGAGAAAGCAGCGACTATCCGCCTGCCTCAAAGGCCAATTAAAGACGCTAACTGAGCCATCCCTCGCTTTGGGAAAATGTACCAATGGAACTTCCTTGGCCGCTTCATAGCCACATCGTGCAGTTAACTCTGCCGTACGACATTTCGGGGATCAAAAACCCCACATCATTACAAGCCTCGAGATGGTACCCGATCTTGAGGCGTTCTATCAAAAAGAAGATAGGCTCAAGGAAGCCAATGACATAACTACATGGCCCGAGATGGTACCCGATCTCGAGGACCTCCACCAAGAAGGAGATATTCTCTAAGGAGCCATTGACATCATCCTAAGCCTCGAGATGGTACCCGATCTCGAGGACCTCTCTCAAAAGAAGATAAGCTCTAAAAACCTACTCATATGGGCTTGGCCTCGAGGTACTATCTAAACCCGGGGTAGCCCCCATCCGGGATCTATCTGCGACGCCTTAAGGTTATCTACACTGAGTTCAAAACAAGCTTCCAGGTAGCCTGAGCTTGAGTGAATCCCTGCTCGGGGACTGCTCTCGAAAGCCTAAAGGCTATCTATATTCTCAGACTTCCGAGCAAATCCCCCCGTCGAGGACTATCACGGGGTCTAAAGGGCTAAGTCTCGTACTGATAGTTCGAAGCCCTACTCTCATTCAACTCGAAGTCGGGGATCCCGACGGATTATCAATCCAATCCGGGCTCAGTCCAAAGAACGACAAAGGGTTCTACGGGGAATTGTGTTAATCAATCAAAAGCCAGAAGAAATACTTGCACCCGAACTCAACATTCGCACCAGTCGGTGGAGTCATGCATTCAGATTCTTCACAAATGTTGATAAAGGGAAATAAAGCATAAATCAGAAGAAAATCGAAGAAACACCTTTTTCATTAATAAATGACGATTACAAAAGCTCACGAGGGGTCCTTACATGTGATTACAAAAGCCCACGAGGGGTCCTTACATAGAAACAAAGAAGCAAAAAAGTGTATATATAATAGAAGCCAAGAGTCTAATCTATTCTCGGGGGTGTATCCTCGGCGGCAGTATCTTCGAGCACTGTCTCCTCGGTGGCCTCGTCTTGATCTTCCAAAGCAGCATCTTCAAGGGAGAAGATAAAGAAGAGGAAAGTGATGCGGAAGAAGCAGAAAAAGATGACGAAAAAGCTGTTGACCGCCAAAGAGCAAAAGCTTTTACCAGGCCAAGGAAATCACGGCCCGGTAGAAGACTTGGCGAGCGCCGGGCTTACCTGCACGGCTACTTTGAGTCCACTTCTTGGGACATTGTGCCATGCAAGCTAGCGGCCGGTAGTGCCACTTTACCCCACTGAAAGCAAAAGGGATGAAGTGCCACACCAGGGCGGAGTAGGGAGGTAAGCAGCGGTGTATAGTCTGAACACCCTCCTGAGCAGCGATGTAGAGTCCAAACATCTTCCTAAGTCGAAACAGATCGGCCCCCCTATCTCATCGCCTCGAGCCAACGACGACAGCAGTAACAACAATAACAACAACAATGACAAGTCAGTACAATCTCGCTCGATAAGGGAAAGCCTTGGAAAAAGGCCATGGCATGGCTGATGGGAGCGCCGCCATGTAACCTTAAGGCCGCGGGCCTCAAACATGGGAGATAACAATGGAGGAGGATGAAGAGAAGAAAGGGGTGGAAGGATATTGGAGGACACTTGAATGAAGAAATGGATCCAGGAGGCTTCCATTTATAGAGGGTGGCAGTGTAACCGACGGCACCATCAATGTCTTTGAAAGACGTATCGGCAGGCGCAATCAATGTGTTTTTGGGAATTGAATCGACGGCGATATTATCGCTTTGGAGAATAAGAATCGGCAGTACATTGATTGATGCTGAAAAGATGAACCGACCGGATGCCAAAATTATCACAAAGGCTTACGTCATAAGTATGACATCATCGCAGAAAGTTTGAAGTGATGGATATAAAAGTCGTTTCTTATCGTTCCACTCTAAGAAACGCGGGGACTATCTGTATGCGGTAAAATTGGAGGGTCTAATTTTCGGCCATTACGACGCTTCGTAAGCAAGCTTTCCAAAGGCTCGAGACTACGGTTGAGATTTACACCCGAGGGGCCATGGATGTCCAACCTCATGACAGTGCAAGTCGACAGTTATGATAGAAAAGTGGGAAGTTCCCTAGGCGCACGACTAGAGCCGACAAAGTCTAGTAGGCTAGCTCTGACTCGTATCATGGTATTAAATGGATGTACAAGCCCCATATCGTTGTAATTAATGCATTTGTACTATGTTGGGATTCCCCCTCATATATAAAGGGATCCTTGTCATTTTGTAGACATCTGTTGCTCAATACTAAATACACAAGAACATTCTCTCTGCTCTCTAACATATTCTCTTGATCTCGTTACTTCCATTTATTGCTTATATTCATTGTGTTCTATTTATTGTTCTTCATTTATTGCTTATCATTGATCATAAAGAGCCATCACCGTAGCTCTCATAAAGTGTTAGTCCTCCCTCGATCGTTCTAAGCCGGTCACCCAACTCGGCCCCGAGGCCTTATAAACGACAGCTCGAGGCCCCGATCTCCAACTGTTTGGTTGGATTATCATACCGTCTCTAAGCTACAATCTTGATTTCAAGTCTTTTACTTAGCATCCATTGCTTAAAAACTAGCATAAAAATAGATCACGTATTTTTAGAACCACAAAGTCAAATTTAATTGTTATTACCATTTTCACGGTAAACACACCTGATCAGCTGGTATACGTTGATGATATGCCCACAGTGGACGAGATGATATGATGGGATGCCCTCAGAGGCTTGATGATGTTATGAAACATGTACCTATGCACGACATGACATTCATACGCATGTGCATGACACCATAAGTATTTCATGATTTACAGAGTTATCCAGACTTACAGGTTGAGTCATTTACTCTATATTTCTTTTATGTATGTTATGTACTTATTTATGTGCCTTACATACTCGGTACATTATTCGTACTGACGTCCCTTTTGCCTGGGGACGCTCCGTTTCATGCCCGCAGGTCCCGATAGACAGGTTGAGAGCTCTCCAAGTAGGCAATCAGCTTAGCGGAAGATGTTGGTGCACTCCATTTGCTTCGGAGTTTCTTGTTTGGTTAGTATGATTTAGACGTGTATTGTTTGGTATGGCGGGACTCAGTCCCGACCTTTATGAAAATTATGTATTCTCAGAGGCTTGTAGACAGATGTCATGTACGTAAAAGATTGCATGGCCTTGTCGGCCTATGTTCAGTATACGAGTGGTTATTTTGGCCTTATAGGCTCGTACGTCATATGTGTAAGTTTAGATTACATGTTGGATCGTCAAATGTCGAGTATTTATACATGTTTTATTGTACTTATCTCACGAAAGCCTCTCTGGCACATTTACCTATGATATTATGATACGAAAGATACGTTACGTAGGTACTCGGTTGGGTCATGACATTTCACCAGTTCTGCACCATACAACTTAGCCTCACCCGCCTCAAACCACCCGATAGGAGAACGACCTCGTCGGCCATATAAAGCCTCAAATGGAGCTATCTCGATGTTTGACTGATAGCTGTTGTTGTAAGCAAACTCAGCTTAAGGCAAGAACTGATCCCACTGTCCTCTAAAGTCAATCACACATGCTCTAAACATGTCGTCCAAAATCTGAATTGTCCGCTCTGACTGTCCATCGGCCTGGGGATGGAATGATGTGCTGAGCTCCACACGGGTCCCCAACTCACTCTGAACAGCTCTCCAGAAATGTGAAGTGAACTGAGGGCCTCTATCTGATATGATGGAAACAGGCACGCCGTGCAACCGAACTATCTCCCGAATGTAGATCTGAGCCAACCTCTCTGAAGTATAAGTAGTCACCACCAGAATGAAGTGTGCCGACTTGGTCAACCTGTCGACAATGACCCGAACTGCATCAAACTTCCGCAATGTCTTTGGCAAACCAACTACGAAGTCCATAGTAATTCGCTCCCATTTCCGCTCAGGTATAGGCATCTGCTGAAGTAGGCCACCTGTCCCCTGGTGCTCATACTTAACCTGCTGGCAATTCAAGCACCTAGCAATGTACTCAACTACGTCTTTCTTCATTTGCCGCCACCAATAATGCTGCCACAGGTCACGATACATCTTCGTAGCACCTGGATGAATAAAATACCGCGAACTATGTGCCTTCTCTAGAATCCTCTCCCTCAAGCCATCGACATTAGGAACGCATAGGCGACCCTGGAGTCGCAGAACACCATCCTTGCCAATAGAAATCTCCTTGGCACCACCCTATAGCACCGTCTCTCTGAGAACTGCCAAATGCGGATCATCGAACTGTCGAGCCTTGATCTGCCCCAATAATAAAGACTGAGCAACAACACACGCAAGGACCCGGCTGGGCTTTGAAATATCCCACCTCACAAGTCTATTAGCCAAAGACTGAATGTCCAAAGCTAGTGGCCTCTCCTCTGCTGAAATGAATACCAAAGTACGCATACTCTGTACTTTCCTACTTAAGGCATCCGCGACCATATTTGCCTTGCCCGGATGATAAAGAATGGTGATGTCATAATCCTTCAGTAACTCAAGCCATATACGCGGCCTCAAATTGGGGATGATCAGTGTAAACCTCACATGACACCCCATACAGATAATGCCTCCATATCTTAAGAGCATGAACAATTGCGGCCAACTCTAGATCATGCACAGGGTAATTCTTTTCTTGAATCTTCAGCTGACACGAAGCATGCAATAACTCGCCCCTCCTGCATCAATAAACAACCCAAGACAATGCGTGAAGCGTCGTAATACACACTATACATCCTGGAACCGGAAGGCAACACTAGGACTGGTGTTGTAGTCAAAGCCGTCTTGAGCTTCTAAAAGCTCGCCTCACAGTCATCGGACCAACAGAAAGGAGCACCCTTCTGGGTCAATCTAGTCAAAGGTGCTGCAATGGATGAAAAGCCCTGCATGAATCCGCGATAATAACCTGCCAACCCTAGGAAACTCCTGATCTCAGTCACTGAAACAGGACGTGGCCAACTTTGAACCGCCTCAATCTTCTTAGGATCCACCTTAATACCCTCTCCTGATACAACATGCCCCAAGAATGCTACTGACTCAAGCCAAAACTCACACTTGGAGAACTTAGCATATAGTTCCTGCTCTCGCAATGTCTGAAGCACTACTCTGAAATGCTGCTCGTCCTCCCCCAGGCTACGTGAGTATATCAAGATGTCATCAATGAAGACAATAACAAAGGAGTCAATATAAGGCCTGAACACCTTGTTCATCATGTCCATAAACGCCACTGGGGCATTAGTCAAGCCGAAGGACATCACCAGGAACTCATAATGGCCATATCTAGTACGAAAAGCAGTCTTCGGGACATCTGAGTCCCAAATCTTCAGCTGATGATACCCTGATCTCAAGTCAATCTTAGAAAACACCTTAGCACCCTGCAGCTGGTCGAACAAATCATCAATGCACGGCAACGGGTATTTGTTCTTGATGGTAGCCTTGTTCAACTGGCGATAATCAATGCACATCCGCATGGTTACATCCTTCTTCTTCACAAATAACACCGGTGAACCCCAAGGTGATACATTGGGTCTCACAAACCCCTTTGATAATAACTCCTCAAGCTGCTTCTTCAATTCCTTCAACTCCTTCGGAGCCATACGGTACGGTGGGATAGATATAGGCTGGGTACCTGGAGCTAAATCAATGCATAAATCAATGTCACGATCTGGCGGTATGCCTGGAAGGTCAGAAGGAAACACGTCGGCAAACTCCCGGACTATTGGCACCGAATCAATCATCGGAGACTCTACGGTTGTGTCCCGAACATATGCTAGATAAGCCAAACAACCCTTCTCGACCATATGTCGAGCCTTCAGAAAAGAGATAACCCGACTAGATATACTAACTGAGGAACCCTTCCACTCCAATCTCGGCATCTATGGCATCGCAAACGTAACTTCTTGGCATGGCAATCTAGGACGGCGTGATAGGAGGATAACCAATCCATGCCCAAGAGGACCTCAAAGTTAGTCATATCAAGCAATAGGAGGTCTGCTCTAGTATCAAAACCACAGAATGTGACCACACAAGACCGATAGATCCGATCTATCACCATAGAATCGCCCACAAGAGTGGACTCATGAACATGAGTACCCAAGGACTCATGAGGAATATCCAGAAAATGAGCAAATAGAGATGATACATATAAATAGGTAGACCCTGGATCAAATAGCACTGAAGCATCCCTACCGCAGACGGAAATAATACCTGTGATAACGGCATCTGAGGCCAATGCATCTGTTCTGGCCGGAAAAGCATAAAATCTGGCTGGAGTGCCGGTTGGCTGGCCTCCACCTGAATGAACCATAGCTGGCTGACCTCTCCCTATCTAGCCTCCACCTCAAGAACGGCCCCTACTAGTCTGTCCCCCACCACTGGGCGGCTTGGCAGCCGGTGCTGTAGTCATGGGCTGCTGACTCTGCTACACTGCCTTGCCCCAAAGTCTGGGGCAGGTCCTCTTCAAGTGACCCAGATCTCCACACTCGTAACAACCTCTCCGCCCTGATGGCCTGAATACTCACTAGAGGAACTCTAAATAGCTGGTGGGCGGTATGAACTCTCCGGTATAACACTAAAGTGGGAGCTGGAAGAACCCTGGGCACCTGAATACCCACTAGAAGAACCCTGGATGGCTGGCGGGCGGTACGAACTCTCTGGTATGGCGCTGAAATAGGGGCGCACTAGAGCACCTCGAGGAGCTGGTGGTGCTGAATATGGGGGCCTGCTGGGCTAAACTCTCTAGAGAATTAAGCCCATTTGTCCTGCTGCATCTGCTCTCGACCTCTCAAACGGTAGCCCTCAATCCTCCGAGCAATCTCCACTACCAGCTGATACGGAGTCCCCATCTCAATCTCCCGGGCCATGTTGGCCCTAATACCAGAACGCAACCTTGCAACAAACCTCTGCACCCTCTCTGCGTCAGTAGGAAGTATCATCAGTGCATGGCGGGATAACTCAGAAAACCTTGCCTCATAGTCGGTCACCGATATCTGACCCTTCTCAAGCTGCTCAAACTGATACCGCAGCTCTTCCCTCTGAGAGGGTGGAATATACCTATCCAGGAAAAGGTGTGTGAACTGACCCCAAGTAATGGGAGGAGAACCCGCTGGCCTGCCGAGAACATAAGACTGCCACCAGCTACGGGCCCTACCCTCCAGCTGGAAAGTAGTAAAGTCAACCCCATGAGACTCCAATATACTCATGTTGTGCAGTTAGTCCTTGCACCTATCAATGAAATCCAGGGCATCCTCATGACGCTCAGCCCCAAAGATAGGAGGGTGTAGCCTAGTCCATCTGTCCAGTAACTTATGCGGGTCGCCATCTGCAGCTCGTCTGGGCCGGGTACCATTGCGGCAACTGGCTGAGCCCCATCCGCGGGTAGTGCACCCGGAGTCTGATACACTGCAGCTTCATGACCAGGAGCCTAAGCAGTAGGGGTCTGCTGGAAATAAACCAGCCTGAGTCATGGAGTCCATGAACTGCAGCATACGACCCATGACCTCCTAGAAGCCTAGCGTTGTCATGAAATCCGCCCGGGCGGGCGCTGCTACAGGCACCTCGCCATGCTCCTCAATAATGGGATCCCTTGCTGGATCCGCCGGTGGTGCAGTTGGAGCAGCTCTGGGATGCCCCCGTCTCCTACCTCAGGCCGGTGCCCTCCCTTGGCCTCTCCCTCAGCCTCTAGCAACAGGGGGAGCAGCTCCTCCCGGGTCTGGAACGTCTGTCATGCGCGTCCTCACCATCTGTGAGAGAATAGAAGAAGGAGTTTAGTATACCATCAACTGCACGATAGAAGATGAATAAGAGTAGTTTCCTAACACCCTCTAGCCTCCCGAAGATAAGTACATACGTCTCTGTACTGATCCACAAGACTCTATTAGATTTGCCCATGACTTGTGAGACCTACGTGAACCTAGTGCTATGATACCATGTTGTCACAACCCAAATTCTATTTAAGGTCGTGATGGCGCCCAACACCGTGGTTAGGCAAGCCAACCCTAACAACTAGTGAGTTCTCAATTATTTTATTAAACATTCCTAACATTCACTTAACTTATATTTAAAACTGTCGATAATTAACAATTTCATAACCATAGAAATACAATCCAAAAATGATAGTCTACTAATGTGTGCCAGGAACCAGTATCACAAGTACTAGGGCAACAAGTAGAATATACAAAAGAATGTAACTATCCTACTGCCTGAAACAGAATAAACGGTAATAACAAAAGAAGAGACTCCGGCATGCTGCTGAATGGCTCGGAAGGGGCAGCTCACTGTGGAATCTCGATCAAATATCAGGAACGCGCGCCGGACTGTTAGCTAGATTTACCAGCCTCAGATCCTGTACATTTAAGTACAGAAGCGTAGTATGAGTACATAAACAATATGTACCCAGTAAGTATCCAGTCTAACCTCGAAGAAGTAGTGACGAGAGGTCGACTTGACACTTACTAGGGTCAATAATAACGTAAATTAAGTGTTATGCTAAGCATGGATGTCATGAATAAATAACAGTTGGTAACAGGAAGTGACAGGTTCTTTCATAGATAATATTTCAGTTAACAATCTATATTTCAAGGCATTTAAAATAATTCAAACCACAGAAAATACCAAGCATATAGCATACACAAATAATGCCGAGGTCGTACGGCCCGATCCAACATAAAAGTAAAGTGTGCACTGCCGGAGGGTCTAACAGCGCGAAGCATAGATGCATCTATTACCCCACCCGCGAATCATACATGCGATGCAGTCAAACACAGATAAACATATCAAGCAGTCAATCAATAATTTATCAGGAAAACAGTTATCCACAGTAATGTCAAACTTCTCTTTAACGGTCAAGAAAATGATGCTTAACTTTTTAGAAATTCATTTGCCAAGTTCGATATGATTCACGTAATCTAATTTAACAATAAAGTTACAAATATGTCAAGTAAAGCATGCTTTTGGGTCCTAAACTACCCGGACTTAAGCATAATAGTAGCTACGCACAGAATCCCGTTACTTCGTGCGTACGTAGCCCCCGCAATTAGTGGTAAACATTCAATTATTTCTCCTATAGGGACAATTCCCCCTTACAAGGTTAGAAATGAGACTTACCTTGCTCCACGGTCTACTTTCCGGTCTAAGCTTATGCCCAAACTCTCAAATTGGCACCAAACACATCGAAACTATCCAAATAGCATAAAAACTAATCAATATAGGCTTAAAAGTTCATATCCCAACTATTAGAGTGATTCCCCAACCCAAACTACAAGATCCCTAAAATTCATCCCCGGGCCCATGTGCCCGGATTCCGGAAATTTTGAAGAAAATATATGATTTTTACTCCATTCAATAGCCAATTTTGTGGTTAAATCTTGTTTTTATCAAAACCCTAGATTTTACTCTAATCCCATGATTTTTACTAATCTTGGTGTGTTAATCAACCCAAAACCCAAGTATTAAACTCACATTAAGAAGGAGCAACTTACCTCAAAATTGCTAGGTTGAAATCCCCTCTTTGGAAGCTCCCAAATCACCCAAGGATACAATAAATTACCCTAAATAAGCCTAAGTCCCGATTTTAAACTTACTGCCCAGTTGCCCCCTTCATCGCGAACGCGACAGGTGTCTCGCGTTCGCGAAGGCCATTGGCTCAGGCCCTTTGAAGGCCCATCAATGCGAACACGACCCTTGACTCACGAATGCGAAGGCTAGCTTGGCTAAACCTACGCGAATGCAGGAGTTACTCCGCGAACACGAAGAAAAAAGCTGGCCCGGCCCAGCTACTCTACTCTACGCGAACGCGTGGCGCCTTACGCGAACGCGAAGGTCATTGACCCAGACCTTCGCGAACGCCGAATAGCTATCGCGAAAACGAAGTTCATTTCCTCCTCCCAGCCCAACTCCTTCTACGCGAACGCGATGGTCTTCGCGTTCGTGAAGAAGGAAACCAGAACTGGCAAAATCTGGTTTCATACAATTAGCTCTGAGGGGTCCGAAACTCACCCGAGCCACTCGGGACCCCGCCCAAAGGCTCTAACAGGTCTGTAATCATAATACGAACTTGCTCAAATTCTCGAAACGCAAAAAACAACAACAAAACCAAGAATCATACCCCAAAACCAAAAATGAATCAAACTTTGAACTTCAAGTTTTCCAAATTCGCCGAATGCGCCGAATAATCTTTAGACTACACGGAATGGCACCGAATTTTGCGTGCAAATCTTAAATAACACTACGGAACTATTCCGGGTCTCAGAATTCCGTTCGAACCTCGATATCACAAAAACCCTCTCCAAACCAAATTTGAAGAACTTAAAAATTCTTAAAGAACCAGCTTTCACTATTACGCGCCAAAACGCTCCCGCGTCATCCAAAACCCGATCCGGACATATGCCAAAGTCTAAAATCATCATACGAACCTATTGGAACCTTCAAATCCCCATTCCGAGGTCATTTATTCAAAATGTTGACCGAAGTCAAACTTGGTCTTTTAAGCCAACCTTAAGGAACCAGGTGTCCCGATTTCAACCCAAACTCTTCCAAATCCCGCACCAACCATCCCCGCAAGTCATAAATCAGTAAAAGCAAGTACGGGAAGTCTTATTTAGGGGAACGGGGTTCTAGAAAGAAAAACGACCGGTCGGATCATTACAAAAGTTGCCAACCCAGCCCAGCCCTAAGAGGGCCGCCCCTATCCAGTTTGTGGCGGCTTATCCAAGGTATGCACTTATTGTTTTCGCATTTGTCCGTCCTAAGTTCAATACTCTGTTTTAATTTGTCTACTTCTTCCTGTCTATTTTAATCTTTTTTTTTATATTTTCATACATATTAAGAAATTCATCTTTTAGTATTAATTAACAATAAAATTAGTTATATTAACCTTAATTTATTCTTATGAAGTATAACAAATACTCATAGCCTCTTTAATCCAAAGACAACTTTAAAAAAAAAATCAATTCTTTTTTGATATCTGAAAAATAAAATATTAAGAACCACACAAATAAATCAAAGAAAAGTAAATAAAGTGGATTGGAAGAAATATTATTACTAGTTACTAGTGATAATGATAATCGTAGGTAGTAGGGGTCGGTGGCATCTTTTTGTTTTTCTGTGATGACCCAAAAGGTCATCTTGCATTTTAGAACCCAATTCGATGTTCCGAGGCCTTCAAAACCTCATTTTATTTCTCCTCGATTTACGTGCATAGTCCGGGCGCATTACCGAAAAGCCTTTATATGAAAATTTGAGAAAATAATAAGTTTTGCCTTTAAAAAGTTGATTTAGTTGACTTCAGTCAATATTTTGAGTAAACGGGCCCGGACCCGTGTTTTGATGGTTCCGGAGGATCCGTAGTAAAATATGGGACCTGGGCGTCTGCCCGGAATCGGATTCGGAGGTCCCTAGCCCGAGTAATGAATTTTTGTTAGAAATTGTTAAGCTGGAAATCTAAGGATTTAAAGAATTTGATTAATGTTTGATCTCGTTGGTATCGGGCCCGTATTTTGGTTTCGGAGCCCGATACAAGTACAATATAATATTTAAGTTATGTCTGTGAAATCTTCGCACTTGCGAAGATTTAAGTTCGCAATTCCGAACACTTCTTCACAATTGCGAAGGCAGCAGAGGTGTGAGGGTTCTCGCATTTGCGATGGTACCTTCGCAGTTGCGAGCTTCGCAATTGCGAAGCTTATGTCGCAAATGCGACATCTGCAGCTGTGTAAAGGGACTTAGACGGGATTTTTGGTTCAATTCCCAAATTTTCAAAACCTAAACCTCAAGAGGCGATTTTCCAAAGGCTAGTTCTTCCCCAAATCATAGGTAAATAATTCTTAACTCTTTTCTTTCAATCTTTCACTTCTTATAACAAGATTTCAACCTAGAATCTAGGATTTTCATGGTGGAATTGGGGGTTTTTGGGTAGAAGCTAGGGATTTTGAAATTTGGGGATTTAGACCTCAAATTGAGGTCGAGTTCCAAAACCAATTATATATCCGAGCTCGGGGGCGAATGAAAAATCGGGTTTTGGTCCGAGTTTCGGGTTTGGACCAAGCGGGGCCCAGGTGTTGGCTTTTTCTAAAATGATCTAAATTGAATTCCATGTTATCATGGGTAATTCCTAAGGCTTAAGTTGAATTGTTTGGTTGATAATTTGCTAGATTCTATCGGTCTGGAGGCTTGTGTAAAGGGAAAAGCGGTGATTGAGCCTTGATTTTGGCCGGAGGAGCGAGGTAAGTGTTGTGGCTAACCTTAGCTTGAGGGATTAGGTGTTATTTGCTTATTTGTTGTGTGTTTAGTTGTTGAGTACGATGAGAAGTTCTTATCATGTTTCATAGAATTTGGTATTGATGGGGTTTTCACCCAAAGTTGAGACTGGTATTGTGGAATTGAGTGTTGAAGTAAGACTTGTTGTTGCCACTTCTACCTCTTTATTATTGTTGTCTCTTGTTTGGTGAGGTAGAGTGATAAAGCACGAAGGGTGATACCGTGCACGTTTAAATTATTTATATGATGAGGAAGAGTGATAAAGCACGAAGGGTGATGCCGTGCACATTTTCATTATTGACTATCTGGTGAGGTTGAGAGTAAAAACACGAAGAGTGATGCCGTGTATTTTTCAGTTTGCTGTGTTTACTTGTTACTACCGGTTGAAGGTCTACTAGCTGTTTCAAATTCCTCTGTTGTTGTGATTCATTATTTTGATACCCCTTAGCATGTTTCCCCTCCCGTTAATATCTTTTTATCTTTTGTTAATTGTTAACTATTAGCATATTGTATAACTGCACAGGTTTATATATGTGTCTTGTCCTAGCCTCGTTACTACATCGCCAAGGTTAGGCTCAGCACTTACCAGTACATGGGGTCGGTTGTACTGATACTGCACTCTGTACTTTTTGTGCAGATTTGGTACCGGACCGTGCTGACCCGATTTGAGCTGCTGCCTTCAGCCCAACAGGAAACCCAACGTAGATCTGTCGGCGTTTGCAGACCCTGGGAGTCCACTTCCAGTTCTCTTAGTTTTATGTTTTCTTTTAACTAGAGAACAGTTGTATTTTCTTTCAACCAGTGTTTGTAGGGACTCTTAAAAGTTCGGGGATTGTGACACCAGATTTTGGGTAGTCGTGTATTAGTACTTGGATTAGTTTGAAATTTTGCATTCTTTTAATCTATTTAGTTTAATTGATGTTATTTACTGAATTGGATAGTGGTTAGCATATCTTTATCTATTGGCTTCCCTAGCATTCCGAAATGTTAGGCGCCTTCGCGATCCCGACGGTGAAAAATCCGGGTCGTGACAAGTTGGTATCAGAGCACTAGGTTGCCTAGGTCTCACAATTCACGAACAAGGTAGGTAGATTCCGAGGGATCGGTACGGAGACGTTTGTGCTTATCCCAGAGGCTATAAAGTTAGGAACAATTTCACTTCTATTCTTCTCTATCGTGCGACTTGGTCTCCCAATGCTAATTGAACTCTATACTCTTGTTCCTTTGCAGTTGGCGAGAACACATATCGCTTCATCAGCTGATCAGCAGCCCGAGCCCCCAGTGGCAGCTCCTACGAGGGGCAGAGGACGAGGCCAAAGTCATGCTAGAGGCCGAGGCAGGGGCAGGGATCAACCTAGAGCTCGAGCAGTAGCATCAGCCAGCGGAGACTCAGGTAGAGTTTGATGAGGAGGCTCCAGCCCAGACTGTTCCAGCTGGGCTAGCTCAGGTTCCAGAGGGGTTCATCGCCACCCCGATACTTCAGGATGCTCTGGTCCGTCTAGTGGGCCTTATAGAGAGTGTCGCTCAAGTCGGCACATTGCCTATAGCACCAGCCGCCTATCAGGCTGGAGAAGGAGCCCAGACTCCCGCTACTCATACCCCGGAGCAAATGGCTCCACAGTTTCAGACTCCAGCAGCTCACCAGTTGGGGTAGTTTCGCCGGATGTTGTAGCACAGACCATCGATGGATCAGCTATGACTTCTGATGCTTTGTGGAGATTGGATAGGTTTACCAAGCTTTTCACCACTACCTATGGCGGTACATCTTCAAAGGATCCCAGGACTATCTAGACAGTTGTCGCGAGGTGTTGCGTAAGATGGAGATAGTGGAGACCAATGGGGTCGACTTTGCTGCCTTCCGTCTGTCAGGTTCTGCCAAAAAATGGTGGAGGGATTTTTGTTCGGCCAGACCAGCTGGGTCGCCTGCTTTGACTTGGGACCAGTCCTCTCAGCTATTTCTCGAGAAGTTCCTTCATGTTATATTGAGGACTATCGCAGGCAGTTCGAGTGCCTTCAGCAGGACAGCATGTCCGTCAATCAGTACGAGACCTGCTTTAATGATTTGGCCCGTCATGCTCTTCTTATACTCCCCACCGAGAGAGATAGGGTGAGGAGGCTTATTGAAGGACTTGCTCAGCCTATCAGATTGCAGATGGCTTAGGAGACAGGGAGCGAGATTTCTTTCTAGGATGTAGCCAATGTGGCCAGACGAGTTGAGATGGTTTTAGCTCAAGGGAGTGGTCAGGGGTCTGACAAGAGGCCTCGTCACTCCGGTGGATTCAGTGGGGCCTCATCTGGAGGCCGGGGTACTTTTGGCAGAGGCCATCCTCCCAGGCCATTCCATTCAGCGCTTCTAGCTTCTCACAGTGCTCCAGGTGGTCGTGGCTCTCATATGCAGTATTCCGATTAGCTAGCCTTCAGTGAACCACCAGCTCCTATCAGTGCACCTCCGCTCCAGAGTTTTCGGGGTGGTTACTCAGGCCGCCAATGTTAGTTTCAGGTTCATCTGCCACAGCAGCCGAGATCTTGTTATACTTGTGGCGATCTGAGGCACATTGCTAGGTATTGCCCTCGAGCATTAATCAGTTCTTAGCATCAGGGTTCTTGTGTTATGGTCCCGGCACCGGGTGTTCCATCGGTCGCTCAGCCAACTAGAGGTAGGGGTCAGACAGCTAGAGGTGGAGGTCGAGGTATTAGAGGTAGATGTCAGGCCGCTAGAGGTGGAGGCCAGCCAGACAGGGCCCATCCTCGAGATGCAGTTCACAGCAGTGGGGCGCAACCCCAATGCTACGCTTTTATAGCCCGGCCTGAGGCTGAGTCATCTGACGCGGTTATCACAAGTACGGTTTCAGTTTGCAGTAGGGATGCCTCAGTATTGTTTGATCCGGGATCTACTTATTTGTATGTATCATCCAATTTTGCTTCATATTTGGTTGTGCCTTGTGATTCTTTGGGTGCTCCCGTTTATGTGTCCATGCCAGTGGGAGATTTTATTGTTGTAGAACGCGTTTATTGTTTGTGTGTGGTCATTATTGGGGGTCTTGAGACTCGTGTGGATCTCCTACTCCTTGATATGGTTGACTTTGATGTCATTTTGGGGATTGATTGGTTGTCACCTTATCACGCTATATTGGACTGTCACGCCAAGACGGTGACCTTAGCTTTGGCGGGGTTGCCTCGATTAGGTGGAGAGGGACTCCTGGTCATTCTACCAGCAGGGTTATTTCTTAGATGAAGGCTTGGCGCATGGTTGAGAAGGGTTGTCTAGCTTATTTGGCTTATGTTCGCGATTCTAGTGCGGAGGTTCCTTCCATGGATTTTGTATCAGTTGTTCGAGAGTTCCCAGAGGTATTTCCTGCAGACTTGTCGGGGACGCCACCCGACAGGGATATTGATTTCTGCATTGATTTGGTTCTGGGCACTCAGCCTATTTCTATTCTGCCATACCGCATGGCCCCGCCAAAGTTGAAGGAGTTGAAGGAGCAGTTGCAAAATTTGCTTGATAAGGGATTTATTAGACCCAGCGTCTCGCCTAGGGGTGCGCCGGTGTTGTTTGTAAAGAAGAAGGATAGATCGATAAGGATGTGTATAGATTATCGGCAGTTGAACAAAGTCACTGTCAAGAACAAGTATCCATTGTCGAGGATTGATGACCTATTTGGTCAGCTCCAGGATGCCAAGGTATTTTTAAAGATCGATTTGAGGTCTAGCTGTCATCAGTAGAGGATTAGGGCATCCGATGTCCCTAAGACAACTTTTCGGACTCGGTATGGGCATTATGAGTTTTTAGTAATGTCCTTTGGGCTGACAAATGCCCCAGCAGCATTTATGGATTTGACAAACCGGGTGTTCAAGCCCTATTTGGATTCCTTGTGATTGTTTTTATTGATGATATCTTGATGTATTCCCATAGCCGAGAGGAGCATGAGCAGCATCTTCGCATCATACTTCAAACTCTGAGAGACAGCCAGTTATATGCTATGTTTTCGAAATGTAAGTTTTGGTTGAGTTCGGTTGCTTTCTTGGGTCATGTTGCATCAGCAGTTGGTATTCAGGTGGATCCTAAGAATATTGAGGCCATTCAGAATTGGCCTAGGCCTACTTCAGCAACAGAGATCCGTATTTTCTTGGGTTTGGCAGGTTATTACCATTGGTTTGTGGAGGGGTTTTCATCTATAGTAGCCCCGATGACCAAGTTGACCCAGAAGAGTGCCCCGTTCAGATGGTCGGACGAGTGTGAAGCGAGCTTCCAGAAGCTCAAGACTACTTTAACTACGGCGCCGGGTTGGTATTGCCCACAAGTTCAGGGCCTTATATAGTGTATTGTGACGCATCTCGTATTGGACTTGTTGCGGTGTTGATGCAGGGTGGCAAGGTTATTGTGTATGCTTCACGGTAGTTAAAGATTCATGAGAAGAATTATCTAGTTCATGACATAGAGTTGGCAGCCATTGTTCACGCGCTGAAGATTTGGAGGCACTATCTATATGGCGTGTCATGCGAGGTATTCACGGATCATAAGAGTCTGCAACATTTGTTCAAGCAAAAGGAGCTCAATTTGAGGCAGAGGAGGTGGTTGGAGCTATTAAAGGACTATGATATCACCATTTTGTTTCATCCCGGGAAGGCCAATGTGGTGGCCGATGCTTTGAGTAGGAAGTCAACTAGTATGGGTAGCCTTGCATATATTCCGGTTGGTGAGGGGCCGCTTGCATTAGATGTTCAGTCTTTGGCCAATCAGTTCGTGAGGTTGGATGTTTTTGAGCCCAGCCGTGTTCTAGCTTGTACACTCGCTCGGTCTTCCTTGTCTGAGCGTATCAGAGAGCGGCAATATGACGACCCTCATTTGCTTGTCATTAGGGACACAGTGCGGCACGGTGATGCCAAGCAGGTTATGGTTGGAGATGATGGAGTTTTGAGGATGCAGGGTCGGGTTAGTGTGCCTAATGTGGATGGGCTTCGTAAGTTGATTCTAGAGAAGGCCCACAGTTCCCGGTATTCTATTCATCCGGGCGCCGCCAAGATGTATCAGGACTTGCGGCAACATTATTGGTGGAGGAGGATGAAGAAGGATATTGTTGCATATGTAGCTTGGTTTTGAATTGTCAACAAGTAAAGTACGAGCATTAGAGACCTGGTGGTTTGCTTCACAAGATAGAGATTCCTGAGTGGAAGTGGGAGTGTATCACCATGGATTTTGTTGTTAGACTCTCACGGACTCAGGGGAATTTCGACGCCGTTTGGGTCATTGTGGATAAGCTGACTAAGCCAGCGCATTTCATTCCTATGGCAGTTTCCTATTCTTCGGAGCGGTTGGCAGAGATTTATATTCGTGAGATCGTTCGCCTTCATGGTGTGACCATGTCTATCATTTCTGATCGAGGTACGCAGTTTACCTTGCATTTTTGGAGGGCAGTGTAGCGTGAGTTGGGTACGCGGGTCGAGTTGAGCACAACGTTTCAACCTCAGACGGACGGACAGTCCGAGCGTACTATTGCGATCGTGAAGGATATGCTCCGCGCCTGTGTTATTGACTTTGGAGGTTCTTGGGATCAGTTCTTTCAGTTAGCAGAGTTTGCCTACAACAACAGCTACCTGTCGAGCATCCAGATGGCTCCCTATATGGAATCATATGGTAGACGGTGTCGATCACCGGTCGGGTGGCTTGAGCCGGGGGAGGCTCGGTTATTGGGAATAGATTTAATACAGGATGCCTTGGATAAGGTTAATATTATTCAGGATAGGCTTCGTACAGCTCAGTCCATGCAAAAGAGTTATGCTGACTGTAAGGTTAGTGATGTAGCATTCATGGTCGGAGAGAGAGTGTTGCTTCGAGTGTCGCCCATGAAGGGCGTAATGAGATTTTTGAACAAGGGCAAGTTAAGCCCTAGGTTCATCGGGCCTTTTGAATTTCTTGATCAAGTGGGAGAGGTGGCCTACAGACTTGCGTTGCCACTAGGTTTATCAGCAGTACATCCAGTGTTTCATGTGTCCATGCTTCGGAAGTATCACGGCGATCCATCCCACGTGTTAGATTTTAACATTGTCCAGTTGGACAAGGATTTGACCTACGAGGAGGAGCCAGTAGCCATTTTTAGATCGGCAGGTTCATCAGTTGAGGTCGAAGAGTGATCCTTCGGTTCGGGTGCAGTGGAGAGGTCAGCCTATTGATGCAGCTACCTAGGAGTTCGAGTCCGATATGCGGAGCATATATCCCCACCTTTTTCCCAGCTCAGGTACTTTTCTATGTCCGTTCAAGGATGAACGGTCATTTTAGAGGTGGAGAATGTGATAACCCAAAAGGTCATTTTGCATTTTCAAACCCAATCCGGTGTTCCGAGGCCTTCAAAATCTCATTTTATTTCTCCTTGATTTACGTGCACAGTCCGGGCGCTTTTCTGAAAAGCCTTTATGTGGAAATTTGGGAAAATAATAAGTTTTGCCTTTAAAAAGTTGATTTTAGTTGACTTCGGTCAACATTTTGAGTAAACGGACCCGAACCCGTGTTTTGACGGTCCTAAAGGGTCCGTAGTAAAATATGGGACCCGGGCATATGCCTGGAATCGGATTCGGAGGTCCCTAGCCCGAGTAATGAACTTTTGTTTGAAATTGTTAAGTTGGAAATTTAAGGATTTAAAGAATTTGATTAATGTTTGATCTCGTTGGTATCGGGCCCGTATTTTGGTTTCGGAGCCGGTACAGGTTCAATATAATATTGAAGTCATGTCTGTGAAATTTGGTGAAAAACGAAGTTGATTTGATGTAATTTGGGCGTCCGGTGGTGAAAATAGGAATTTCAAGTGTTCTTGAGAATTTCATGTGTTTTGGTGTTAAATCTGTAGTTTTAGATTTTATTTTGGCGATTTGATCGCACAAACAAGTTCGTGTGATGTTTTAAGACTTGTGTGCGTGTTTGGTTTGGAGCCCCGAGGGCTCGGGTGAGTTTCGGATAGGCTACGGGGTGTTTTGGAACTTAGAAAATTTGCTAGTATGACTGAACTTGTTGCAGGCCTCTGATCTCGTATTTGCGAGAATAGGCATCGCAATTCCGAACCCTGCAGGTTCTGCATTTGCAAGCTTCTCATTGCAAATGCGAAGATTAGCTGGGCCAAGCAGACTCGAAATTACCAGGAAATCTTCGCATTTGCGAAGTAAGGGGGGAAGGCACTGATCACAAATGCGATCCTTTAGCCGCATTTGCGAAGGCAGCAGAGGTGTGAGGGTTCTCGCAATTGCGATGGTACCTTCGCATTTGCGAGCTTCGCAATTGCGAAGCTCAGGTTGCAAATGCGACATCTGCAGCTGTGTAAAGGGACTTAGGTGGGATTTTTTGTTCAATTCCCAAATTTTCAAAACCTAAACCTCAAGAGGCGATTTTCCAAAGGCTAGTTCTTCCCCAAATCATAGGTAAATGATTCTTAACTCTTTTCTTTCAATCTTTCACTTCTTATAACAATATTTCAACCTAGAATCTAGGATTTTCATGGTGGAATTGGGGGTTTTTGGGTAGAAGCTAGAGATTTTGAAATTTGGGGATTTAGACCTCAAATTGAGGTCGAATTCCAAAACCAATTGTATATCTGGACTCCAGGGTGGATGGGTAATCGAGTTTTGGTCCGAGTTTCGGATTTGGACCAAGCGGGCTTGAGTGTTGACTTTTGTTGACATTTTCCAAAATGGCCTAAATTTAATTCCTTGAGATCATGGGTAGTTCCTAAGGCTTCAATTGAATTGTTCGGTTGATAATTTGCTAGATTCTATCGGTCCGGAGGCTTGTGTGAAGGGAAAAGCAGTGATAGAGCCTAGATTTTGGCCGGAGGAGCAAGGTAAGTGTTGTGGCTAACCTTAGCTTGAGGGATAAGGTGTTGTTTGCTTATTTGTTACGTGTTTGGTTGTTGAGTACGATGTATAGGTAAGGTGATGAGTATCTATACGTTGTTGTCGAGTCATAACATGTGAGTGAGCTTTATTCTTGGAAATGTTATATTTTCATCATATTGTTCATGCGTAGACTAATTAATCGATGTGTTGAGAAGTTCTTATCATGTTTCATGGAATTTGGTATTGATGGGGTTTTTACCCAAAGTTGAGGCTAGTATTGTGGAATAAGTGTTGAAGTAAGACTTGTTGTTGCCATTTCTACCTCTTTATTATTGTTGTTTCATGTTTGGTGAGGCAGAGCGATAAAGCACGAAGGTGTGTCGCCCCGTTTTTCCTCGCGGAGTCCGAGTTTTGACATTCTGGGACAACTCCTTTTCCTTTTGGGAATTGGGTATTTGAATTTGAAGAGTCGCCACCTAATGGATTTAAGGTGCGTTAGGGCACCTATACCAAATAACTCATGAAACTGGTTTGCATTACCAGAGATATGGGTAAGGGCTCGAAATAACCTTGAGAGGAAGGTGTTAGGCACCCCTCGCGGTCCACAACGGTGGGTCCCGGCCGAACTCAATTATGTGAATTAGTCATTTAACAAATAGGTAGTCTAAACACACATATAAGATAAAGGAAATTTGGCAGATGAGTAGTCTAAGCACACATATGTAAATAAGATGAGGGAAGTCCTAGGTTTGTTAGCCTATAGGATCACATCTGTACAATACCCGGTAAGCCTTCCTCAAATAGAGGGGTTACGCGTGGCATTAGCGCACAGGTCATCATATCCTTTACTACCCGATTACCCTCCCCTTGGTCATAGCCTAAAGTGTTCTAGCAACCTTAAGATGTATCGTATGCGTGCACTACCCATCCTTTTACTTATGTAGTCCCGGAGGTATATAGGACTTCTAGTTAAGGTGGATCTATACTCTCCTACAGTAATTAAAAGGAGAAAAATCTAGGTGACAAGCAAAACACGTAGGACTGGACCAGGGATAGAACAGTTAAAAAGCTCACATTTTAACTCCACAAATAGAGCAAGTAAGTGCACATCTCAAACAACAGATTTCAGATATTTCAGAAAGGTCTTAGAACAGGACATCTAGGTGAGCATGACAAGCAGAGAATATGCAGCATGGTGTTAAGGCGAAGTGATAGAGGCCTATCAGTTTTCCTATTGAAGTTTTTAGAACCTGTTGAATCTGGGCAGTCACCAACAAGCAAAGCATAGTTTCAGTTTTTATTTGACCTTGTTTACCTATAAGCTTGCCTAGGCGTGGATCTGTAATACCCTATAAACATGTTGTCTAAATGCAATCAGAATTCATGGAATCAGTTTCAAACAATTTGAATTTATTAAGTCCTATAGGCATGCTGGTCTAGGTGCTGAGTATTACATTACGGAACTGGTTTATACACACTTATCTTTATGACATCTAAGTGTTGGGATTGTTTATAAACATTTTTTTATAGACGAGATAGTTATTGATTTAGACGATATAGACAGGGTTTAAAGCAAACACAAACACAGTCCTAAGGCAGGATCTCTAATGCACAAATGGACGTTTTTATTAGGCAGAATTATAGCATTAACTTAATAACAGGATTCCCAGATGATCATGATTATGCAGAAACAGAATTTGTAACAAGTGAGGTAGTGAACATGTTGTCTAGTATGCCAAGTGATCCTAAGAGCATGGTTTCTGATGCAGATAAACATAGTGTAAACCTAAAGCATGATTTCTAATGCAGGCAAGCATAGTATGGACCTAAAGCACGATTTCTAATGTAAGTAAGCATAATGCAGACCTAGACGAATGATTTCTACCCGGTTTCCCCAAAAAATCATATAAGAATCCCTCCCTTTTACTAATTTCCCCAATATCTGTTTACAAAGATTATTATTACAGACCAACATTAATAAAGAATTATAGAAGTGAAATTGCTACAAATATAGGGAGCCTGAATATGGGCCCAAAGGATAAACCTGGCAAACCAGGTCTTCAACCAGTCAAAAATGCCATAACCTCATAGTGCACCCAATGGTGTGTCAAAGTTCCCCAAGGGCATCAGGGACCCCGGGCAATGCTCACACCAGAAAACTTTTAAAGTAACTCTTTGTGAGAAAGTTTGGAAAGCCAACTCCAGTGTGTCATGTTCAGAGGAGTCTCATGGACTCCTAAGCAATGCTCGCACTAGAGAGGCAAGACCCTAGGTGTTCTAAGAATAGGAGTTGAAAATAGGAGATAGTTTTTAAGAAAATAGATAGTTTTGGATTCTCAGGAAGTAAGGAGCAAACAAGGTCATTCAATCACTGTAACTCAAACAAAGGTCCCAGCAGTCAAATAATATACAGAAACAGGGTAACTTAGAGTTCCAAATTAGTTAATTAACTTCCACTAGGTGAGCCTTCAGTCACATACAGAGGGATAGTAGGGCTGGGGGAGTCATATAGGTCAGAGATGAACATAATATGCTAGTGAAGAAGAAATAAGCATGAGTCTGGTTCATATGGGAACACAGAAGTCTAACTAAAGCAAGAATAAACAAATTGAGAGCAGGACACACCTGGGTTCAATCAGACAGAAGTAGACATGTTATTACAGTCAACATTGATGTAAACATGTTATTGTACTAGACACATAGGTTCGATTAAGACAGAAGTAGGCATGTTATTATAAGGAAGCATATAGGTTAATTTGAATAGCAGGAAGCATGTAGTCTAATTGATTGGCAGTACACATACTGACTAGGAATAATGAGCATGAATCACATAGGTCTAGTTAAAGATAAACAGGCTGATATAAAGATCCTACTGATTTAGTAATATAAAATGGACATGCTAGGAATAGAAAGTACACAGATCAAATCATACAGAGGTTTGCATGATAGTAAAGTGAGAGCATACCAGTTAATGAAGCAGAAGCAGAAAGTAAAGTAGGCAGGATTCAACAGTCTAGTCCTGGCTTTCAGCTGACTAGACAAACGATGAACACAAGTAGTAGAGAGATGAGAGCAAAGTTTGTGTGTGAGTGTTTTTTTTTGTAAACTGTTGTTCGTGTCTGAGAGGTAGAATGGGAGTGTATATATAGGAGTCGAATAATGTAAGCAAATAAGGCAAGGCAGGTAAAATAAGGTAAGGGAAGAAATAAAATGATCAATCAAACTTGATAAGGACAGAAAATTAGGGGATTAGACCCATAAATAACTCTGATTGAGTTTCAAATAAGGCAAGTAGTGGGTTTAACAGCCAATTAGGGTTAAAACCCATAAATCAAGCAGACAATCACACGAATAACGCAATCATAGGTAATTAGAGACCAATCAAGGGTCAATCAACCCATAAATAGGCAAAAGACGCCAATTAGGAACCTCTGGATTAAGGAAAGCAAGCAGAAATCAGTAAATGATTTCAGCAAACAATGAAACCCTAGATAATTTAGTTAATCAGTCAATTATTCAAACAATAACGGACAAAAATGTTGAAGTCAAACAATGAAAAGTCAAGCAATTGAACCAGGGTCATAGCCATGCGAGAAGGATTAAACAAAATATAAGAATCTCAGAAAACCTTTTACAAAAACAGAAGTATAACTCTAAATTTAAAAAGAATAGTTAGGGTTGATTAGTAGTAGGAATATCAGGAGAATCTTAAAGAAATGGTCATGGAAACTCGAAGCTACTTCAAACACAGAGGTCCGACCAACAAATAACGAGAAAACCAAACCCTTATATAACAAAGTGCTTGAAAATCGATTAACAGTAAAGAAATAAGAGAAGTTTTAAAGAAAAGTTGTTGACGGACTCAGAGTCGCTTCAGATCTACAAAGACCTGGATGGATTCTTGTTCAAAATAAGGGTTTTGAAGAAAAAGTAAAGCGGTAAAGAGAATCTGGCCTTGAACTAGAGATTTGAACCATAAACATCGAGATAGTAGCACTCACAGAAAATAGGTGGACCCTCGAAGAGTCTCGAACAAGATCTGGCTAGATCTCTTCAAAAATTTTCCATGAAATAACAAAATCGGGCAACCAAGTGAAGTAGGAGACTAGTAGAAGTCTCAAACAGCCATGGAAATGCATGGAACGGGTAGGAATCGAAGATATTGAGGCTGGTTTTGGGTGACGGTGGCTAGGGTTAGGGGTTGGGTCTCAGAGAGCGACGAAGAGGTTAGGGAATTTAGGGCGGTTGTTTTGTGTAAAATGAACTAGGGTTAGGGGTATTTGGAAATTAAAAAAGGAAAGGAATGATACGGACTGTTGATCTTAGAGATCAACGGACACGATTGATCCTGGAGTTGGGGCGGGTTGAATTTAATTGGTTTGGGCTGAGGTGGATTTGGGCCGGTTTTAATTGAATTGGGATTGGGGGAATTGAAATTGGGCTGGTTTAATAGGCTAGGTCCAAAAAATAAAGAGGCTATTTGTTAAATACCCATTTAATTGATATAAACAATTTTTTAGAAAATAATTAACAGATTATAAAAAATGATTTTCATGCCTAAAAATATTTTAAAATAATTACTTAATATTTTAAAAATACAAAAAGCTATTTTCTGGTAAAATAATGTACTAATGCATGCATGGGCTATAATTGCAAAGTTATTGTAATTATAACCCCAAAAATGCAAATATGGCTATTTGTGAAATAATTTAAACTTAGTACAAATGTAAATGATAATATTAAACAACAAAAATTATTATAAAATTATTTATGATGCAATTAGTAATTGTTTGCATGAATAAAAATACTGGAGTAAATTAATTAAAACCCTTAAAAGTGTAGAAATTATGGAATATATTAATTGATGCTAATGCATAGTTTTGGAGGTATATGTGCATTTTTAAAAATATTATAGGGAAAAATTGGGTATCAACAACTGTCCCTCTTTACCCGGGAAGGATGAAAGAGTTTACGGGTAAAGAAATGATGGCCAATTTTGACCAATTGGGATGTTTTGAAAATAGAGGCCGAACCCTGGTCTTTGAGCTGCCTACATATCCCTGGCTTTACAGGAATCAGGCCATGTGTAGTACTGGACCCACTAGTGAATGAAGCCGATGGAGTTGTTATAGAAATTGTGGCCAGTTTCAGCAAAGGTTCTTTTGTGAAGGATACTGTCGGATGGAGTTATAGTTGCGAATCTGGAATGTAACAGATGTATTATAGGGCAGATAGCTGGATATCCCAGAGTAGGATGGTTAACTGATGAGAATCGGTTATGAATGGCAAAGTAAAAATGGCATGAGCGGAAACCGGAGCGAAGGCTGCTCCTGTTCGAAGAACGGTTACCTCCTGGATTACCTGCAAAATTTAAAACACAATGCATGCGAGTATATAGATGATGCAAATTCCCTTTGGACCATGAAAGATTATCTTTGGACAGTGCAGATGATGTCACGACCCAAAATCCATTAAGGGTCGTGATGGCGCCGGACGCCATTGTCAGGCAAGCCAACACTAAATAACTAGTTACTTCTTGGTTTAGATATTTCTGAATTTACTTCTTTTATATATTTAAACAATAAAGAATAAGTTCCACTGAATAAATAATAATATCCTCAACAATGTCAATATACTGAATAATCCCATAGACATCCCAAAACCCGGTGTCACAAGTGCATGAGCAATTACTAAGAGAATCGAATAAGGTACAATAACTGTCCGGAATACAAACTGGACAGTAGTAAATACAATACACTGAAAGAGACTATACCTACTGGGGGTCGCCTTGAGAAATGCAGCTCACCTAGTCTCCGTATCATCCATGCTGCTACGCCTAGTAGGCCACTAGAAATACCTGTGCATGTGCAATAAAATGCACATCAAGTGTAGCATGAGTGCAAAAACAATGTGCAATCAGTAAGTATCCCGTCTAATCTCGAAGAAGTAGAGTCGAGAGGTCGACTTCGACACTTACTAGTGGTCCAATAATGGTACACAATAATATAATAAATCGAAGATTTTTATAAACATGGTTGTATTTCAATAGAGTGAAGCGAGTAAATGATCCTTTATTTTATACAAAATTCCCAAATGTCCTTTTTCATCATTTATACATATATTCTCAAACCGAGGAGAAACAATATCAACTTCAATAAAATTTCAAGGCAAGCAATACAAGCATGCTTAAATCATGTCGAGGTCATACGGCCTGATCCAACAATATTTAAACTGTGCACTGCCAGAGGGTCGAATGGCGCGAACCATAGATGCATCTATTACCCCGCTCATGAATCATACATGCGACGCGGTCAAATATAAATAAACAATCACCATGCTCGCGAGTCATACATGCGACACATGTACACATAGAAACACATATTCAAACAGTCAATCAAGACATTCATCAAGGAAACAATTATTCAAGGAGGTGTAAATTTCCCTTTTTACAACTCAATTAAATAAAGTTTAACTCTTTTAGAAAATTATTTGCCACTTCGATATGATTTAAGCAATTTAAACTATCAATAAGGTTGCATTTATTACAAGTAAGCATGCTTTTGGGTCCTAGACTACCCGGACATAAGCATAATAGTAGCTACGCACGGACTCTCATCACATCGTGCGTACGTAGCCCCCACAATTAGCAGCACATATTCAATTAATTCACCTATGGGGACAATTCCCTCTTTCAAGTTTAGAAAAGAGACTTACCTCGCTCCGAAGCCTATATCCCTATTCAAGAACGCGCTCTAACCTCCAAATTGGAGCCGAACGATCCAAAACCCGATGTTTCTCCTTGAAAATCTGCCAAGAATCGCCTCTCCCCAATCTCAGATTCGTCAAAAATGGAGAACGGGACGAAGTCCCCCCCTCCTTTTATAATTTAAAGTTCTGCCCAGGCTGCCCTCGAGGATGCCCCTCGAGGCTGCCCTCGAGGCTGACCCTCGAGGGTGTCCTCGAGGCTGACCCTCGATGCTGACCCTCGAGGCTGACATCATCATGACCTCATGAAGGAAACCAGCAAACAGACATCAGATTTTGATGTTTCAGTCCAAATTTTGATCCGTTAACCATCCGAAACTCACCCTAGGCACTCGGGACCTCAACCAAATACACCAACCAGTCCTAAAACATTATATGAACTTAGTTGAAACCTCAAATCACATCAAACAATGCTAATATCACAAATCACACCCCTATTCAGGCTTAATGAAACTAAGAACTTCCGACTTCTATATTCGATGCAAAAACCTGTCAAATCAAGTCCGATTCACCTCAACTTTTGCACACAAGTCATATTCGCCATTATGGACCTACTCCAACTTCCGAAATTGGAATCCGACCCCCCGATATCAAAAAGTCAACTCTCGGTCAAACTTCCCAAAAACCTTCAAATTTCTATCTTTAGCCAAATGACTACAAAATGACCTACGGACCTCCGAATTCTCTTCCGATCGCGCTCCCAATACTAGAATCACCACACGGAGCTATTCCCAGACTCGGATCCCAAACGGACTTTGATAACACTGAAATGCACTTCAACCCAAACTTATGAAATTCTTCCAAAAATGCTAACTTTCACAATAGGCGCCGAAACGTCCCCGGGTCTTCCAAAACCTAGTCCGGACAAACGTCCAAGTCCGAAATCAGCATACGAACCTGCTAGAACCTTTAAATCCCGATTCCGAGGTCGTTTACTCAGAAATCCAATCTTAGTCAATTCTTTCAACTAAAAGCTTCCGAAATGAGAATTCTCTCTCCCAATCAACTCCGAACTTCCCGGAATTCAATTCCGACCATGCATACAAGTCATAATACCTGAAATGAAGTTGCTCGTGGCCTCAAACCGCCGAACGACGCGCTAGAGCTCAAAACGACCGGTCAGGTCCTTACATTCTCTCCCACTTAAACATACGTTCATCCTCGAACATGCTGAGAACTGCACCGGAGTCGTCCGAAATCACTGTTTAACACCTTCAGCAACTACCCGTGCTACCACAGCTCAGCTGAGCACATTAACTCGATCCAATTTGAAGATATTCTCTTTTATTCAAGCATCCGGAATTCTCAGCCAGGCCTGCTTCCAATATGTGAACACCGTATCAATCACTACACGAGGTACCAGAACATGACTGCGTACCCTTGACGAATTCTCACCATGCACCATATACCACAGGACCATAGTCACATTCTCTGATTATAATAACCAATATTCCTCGAATCTAATTCTCACCACGCCCTCATGACATATATAAGTCTTGTTCCAACTCTCGCAATACCGCCATCCTGAAATATATGTTATGAAACTAAAGACCCATCCTGCTCTCATAACACCATCGCTACGCGGAACCTCAATACATAAGAAAATTATCGAGTCGTTCACAACTCACATGGCAAAATATAGCATTACATGAAATAGCCGACGACGAATTAAAATCCAACGTCTGAATCCTCCTCCATAAGGAGAGCTATGCTGAAATGAACACATTCGGCCTGATATAGAGCCCATATTCATATTTAAATCCATCCACAGACCTCAAGCCGATTCTGATCGTACTGAACTAGGCCAACAGTCTTTTCTGGGTCCATAATAACTCCTCTTCCCCATAACACAGAAGAACAACCATCATAACCGAAGTAATCCTCCAGAGTCCACAACCCAATAAACTGAGTGCCCTTCAGGCACAAATTCTCAAATTGACGATATCACCACAATCTTCATACGTAGTTTCATTCTCCAATCAATCGAGCAACTACATGCCACACTTATACAATATTCCCGTGGGACACGCTCCCACGACCTTCCGTAACAGATAACAAGTCTGCACATCCATACCACCGGTCGCACCAACGCTGATAAGCGATCAAGAATCCATAACCAGGATGCAAAGCCTCTTTCACAAAACGCCGATCTCAGGTGACGTTGAACACAATGCCATCTTACTCTTATCATTGAGATCCCTTTCATGCTAATCTGAGCTCGTGATATCCTTGTCAACACCAAACCGCAACCTTGATCCTCACTTCCGAATTTCATAGTGCTCACTGTACCTAACAAGCCAGCTGGCGATAGCACAAGAATTTCATCACAACTCCTGAACCACTAACATGGTAAACACTTCCTCACATGGAAACTTAACTCATTCCAAGAGAACCATAGCAACACACGAGTGAATTCTCACAACCGTAGAACATGCAAATCTTCAAGTAATGGTCTAAACCGCCATAATCCTTCCGGGATCCGCCTACCCATAACAGGTCATAATACTTGAATACTTTCAATAAAATCAATCACGGCGACCGTCAAGCCTCATACGTACCGTCACAAGTCACATGCATAACTTAATCACGCTGAAGGAACTGATCACTGCTACCACCAATATGCCAATTCAACTATGGCTAACCAATCTAACTTCCTCTAATTTATCCTTAATTGTCTTAGAATTAATAATAACTCCATTCAACACATAACAAACTCAATCCGCACTCATCCCGAGTGGCCTTGCAACACGAGACCATGTTGTCTCTAATTCCACGAACCATTTCATACCTTCCTTGCGCGCATATTCGCATCCTCAACTGATACGCCCATTCTGATAACTCTCTTACGAATCCGAAGTCATTTTTTCTCTTTCCCCCAAATGTTGTACTGCAAGCCGAAGATATCATAGAACATTCCGAGCCTCCTTTCATAATTCGCTGTAAAAGCTCGATTTTTTTTAACCATACTTATGGACTCGAAATCCTTAGACACCACACTTTAACATTTGAGTCCACTAGGACTGCTATTGAGAGCCACCCACTCTGACTTGGTCCCAAATATAATCAACTCCAATAGTCTTCTAGCACACGAACACGTTCTCGACGAAGCACCCGGCCGATCACTTTCCTTGAAACCCGCATCTATACAAAGCATAAATCCTGAACCTACCCCAAAGCCTGAACACGATCCAATAAGGCCAATCGTAGCACAGCTTCATCAAATCCCTTGCCTCAAATGACCACTTATGTTCTTTTCCCTTAGCTGTAATAACTCGCCAATACACCGATAACCCGATATCTCATAAATAGATGACTACGCAATCAAATCGTAGGCGGTGGGACTCTCCCACTTAGCTTGAAGCCACTATTACACCACTCTAGAGCCTACCAAGATTCTTTATCTCTTATTGACATGACCTTGCTCAATCAAACCGCCAAATTCCTCGAAATCCTTCCTTTAGCATTTTATGAACACCTTGAATCTCTAGCAACATTCACATATTAGACCTCTTACCGGATAGTTAATAGAATCCTTCGTCGAAACATTTCCAACCACGCGATCACTGATCTGCTCATAGGAGACATCCCCAAATGTGGAGACTACACGCCGACATCTTCCGACGTCGCTGCACGGGGTACAATTGCTACGACATCAATAACCCATCCTGAGCCCGTGCTCATCCACCCGCTGCACAAGTCCACTCACTTCTCGTGGACATTAACTAAATGTGCGACAATATCTTCCAATCCAAAGTTATGCTGTATCCTTCTTCATATCAAGCAGCTCCTTTCTGTCATATCAGATCCCCCGCCGTTATGCTAGCCAATATTTCAAATTAATCTCGTAGACCCAGTCACTGTCCACCCTGAATCCCAAATCACTCTAGACTCTTTCTCCGGGTGTGTAGTTATCCTGCCACTGATCCCATATGCTACTCATCCACTCTCCCACTTTGGGCAAACTCACTTCTTTAAGCAACTACTCGATATATGTTTTTCCACACTAGGCCTCCTAGAAGTTCAATCACCACGAGACACTCCCCACAGGTCCTTCCTCGTCTTTGCTGCCCAGTTGTTGCCTTAAATCAATATCTAGCTCTGTAGCACTTGCACGAACAGATTGCTACTACTTTAAACCCTTCCGAAGATCATCTTTCTTGAGACATTAGCATTAGAAATACCAATTCGATCCTGAACCACTGCACATCGCGATCTCTAACAGCCGCTTCTCCAATACTATCTCCCCATATCATGGTCCAAAGGCGAATTGTAGAAGATCATAACACCGGCAAACTTAACACATACAATCGAGGACGACAACACCACATCGCAGATAAAAATTCCACCACACTTGAAAACACCAAGTCTCGTTACTTTATCAACCCAAACCTGATCATCTATGGTTCGATTGCCTTTACTCCGCCGGAAATAAGATAATGGATCTCTGAATCATACACTTAGTAAACCTCCTCTCAAGTCCTTCACTGCCTCGACACATAGGCAAGCATTCCACCCTCTCATCAATACTGCGCGATAACCGTTCATAAGCATCATAGCTTCCTATGTATAACCTCGAAGCTCTTAGAACTACAGCTACTGAGCTAAAACGACAGAATATTCTTCCGCAAGGCGACGACAATAGCCCAACCACCACGCAGGGAGAAACATCCCGCACCACATCGGTAGTACCGTTAAAATTTCTCTATTCTCGATCGATAACAATCGATTTACGTTGCATAAGATTGAGTAGGAAAAGAAACAAACTTCGCGCCCCCTTTTTTTCCTTTCCATTGGGAATCGGGTTCATGACATTTGGGTATGGGACAACTCATTTCTTTTGGGAACGGGGTATGCGTTTTTGAAGAGTCGCCACCTAACGATTTTGGGGTGCGTTAGGGCACCCATAAGGTTCATCTACAACTATGTTTGATAACCAGAGATAGGGTAAGGGCTTCAAATTATCCCAAGGGGAAGGTGTTAGACACCCCTCAGGATCCACTAGTGTGGTTCCCGGCCAGACAGTTTTTGTGAATTTGTGCAATTAGCAAATAGACAAGTAGGGCTCAAATAATAAGGGATTTAAGTTCACGTACACATAAATGTAAGAAAACAATTAATTAAAAAAGAAGCTAGGTTTTGAAAAGAGTTACAATCTAAGCATGCTTATGAATGTAAAGGGAGTGTCCTAGGCTTATTTGTAATATGGATCACATCAATTGTAACACCCCGCACATTCGGATTAGGTCTGAATGAGTTAAAGGAGTAGTAAGGTTATATTATGGACATATGAAGTCCTATCGGGATGATTATGGGTGAAAATAGTTGTTTCAAAACCAAGAAGGGAAGTGAAGTGTATAAGATTTGACAAAATCGACTATGTTTGCAGAAGGTCTCTCTTCCAGCAGGGTTTGGTGAAAATGTATTAGGTATTTGGGAAATTTCAAGCATGAAAGTTGTAGGCCATTGAAATAGCTTTCCAACGATATATTGTGGAGCCCAAACGGAGCTCTGTGCAAAAAGTTATGCCCGTTTTACAGAATGGTGTGTAACCATTGTGTTCCTGCCGCGTTTTTACCGCGACCGCGGTGGTGAGGCAGCGTCCCTACGATTTACCGCGGTTGGAACCGCGGTCAGGCCTACTGGGACGCGGTGGACAACTTGGGAAGTCATTTTTGTAGCCTTATTTCGTCCCCCACAGTCCCAAAACATAAAAACTTGCTCTAGAAAGGAAAACTCTCAAAAACCTAACTCCTTAAGGGTCTCTCCACCACCCAAGGTAAGTTCTAATGGTGATTCTAAGTTAATTTTAATTTTCCAACATCTTATTAACATGGGTAAACCCTCCTAATCATTAGATATTCTATTGGGGCATCATTGTTGAGAGAAGAAACCCTAGAACTCGAATTCAGAAGATTGAAAGTCAAAAAGGTAATATATTCGCCCTCTAATTGATTCTATCATTGAATTAATGATTATAGACTCTAGTTCATGAGATATGAGTTGATGGATTTGATAGAATAGCATGAACGGTGATAGGTTTGGGTTGTTGATTGGTTATTATTGGTTATGGGTGTTGATTACCTTATGGGTGATAAAGAATAATGTTGATTATAACCATTTGAGACTTTAGAATTTATCTAGGAGCAAGAGAATGGGTTATTGGGTGTAGAGACACCATTAATAAGGGCTATGAAGCTTTATGCGACCGAGTGTTTGATAAAATGCCTAAGTGACCAAAACATGACTATTGTTACTAATTTGGAATCCCTTTGACTTGTATTGATATAGATTAAAGGTGAAAGGGTTGGCGAATGTTGTATTATGCTCAAGAGCAGGAAGTTAAGGTATGTGAGGTTAACTCTCTATGTTTGGGAATTTTAATGATTCTCCCTACACTACGTTTCTTTTACGACGTTAGCAATTGCCTTAGAAATATTGTTAAGCCTAGTTTCTTGAATAGTTGTAGAACTTCTATTCTCTAGCTTCATAACTCGTACACCACTTTCATTCTGAACGTCGTGAGCTCAGTGCGTATTCAATATAGACTTGGGTTTGATGCCCCCGAGTCTTAGTATAGATTACTCAGTATGCCATAAACAGTTGAAGTTTCAGTGTTCATAATCAGTTCAAGAATACATGTCTCAATCTAGTCCCATTCAGTATTCCAGTATTATGTAAATTAGTGTTATCCAGTATTCTAATATTATGTAACTCAGTTTGATCCAGTATTCCAGTATTATGTAACTCAGTGTGATCCGGTATTCCAGTATCATGTAACTCAGTGTGATTCAGTATTTCTTTATCATGTATCGCAGTTTGATTCTCAGTTCCTGAATGTTGAACACCTGTATTTGGGCCTGAGGTCAGTATTTGCTTTATGCATCTTTGGACCTGAGGCCGCAGTTTATGCTTTATGCATCTTTGGGCCTGAGGCCACAGTTTATGCTTTATGCATTTTGGACCTGAGGTCGCAGTTATGTATACGTATACTTGGGCCCGAGGCCGCAGTTTGTGCATATATATATATATATTGGGCCTGAGGCCGCAGCTTATTTATTCAGATAAACATGTGGTTGATCATTCAGAAGAGGGAGTATTCATATCCTTACTTCCTCTATTCAGTTCAATTATTAGTTATCGGTTCAGTTATCAGTTATCAGTTCAGTTATCACTTATCAGTTCAGTTATCAGTTATCAGTTATCATTTCAGTTATAGTTTCAATAGTTATCATTTCAGTTATCAATTATAAATTCTCAGTTATCAGCTTAGTTTATGTTTCAGCATTTATGATTCTTTCTTTCAGTTGCTTTGCATACCAGTGCAATTCAAATGTACTGACGTCCCTTTTTGCCCGGGGTCTGCATCTCAAGAAGCAGGTAATGATTTACAGGTTGATGATTCAGAGAGCTAGGATTCTCGTACCAGCTATTTGGTGACCCCCAGTTCTTTCGGGGCATTATCATTACTACAGTCTTCAGTATTTTCGGACAGTCAGTGTTTTCAGTACAAATTAGAGGCTTCATCGACTAGAGTAACAGTTAGACAGAGTCACAGGCTTTTCATATTAAGCTATTTTGGCTACAAATATGCTTCACAATTGTATTAGTATATTCGCACTTTGATTTATATTATCCAGACTTTCAGTATATCGGCATGTGTTAGTTTATCTTCCGTATTTAGTTTGTTATGATACCACATGTTGATTCAGCCAGTCAGTTGGTTCGCTCGGTCACATGAAGTCAGGCACCGAGTGCCGTGTTACGTCCAGGCCCAGGTTCGGGGCGTGACAAAGCTTGGTATCAGAGCACTAGGTTCAAGTGTCCTAGGGAGTCTATGAAGTCGTGTCTAGTGGAGTTTCCTTTATATGTGTGTGCCCGCCACTCATATAAACGGTTAACTACCAAGACATCCAGGATTTTCTCATTTCTTTCTACTCTAGATCGTGCCATGAAACTTAGAGCAATAGGTAATCTTCTCTTCCTATCGAATTCCAAACGTATTGGATGCCCAAGCGACGCGCAGGAGAAACCTAAGGTCCTAGAGAGGATAATTGCCCATTGGGGTATAATTATGGAGTACAGGTTGGTAAATATGAGACATTAGAGAATGTTAAAAGTGGGGTTCAATGGATAGTAGTAAAGCTTAGAGCATAACCTTATCAGAAAGTACAAAAGCAGTTACCATGTCTTATGGTTATCAGTTTACCTCAGATACCAGTTATATAATCTTTCAGTTAGCAAGTTTATGGTTATTCAGTATGCCAGTTATTAGTTATTCAGTTACCAGATCTCCAATTTTCAGTGTATCAAAATTTTGGTGACTGGTGAGTGCACAGTGATGCCTATGGGTGCTAAAAGAAAATGTATGTAACAGTGGTTATAGCAAAATCTTCGTAAATTTTAGGTCCGGATTAAGACCCAAGAATCGCCGGATAGTGCAGTAAGTGATTTATTAAATGATGGTGTACTCTGAAGGATAAGTTTGTGCATGGTAATCATATGTGTTTTACCTCAGGGAACAATTTCGTTTAATTATTGGAAATGGAGCCACAAGTTGGATGATGATAATTCAGATGTCAGACCCTAATAATGGTCACTATAGTTTTTGACAGAGAGGAGCTAAGGGTAAAATACCTAGGAGTCAAAGACGTTTGTTATTACCAAAGATGTGATGTCGTACAACTCATACAAATGACTAGAAGATATGATGTATGAAATGAGAACCAAGAGCAACCAATAGTGAATTTTAAGGAACGGTTTTAAGTTGTTCATATTTATTCAAAGCAGAACTAGAAGTACCACGTTAGTAAGTTACTATAAGAAGCAGCTATTGATGTAAGATAAAAGATAAGACAGTTCCCCCGTAGGTTATGTGACTAAATGATTACCCAGGATGTTTATAGTATGATATGATTTAGTATTGTATAGAAAGTTTGGGGTTAGATATCCCAATTTCATTTAAGGCAGATGAATTCCCTAAGTGTGACCTATGCACATAGTTAGAAGAAAAAAAAAAGGGATAGTATGCGACCGTAGAACAGGGTCGGATGGTGAGGGAAGTTAGAATAACCTTATGCTTCACTTTAGTTATTCAAAGCAGAGCAAGAAAACATGATGGTAGCATGTGGTTAGTAAAAGAATAGTAAGTAAGTTTTGAGTTGATACAGTGAATTAGCACTTTCAGCAGAGCTAGTAGAGGTACAATTTGATTCACACAGCCAGGTTAACTCTAGTGAGCGGATAACAGTTTGAAATACCGAACGTGTGTTAGAACCCAAAGATTTTATGTTAAACCCGAAGTACAGCGATAGTGGGAAAGATAATCAGCTAGCAATAAGAGAGCAAACTATAGAAGAATAGCCTTAGGAATTATCGAAATGTCGTTTCTCCAAGATTGACAGTGTGAGGAGAGTTAAATTATTAAGATTGTGTATGAAGTTGTGAATACATTAGCTTTCCGTAAGTGAATAATTTAGTTTTTCCTAGTAAGAAAGATTTCTCAGAAGTAAGTTGGAAGATGAGTCGTCGTTGATGTAGAGTGCAAAGATTTGCAGAGAATAAGGAAAGTTATTTGGATCCCTGTAGACATGTGATTTTTGACCCTCCCCAAGATTTTTATATTTTAGCATGTAAATATTTAATTTTGGCCTAATATAGCTATTTCAACTAATTTTTACTTTTTTACTTTATTTTATTACAAGGAAAATAAAAATTACAAAAATTGTTCCATTAATATTTTGTAGTCATAAAATCTTGAAAAAATACCAAAAATAGTTTATTTTAACGGTCAATTTTATTTTAATAGTTATTTTACTCAAATAGGATTAATTAATCAATGATGTAGTATTTTTGGTCTTGTGATAGAAGAAAGAGTATTAAATTTGGGACTAATTTTGATTTGGTCTTAATTGAAAATGCTCAATTTGGGATAGCCCAAACATTGAGCCCATACCCATTTCCCATTTGACCTAACCTAATTCCTACCCCTATAAATTGACACCCTATACACCCCTAAATATACAATCAGCCGCAGCTAAAAGGACCCCCACTCTTCAGAAAACTATAGCCCTCTCCTGCTTGAAAATGGAACCTCACCCATTTCTTTCCCTTTGAAAAATCGAAAATCTATCCTGCTTTTGATTTAGTCGAGTTCAATCTCCAAAGAACACTAAAGACATTTAATCTCATAGATCTAATTTCAGCTTTATTTTAAAACTTAGATTTTCATCTTCTGACTCCAAATTTCTTGTTAGTTCCACCTTCAGAAATAACACTCATAACTATCTTATGTTCTCTTTGAATCAGATTTATTGCAAGAAGAAAGATGAATTCGTGATGAGATGCTTTGTTTGAGTCGAGTTTTCTTTCGGGGTCGAAGCCGAGGTGCGTGACGAGATTTTCGGGTTGAGGTCCTATTAGCATTTTGTTGCCGACTTTAGTTTGGCTAATCAAATGGTCATGTACAAAGCATGGTTCACTGTTCCTTATATACTAAGAAGATTTGTTATCTTAAGGTCCGTCTCTTCCTCTGTCTTATTGTCTAATTAAGTGGTTGTTGAGTTTAACTATTAATTGCTTGTGATTTCCTCCATTACTAATTGGTATTTGGTTAAGTATGATATACAGTGCTACATGTTGTTGATTTAGTTGTCAAAACATGGGTTAGGATAAGGCTAATTCAAATGGGTTATGAGCGTGATTAGGAATATAATACTATGGGATCTTGCGTGCTTATCCATTGCCAGTGAACGATCTTTCTTTCTTTTTGTGTTTATTTCTATTGTCAAGTATTCAGCCATGGTCATATGTGAAACCTTCATGGTTGACTATAATTTTGAATTAATATTTTAGTGTTGATATTTTGGTTT